>NC_031989.1:10288118-10451238 GCF_001879085.1 Nicotiana attenuata
CTCTCACCATTTGTATTTCAGACCGAGCCAATGCTCCACGAAGTTCCATAATCACAATATCCTTCACAAGGTGTTTACAACGCATAGAAGCCATCAATTAAGCATGGACGACATAACAATATCCAAACAATCCACATGTAAGGACTCACGGTCATGCTAGACACCAATGTATAGGAACTCGTCACCATGCCTATACATCGTACTCGATCATTTAGCAATTAGCAAACAAGACTCGACACCTATTCCCTCAAGCTAGGGTTAAACCAAGCACTTACCTCAACTTCCACGGCCAATACAATCCTCCACAATCGTTTTCCCTCTCGAATTCGGCTCCAACTCAACCAAATCTATGCAATAAGGACTTCATGTTATCCATATGTGCTAAACAAATCAAACCCAATGACTAATTATAGCTTTTTCATCAATTTACCCCAAAAGGTCAAAAATGCCCCCGGGCCGACATGGTCAAAACCCGAGGTTCGAACCAAAACCCGATTACCCATTCCCCCATGAACTCAAATATGTATGTTATTTTGGAATCGGACCTCGAATTGAGGTCCAAAACCCCCAATTTTAGAAACCTAGGTTCTACCCTAAATTCCCAATTTTCCCATTAAAATCTTTGTTTTGAAGTTTGAAATTATGTTTAAAGATGTTAAGGAGTAAAGAAAATGAGTTATAAATCACTCACCAATAGTTTTGGAGAAGAAGAATCGTTTGGAAAATCGCCTCTTGTGTTTTGGATTTTGAAAAAAGTGAAAAATAACTGAAAATCCCGACCTTATATACCCGTCTGAAGACTCAGCGCGGACCGCGCAAAAGTGCACCCCAGCCGCGCTAAGGAGCTAGAAATTCACACTCTCTGAACCTACCCAGCGCGGACCGCACTGATTTGGCATGCGGTCGCGCTGAGGGAATGGACCCCCCCCCCCCCCCCACTCTCTGAATCTTCCAGCGCGGACCGTACTAATTTGGAACGCGGCCGCGCTGGTTAACCTGGAAATACTGGCTCTCTGAACTTAGCCACGCGGACCGCGCATAGATGACCGTGGCCGCACGGCTTCCACCGCGGACCGTGCTAAGGCGGTCGCGCAGCACGCACTGCGGACCGCGCTAAGGCGACCACGAGCGCGCTGGAGCCTGCAAATTCCTGAACCTGCAACATCTGATATTTTCTAAGTCTAAGACCTCCCGGGACCTACTCAAAACTCACCCGAGCCCTCGGGGCTCCAAACCGAACATACACATAAACTCAAAACATCCTACTGACTCATCCGTGCGATCAAATCGCCCAAACAACATCATAAACAGCAAATTAGGCTTCAAGACCCATGATTTCCTTCCAATTTTTCATAAAACATCAAGTTTAGAGTTTTAAGTCCGAAACACGTCAAACGACGTCCAAATTCAACCAAACTTTACAGCAAGTGCTTAACCGTACATAAGACTTGTACCGGGCGTCGGAACCGAAATACGAGCCCGATACCACAGTCTTTTAATCAAATTTCACTTTCCAATTCCTTAATTATTTTCAGAAAACAATTTCACATAAAAATTCATTTCTTGGACTTGGGACCTCGGAATTGATTCCGGTCATACACCCAAGTCCCATATTTTCCTACGGACCCTCCGGGACCGTCAAATCACGAGTCCGGGTCCGTTTGCCCAAAACGTTGACCGAAGTCAAACTTAATCAATTTAAATAACAAGATTTAATAATTTTTCTCACAAATTTCATATTTAAACTTTCCGGCTACGCGCCCGGACTGCGCACACAACTCAAGGCAATCCCAAATGAGGTTTCCAGGGCCTCAGAAGTACAGAGGGGATAGGAATACAGGTGATGACCCTCTGGGTCGTCACACTTAATGTACATCATGAATTGTACACGACCAGATATAGCTTGTGCTCTAAGTAAATTGAGTAGATATACGAGCAATCCAGGCCAATCTCATTGGATGGCCATGAAACGAGTTTTGGGGTATTTAGTACATACCCAGGACTTTGCTTTGCACTACAATAAATATCCTGCGGTCATTGAGCGATACTGTGATGCAAATTGGATCACCGGATCAACTGATTCCAAGTCCATAAGTGGATATGTGTTCACTATTGATGGAGGAGCGGTATCTTGGAAGTCATCCAAACAAACTTGTATTGCCCGCTCTACAATGGAGGCTGAGTTCATAGCCTTGGATAAAGCCGGTGAAGAAGTTGAATGGCTCCGGAATTTCTTGGAAGATATTCCATTTTGGCCCAAACCGTTGGCACCAATATGCATACACTGTGATAATCAAGCGGCAATTGGAGGGCTGGGAGCGTTATGTATATCGGTAAGTCTCGCCATATACGATGAAGACATAAAACTGTTAGACAATTACTCTCTAGAGGAATTATCACGATTGACTATGTAAAGTCAAGTGATAATGTCTCGGATCCACTTACAAAAGGCCTAACTAGAGAGGTAGTTGAGAAGTCATCAAAGGGAATGGGACTGTGGCCGAGAACAAGTCATAGTGGCGGTAACTCTACCTAGAAGACTGGAGATCCCAAGATCTAGGTTCAAGGAGATCAAACAAAGTCATTTATGACGGTTCAACATTGTCAACTAAACTTTTGGTCCATTCTCGTGATGAGACAATGTTCAGTACCAAGGATAAAGCATTAAGGCTTTTTAATGATTTCTAAATTTGATACAGGGTATATCAAATAGTGTATCTACGGGATGACACGTTTAGGAATCACCTATGTAAGTGTGAAGTGTTAGCGCTTCAAGGAGAACACAGCAAGGCCAGTTCTCTACGCACTTATGAAACCAGGCGGTGTTCATGGCTGAAACGAACACAACAATGAGAACCAAAGACGGTTTAGGGTTGGTTGTGTGACTTGTGGTTGTCTAGGTATACACTAAAGTTCGACGGTTCAAAGATATCAAATCTACCGATTGATCGAGCATATCCGACATAAGTTCACTACGGAAAGTTCAAAGGGAAACCTACTTATCCAGATGCAATTAATCCTTACTTGTGAATCACACAGTTTTTCATGCATACTTCCGTGATATAGCCATTCCCCATTCATGTGGGGGATTGTTGGGTTTTTAAGGTATTTAATTAATATATTAAATACTTAAAAGAGGGTGAATGGGAAATGGAGGGAAATGAAATTTTTGAGTGAAATTTTAAGTTCCCCCTCCCTTGGCAAATGGGCATTGTCCCATATTGGAAGAGGTTTTTTATGGGTATATAAGCAATTGCTCTTCTTCTAGCTCTTAAAGAGTTGAGAAGAAGGCAAGCCTCGCGCCGTCGTCGTCGTCGCTCGCTCGGCTTCGGCTTCGGCTACGGCTACGGCTTCGGCTTCGGATTCGGATTCGGATTCGGATTATTAAATATTTGTTTTAATAACAAAATATTAATATTAAATATTAATATTAAATCCAATCCGTTTTTCTGTTTTGGTAACAGAAAAGTAACTACCCTCTTCAATTTTCCCTCTTTATTTTCCCTCTTTATTATTGAGTAAATGGCCATTTATGTTGTGGGCGTTTTGCATAAACAGCCATTCTGAAGAGACCCAACTTTGGCTATAAATACAACACTATTCTGCTCAGAATTTTAACTACAATTTTTCTGAGTTTCCTCTCCTTCTTCTGCATACTTTTAGCATCAAAACAAAGCAAAAAGTAAGTGTGATTTGCTACCGAACTTTGTGTTCGCTGAAACACTGGGGTTTGAAGTACCACTACACCAGTGTGTAATTCGTTCTATCCTGGGAGGAAATAATCCATAACCTTGGGTACTAGGAGGGGATTAAATTCCTTAAGGAAACACTGTGAATTCAGTGGGCTCGAATTGGTTTATGTCATTTCTGTTTATATTCATTACTGTTTATATTCATTTATATTTTCAGAATTTATTTTACAAATACAGTGTAATAACAACTCCTCTATTAGCAAAATACATCATATTTCTGCTTAAAATTTGAAGTCTTGGTGCTTAATTAGCATTTTATCATATCAGTATGTTTTGCTTTCAAATCCATGTAGCCTCTTATAACTTTCTAACGAATGGAGCCAGTGCCCTCTCACAATCTTGAATTCATAAGTCAACCACAGGAATTGGCCCCAACGTCCCTGAAGTTAATTAACAAACTGATTATAGTCACCTTTGCAAATTATCAATTTATAAGAATTTGCATTATTGTGTTTTATAAGTTTAAAACAGGTCACACGTGTCATTAGGTCATAATGGCAATGGCTTAATTGGCAGAAAAGGATGAGTCATTGCTTATCTTATTTTTTATTTCATTTTACTATGATGTAATTTTCAGGATTTACTTTTTCCTCTTTAGTCTTTTTAAGCAAAAGCACTCGGTCACCTCTCAAGTTCACAGATTAGTAATATATTTTTGAAGTCAAACTAGAAATTTTGTAGGTAAAAGGATGATGCATTGCATTTTCTTACAATGGTACTTTCCCTATCTCCCCATAATTACCGAGTTTCTTCTAATAAAAACTCTAAAGTGACTGCCGAATTTTATTAATAAAGGAAAATTGATTAAATTATTGCTCCTTTATTATTTAAAATTGAACAATTTTACCAATCATTTAAACTTTTGTTCAAAAATTATCTCCGCTTTTACAGAAAAGTATCCTTTTTCTCTTGACCTAACATAACTGAGATCGATAATTTTAAACTATAGTAAAAGTTTGAGAGGTAAATTTGATTTTTTTTTTCCAAAAAATTTGGACACGTGAAATTCTCTCTATTCACATCGGAGCTCCATAAATGAAAGCTAAGGACAAACATGAGACATAAATAGTAAAGATATGATGGACCAGGAATATTGTGTGTGTGTGGTGTGGTGGGGGGGGGGGGGTAATAAAAAGCAAAAATATCACGCGACACGATAAATATATATACGGTATTTATCATTCGTAGTTATACTTTCAGAAAATTATCATACGTATCCATATTTTAATTTTATAGCAAATTCAGTTATAGTATTGAAACAAGAGACAATTATTTTGAACTGAAACAAGAGAGTGAAAATGGAGGTCTTGAGTTCGACTTTCAATTCACGACCTTCGCAATAACAAAGTTTGAAAGAAAGAGGGAGGTCTATATGGTATGAAATAATATTTAATCACTTTAATAAGATAAATAATAGATTAATGATTAAATTGTTATAGTGAGTGAAATTTTCTTTAACATTAGGCAAAGAATTATTATATTACAACTTTATTGTAGTAAATAAAATTTAGTGATCGTATATTGAATTAACCCATTAGTTATTAATATTTTATGTGTTTGCGTCAACGATACTTGGTTTCAGAATTAATTGTCGAAAAAATAATAATTAACAAACAGCGAAGAAAAGAAATAACGAAGGAATAATGAAGGTTGAAGGAAGTCACTAGGATTCGAACTCTCGAGACAATTTAAATTATCGTTTCTTGACCACTCCTTTTTTTTTTTCTTTTTTTTGAGGATCTTAAGCCGATGTTATCATTAGAAGTTTCAAGTTTAGTTATATTTAAAATTTTAAATATTGGTAGAAAAAAAAAAAGGAGCTAAAAAGACAGCAAGTGTATGACACATGCTTCACTTTCCGCAAGATCCAAATGAATTAAGGGCGTGTTTGGTATGAAGGGAAAAAATTTGATTTTCTGTTTAAAATTTTTCATGTTTGGTTGGCCTGAGTATGTTAAAATATATTTTTCTCATTAACTTATTTTCCTTCAATTAGAGAAAAATGATTTCCCGACCAAAAGGAGGGAAATCTTTTCCATAATCCTTTCTCAACCTTCCCCATCATATTCCCCACTCCACCTCCACCTCCCACACCCCTAATCCCACACCCTCTAATATCGTTACCGCCACTCCTGCCCCTAGACCCCTACCTAATACTTTCCCCTAGCCTTACTCATTTCGTCTCGTATATTGTTTACCTAATATATATCCTTAAGAAAATCACTTACATTCTAAGAAAATATTTTCCAAGAAATATGTTTCCTTCGCGCCAAACACACCCTAAGAGAAATGAGGTTTTTTTAAATAAATGGGACCCAACATAGATACTTAAGAGGGCCATATCATATCCATTTCCAACCGATAAGCAATTGCCATGCTAATCATGTATGATTAAAAATTAACTACATGATTTTGCCAATGCACGTGCTAAGACTTCCTTTCTTATCTTATCGAACTATTCCTCACTTTACTCATGTGAAAATGGTTCCTTTTAGTTCACTTTACAATTTAACTTTTTTGAATTGATGAATTTCATTATTAAAAGTACTGTTGTCTCCTCTAAATAGAACTATTTTTTATGAGCTTGTATACGGTCGAAATCAGGTTTGCCTAATGTATAATCAATCGAGACAGAAACGTGACGGGTTAAAGTTCAATCTCGGATTATATCGAACCGAGGTGCGAAGTTACATTATTGAGCTCGTGACCCCAGGACCGAACAAAATCGAGACCAAACAAGATCGAGGGAAATTTGCCGAGCCGAATAACAGAAGACCGAAATATCCGCGATCGGATGGAAATCATGGCGGGAATCTCGGCACGTATCAAGGAGATGCCAAGATATCAGCAAATCATGAGATTTTTTACCTTGTATAGAATTGTATCAAGAGTAGGACACCCTTACTATATAAAGGGGGATTTGATCATTTGTAACACACATTGAAATACGCAATACAAAGCAATATACTGTTATTTCTAGCTCTTATCATCTTGTTATTCCGGTCTTATATCAGAAGAGGCATTTCTTGGTTCAAGGGTGATCGAGCTCGAAGGCCAAGGCTGTCCATTTTGTATGGTTTGCATTCATTCTCTTACCATCAATTTCAATATTAATCTATTTTCTTAATTTGTATCAAGTTATATAACGTATCCTTAAACATAGCACCAGGGAATGACGTACCCTCGGTCAATCTCGATGGAGTTTCGGCTGTAGATCCAATTGATGTCAACTCACATGTAGCCACCAACGCAAATTTGGCCGTCGATCCCGAGGGCAGCATCCGTAAGGATGTTCGATCAGTTTCTCAAAGCACATGGTGGTGAATAGGACGGGATCAGCCTGCCGGTAATCATCGAAATGTTGCAGGCTCAACAGGCAGCGATAGCCCAGCTCCAAAACCAGAATCGCCCACCAGGCAAGATCGAGCTCGAGCCGTCCCAGGAAGTTGTCCACAGGGTCGAATCAGCTTCAAGGAAATCGAACGAGAAAGAATCGGAGACCGACCCTGTAATCATAAAGATGCTCGAAGAACTGACAAAACGAATCGAGTCGCGAGAAAAGAAGATCGAGGCAAACGACAAGAAGGTGGAAACTTACAACTCCAGGGTCGATCAAATCCCGGGGGCACTACCAATATTGAAGGGTCTATATTCCAAAAAAGTTCATGTAAAAGTCTTTTCCCCCGAGCACAGCTCCCAAGCCAATCCCCAAAAAGTTTCGCATGCCCGAGATTCCTCTTACACATTTGCTATATAATGGAACAACTGATCCGAACGAGCATGTCACCTCTTACACATTTGCTATCAAAGGGAATGATCTAGAGGATGACGAGATCGAATCTATCTTGTTGAAGAAATTCGGAGAGACCCTGTCAAAGGGAGCTATGAAATGGTACCACAATTTACCACCTAATTCTAGTGACTCATTTGTTATGCTTAAGATTCTTTCGTAAAGGCACACGCCGGGGCCATCAAGGTGGAAACTAGGAAGTCGGACCTTTTCAAGGTAAGGCGGAAGGACAACGAAATGCTCAGAGAATTCGTGTCTCGACTCCAAATGGAACGGATGGACCTGCCACCGGTCACCGATGATTGGGTTGTTCAAGCTTTCACCAAAGGACTCAATGTTCGAAGCTCGGTGGCTTCGCAGCAGTTGAAGCGGAATTTGATAAAGTACCCGGCTATTACTTGGGCCGATATGCATAATCGGTATCAATCGAAGATCAGGGCCGAAGACGATCAACTTGGGGCTCCTTGCGAGTACTTTTATCCTATCATACCCATCGACAGAATCAAGAGGGAATTGACCGAGAACCGAGGTTGAACAAAGATCGATACCAGCCATATAGTGGAGATCGTAAGAGCAGCGGATCTGGCCGAAATCCTGTACGAAATGAAAGAAGAACTGATCCAGGCCAGAGCTCTCGAGGGCTCATGAGCAAGAACGGCTTCGACAGGCCTATCGGACCTGAAGAAGCACCTCGATTATCAGAATACAACTTTAGTGTTGTTGATACAGCTGCCATCGTGTCAGTATCGGATGCCTCAAAGATACTAGATGGCCTCGACCTTTACAAACCGATCCATCCCAAAGAGATCCCAACCAAATGAGCAAATATCATGGCACTCATGGCCATAGAATGGAAGATTGTCGACAATTAAGAGAAGAAGTAGCTCGGTTATTCAACGACGGGCATCTTCGGAAGTTTCTGAACGACGGAGCCAAGAATCATTTCAGAAACATGGATTCCAATAAACAAAACGAGCAAGAAGAACCTCAACACGTCATTCATATGATCATCTGAGGGGTCGATGTTCATCATGGCCCGATGTTAAAGCGCACCAAAGTATCAATCACGAGGGAGAAACGGACTCAAGATTACATACTAGAAGGAACTTTGTCTTTCAACGACGAGGATGTAGAAGGAATCATGCAGCCCCATAATGATGCACTTGTAATATCTGTACTCATGAATAAAACTCGAGTTAAATGTGTGTTAATTTATCCAGGTAGCTCGGCCAACATCATTCGATCGAGGGTCGTAAAACAACTCGGCCTACAGGACCAGATCGTACCTGCAGCCCGAGTGCTAAACGAATTCAACATGGCTAGTGAAACTACTAAGGGAGAAATAACGCTACCGGTAAACGCAGTCGGAACCATCCAGGAGACCAAGTTTTATGTGATCGAATGGGACATGAGGTATAACGCCCTGTTCGGAGATCGTAGATCCACAACATGAGGGTTGTGCCCTCGACTCTTCACCAGGTGTTAAAATCCCCAACACCGGAGGGGATGAAAACGATCTACGGGGAACAACCTGCCGAGAAGGAAATTTTTGCCATCGATGAAGTGATTCCAGTATCAACACTCTCATCGACAAAAGAGGCAGATTCGAAAGCAAAATAGGAAGCCAAATAGCAATCACCAACGCCGGCCTCGACCCAACTGGATAAGTAGGGGACTAATGAGGACGATGATTATGGGATTCCTTGATCCTTCATAGTCTCCGATGATTCCGACGCTACCAAATTAACGGTCAAAGAGCTGGAGCAAGTCATACTGATCAAACATTAGCCCGATAAAAAGGTATATCTGGGCATGGGGTTAACTCTCGAGCTCATGAAAAAACTCATTCAATTTCTTATAGCTAACATGGATTGTTTTTCTTGGTCCCACCTCGATAGGACAGGGATCCCACCAGAGATTACCACTCACAAACTAAGCCTGGACCCGAAATTCCATCCGTTCAAGAAGAAAAGGAGACCACAGTCTGAGATCAGGCATGCTTTCATTAAGGAAGAGGTAACTAAATTCCTTAAAATAGGATCCATTCCCGGAAGTCAAATCCTCGGAATGGCTGCAAACGAAGTAGTAGTCCTTGAAAAGGGGGAACAAACTGAGAATGTGTGTGGATTACAAAGATTTAAATAAGACATGCCCCAAGGACTCTTTCCCTTTTCCTAACATCGATCGCATAATCGATGCCACGGCCGACCACGAGATCCTCAATTTTCTCGATGACTACTTCGGGTACAACCAAATACGAATGAACCTAGATGATCAAGAAAAGACCTCCTTCATCACTAAGTACGGCACATACTGTTATAACATAATGCCATTTGGGTTAAAAAATACTGGTGCCACTAACCAACGCCTAGTAAACCGGATGTTCGAAGAACAAATAGGAAAATCTATGGTAGTTTACATTAATGATATGTTAGTTAAGTCCCTGCGAGCAGAGGACCATTTAAAGCATTTGCAGGAAACCTTCAGTATATTGAAGAAGTACAATATGAAGCTTAATATGGAAAAATGCGCATTTGGAGTCGGATCAGGTAAATTTTTCGGGTTCATGGTATCCAACCGAGGAATCGAGATCAACCTAGGCAAGATCAAAGCTATCGAGGATATCACGGTAGTGGAGAACGTGAAGGATGGTCAAAGGCTAACGGGGCGCATAGCCGCCCTAAGGCGATTCATCTCGAGGTCTTCCAATAAGAGCCATCGATTTTTCTCGTTGCTGAAAAGAAAAACCACTTCATATGGACCCCGGAATGCTAATGGACCTTGGAAGAACTCAAGCGATATTTATCGAGCCTGCCACTACTTCACACATCGAAGGCGGACGAACGACTATACTTGTATTTGGCAGTATCGTGGTAAGTGGAGTCCTAGTTCGGGAAGAACGAGTTATGCAAATTCCGATTTATTATATACCGGACCATAGGTGAGGCCGAAACTAGATATCCTCTCTTAGAAAAACAAGCGCTCACTTTGCTAAGCGCCTCTAGGAAACGGAAATCGTACTTTCAGTGCCACCCTATATGTGTTATGATAACTTACCCATTGAGGAATATAATGCATAAACTCGAACTCTCGGGACGATTGGCCAAATGGGCCGTAGAAAATAGAAATCAGCGGGTACGATATTGAATATCGACCCCGGACAACCATTAAGTCTCAAATTTCGGCAGATTTCGTGGCCGACTTCACGCCGGCCCTAATACCTGAGGTAGAAAGAGAGTTATTGGTAAACTCGGGGACGTCTTCGGGAATCTGGACCCTCTTTACGGACGATGCATCGAACGTGAAGGGGTCCGGACTTGGCATCATACTGAAGCCACCCACAGGCAATATAGTTAGACAATCCATTAAAACTGTGAAATTGACTAACAACGAGGCCAAATATGAGGCCATGATTGCAGGTCTCGAACTAGCAAAAAGCTTAGGAGCGGAGGTGATCGAAGCAAAGTGCGACTCCCTCCTTGTGGTAAATCAAGTTAATGGAACGTTTGAACTGGTTGGTATGATTAGACGGAACATTTGATCGATGTTGTTTGATGTGATTTGAGGCCCCGATCAGGTCCGTGTTACATTATGGAACTGATTGGTGTGATTGCACGGGTTCTCGGGGGCCTCGGGTGTTTTTCGGGTCATTCTTCCCATGTTTTGCTACTGTTGATGCTGGTTCTGGTGTCCTTCATCGCGAACACATGGAGGTGAACGCTTTCGCGAAAACAAATTTGTAGGCTGGAGGAGATTACTCATCGCAAACGCGACGCAGAGATTGCTAACGCGGAGGGGTGCCTGAGGAACCTACGTGAACGCAAAGGGCCAGTCAGAACGCGTAGAAGGAAGTGGAGGAGTCGGGCCTGAGGTCGTTTGACCTTTGAGAATGCGGAGCGTGGAATGCGAACGCGAAGGGGGCAGAGTCAGCTGAGCATCGCGAACGCGTTCAGAGGGTCGCGAACGCGATGAAGGTCAGGCCTGAGCAAATTTATTTTTAAAGCGGGATTTAGCCCATTTCACTCATTTCTCTCTTGGTTTGGGCGATTTTGGAGAGGCTTCAAGGGGAGATTTTCATTATCTATGTCAAAGTAAGTGATTCCCACCTATTGCACGTTAAATACTTGGACTATATATTGATTTTAACATGGAAATTCATGGAAATTTGGGGTTTCGGTAGAAAACCTAGAATTGGCATTTTTGAATTTTGACCACGATTTTGGGCATGGAATTGAGAATAAATTATATATTTGAGTCTGTAATGTTATGGGTGATGACTATCTTCGGAAATTCTCGGAATCCGGGCACGTGGGCCTGAGGATGACTTTATCGACTTTTCGAACGGAGTTGGGAATTGTATAAATGGGATTGTAACGAGTATTAAAGTATATATTTATGGAATTTCACATTTATTGACTAGTTTTGGAGCGATGGGCATTGGTTTGAGTTGTTGGAAGAGCTTTGGAGCCGGTTATGAAACTTCGGGGCGAGGTAAGTCTTTTCTAACCTTGTAAGAGGGAATTAACCCCACAGGTGAATGAATTTATTATGTGCTTCTATTTGTGAGGGATGCGTACGCACAAGCTGACGAGAGTCCGTATGTAGCTACTAATTATGCTTAAGTCCGGGTAGTCTAGGACCCAAATCATGTTATACTTGCGTTGTTTGCGCCCTACTTGTTAATTTAATCGCTTAAATCATGTTGGAACTTGATAAAGGAATTGTAAAAGGTTAAACTTCATTTACGTGAGTTTTGGACTGGTCACTTGGCCATTAATGAGAATTGGTATTTCTTTGAATATTAGCCCCTTAATAATCTTGAATCGGTTGTTTTAATATATTTTCTTTTCTTGTAGAGCGGGCCGAACGCCTCGGTAGCAGATAGATGCATCTATGGTTCGTGCCGTTCGACCCTCGGCAGTGCACAGTTTATATATTTGTATGTTGGATCGGGCCGTACAACCTCGGCATAATTCATGCATAAAAAATTCTTGGAGTCCAATTATAATTGATATTTTTTCTTTGGCTTAAAAGATTAATTTGTTAAATAAAAAAAATTAAATTTTGGATTTACTATCAGTGAAGGAGTTGTTTATTTACTTCTTGTTATTGAGTTTTCAGCTGTATTTATATTATCCATGCTTAACTAAAATTTTGGTACATTATTGTTAGCCGTAGTAAGTATCGAATCCGATCTCTCGTTACTACTTCTTCGAGGTTAGACTAGAAACTTACTGGGTATGCATTGATTTACGTACTCATGCTACACTTGTTGTACATTTTGTGCAGGTACATATATGTCTAATGATCTTTTGGGCGTAGAGGCGCGGCTATCCCGGGGACTTAGGTAAGCTGCATCCCGTGTTATGAGTCCGCAGCACACAGAGTCTCCATCAGAGTTATTTACCTTTTCTTGTCTAATTTGTATTCTAGACAGATGTTGTATATTATCATATTTCTTAGTTAATGCTCAAGCACTTAACACCGGGTTTTGGGGGTTTCTACAGGTTGTTTATCATTGTAGTTCGTGTAAGTATGATCATTCACTTTGTAAATTCTAGTTTTATACTATATAATTAATGAAAATTATGAATTCAAATTACTAAACGAGTAAGTAAGTTGATAGGTCACCGTTGGCTTGCTTGACGGCGGTGTTATGCGCCATCACGACCTTTAGCGGATTTTGGGTCGTGACAGCTTGGTATAAGAGCATTAGGTTCAGTTGGGTCTCACGAGTCATGAGCAAGTCTAGTATTGCAGATCGGTACGGAGATGTCTGGACTTATCTTCGAGAGGCTACAGGGCTATTAGGAGCACTTCCCTTCTTGATTCCTCATCGTGCAATTTGATCCCTTCGAGGCTTATGCCTTTATTTCCTTCCTATTCATTCTTATGCGGTGTTGAGCACTCGTGTCAATTGGGCATCGAGGAGTTGCAGTGGTACTACATACGTGGAGCAGGATGTTTCTCCCTGCGCCTTCGAGCAAGTTGTTATCGTCTTCTTGCGAAAGGATATTCAGTCATTTCAGCTCAGTAGTTGTCTTTTTGATGGGATCGAGGCTACGCGCAGATTGCTATGATGTTCAGATGTTGCTATCGAGCCTAACTAGATTCTTTTTCATTGGCCTTTTTACCATCATCTTCCTTGTTGGTTGTTCTACTAATTCTTTTCGTGGGCTCCTTTTGTGGCGCCTACGACGAGTCACCAACGTCCAACCTTCACCATCATCAGGTTGATCGTCTTCAACTATGTTGTTCTCCAGTAATTCTTCATTTTTGATTCCTTTTAAACTGCATAATTCATCTAGATTGAATGAACCAAAGGTGATAGAGACTTGGTTCGCGCTTGCTTTCTCATCTTCAAGCACGATCTTCTTTTCGCGAGCCAAGTCCATGACTTTGTCCTTGAAGACAAAGCACTTCTCCAGAGGGTGGCTCACAAGTCGATGGTATTTGCAGTAATTTGGGTCATTTGTTTTCCCAGCTTCATTTGGTCGTTTCATCTTTGGAAGCTCAATGAGATTTAACTCAAGGAGTTCTTCAAAGATAGTTGGCACATCGGAATCTAGAAATGGGTACTCTTTCTCTTGCATTTCTTTTAGAGTCAACTTTCCACTTGGCTTATCGTGAAAAGAAGTGGATTTCATACTCTGCTTCTTGCTCACCTTCGTCGTGAACTTCATAGGTGACGTGTTGACATTCATAGCTTCTTTGCTTTCAGACTTGGGTATGAACTTGCCCCACTTCCTGACTTCTTGCTTGTCATTCCCTTTGCGAGGTTCATAGATGGCCAGCCTTTCATTTCCAGCGGAGGCCATGCTCAATTCCATGTCATGGGCACGAGTTGCAAGTTCTTCAAATGTGCCAGGCTTGATACCTTGCAAGATGTAGCGCAATCCCCAATGCATGCCTTGGATGCACATCTCTATGCCTGAAGCTTCACTAAGCCTGTCTTTGCAGTTGAGGCTTGCATTCCTCCACCCGATTGATAAAGTCGATAACTGGTTCCCCCTTTCGTTGACGAGTATTTGTAAGTTCTATCATACTCACAGTATGTCTCGTACTCTAAAAGCGATTGAGGAACTCTTGCTCTAGTTGATCCCAGCTATTGATAAATCCAACCTTGAGGTCCGTGTACCAGTCAAAAGTATTTCCTTTTAGCGAGCGGACAAACTGCTTGATGAGGTAATTTCCATAAGTCCCAGCATTGTTACACGTCTCCACGAAGTGCGCAACATGTTGCTTTGGGTTACCTTTACCATCAAACTGTTGAAACTTCGGAGGTTGATAGCCAGCAGGCATCTTCAACATATCGACCCTTGCAGTGTACGACTTTGCATATGTAAGGGAGGATTTGGCAGCAACTTCATATTTGTTCTTAATGGTTCCTTCAATGAACTCCTTCAATTGATCGATTGGAATCATCCCTTTAGATGAGACAGGGATAGCCTTAGTGGATTCTGCTTGTCTTGGGGGAGAGTCACTCTCTAGAACCTCTGGGAGCTTGCCGGGTGCATGGGTAGATTCTTTTTCCATCAAGATTCCCACCCTGTCTGTTAGCTTGTCAATTCTAGCCTCTTGATTTTGCATGCATTTGGTCAAGCCAGCGATTGCTTCTGTCAAGTTTGCCAACTGCTCCTCCATGGATGAAGTGTTTGTCACCATGGCTTGCATGATTTTCGTGGACGACAGAGAGTAGCATGGATTTTCACACAGATTGATCCTTGATTGGCTCACGCTATGTGGTGTAAGTGGGGAGGATCCATCACTTGAAGCATCATCATCTTCCTTCACAGCAGAGTGCTTGGATCCGGAGAGGTCAAGCAGAGCAAGAGTTTTCTTGATCTTTTCAGCAACATCGCTTCCTCCTTCAGATGCGTTTGTGGAAGATCTTGCTCCTTTTGAGGATGAAGATCTGAAAACAGGGGTTGATGAGGACGACACTTGGGGTGCTTGTTATCCTAAAAAGCTTGCTTTGCTCCTCGTAACTGGTCCGAAGCTTCCGAAGGTGACATCGAGGATGCTTTCCACATCAGCATAGAACCTGGAGTTAGCAGCCTTGGTGGAAGTTGAACCGGAGTTGATTTTCTTTGAAGCCATTTCAATGTTCTTGGACTTTGGTGAATGAAAAATTGAGATGAGAGGTAGAGATTGTCCCACTGGGCGTGCCAGAATTTGTAGACAATAAATTTGCGTCGAGAAAATAAAATCAAGATCGAAAATATCGCAACAATAGTAGTATTTTATTTCGAATATTTGAGTGTCACAATCTCTATGATTCCTCTGATTCTACTTTTCTAGTATAAATTCAAGGGACTTTGAGCTTGATCTTGAATTTGAATTTGATTTATCCGTCGCGAACACTTTGATTGTTGCCACGAATTGTATCATGAACAAGTAGCCTTGATCTTGAACGCCTTGTATTTGATTTGACTTCGTTCTTGATCTTGAATACTTGAATTGTTCTTCGTTCTTGAACTTTGAACTTGAACTTGAACTTGAACTTGAAGCTTGAACCTTTGTGGAGGAATTTGCAGCGTTTGATCCACGAGCTCTCTCTTGCTTCTTGTTATAACTTCTCGTGTCTTTTCTGAGTTATGAAGACCCCTATTTATAGTTGTGGAAGCGAGGAGTCATGATAAGAACAAACTCTTTCCGACCAATCAAATTAAAGTGTGACATGGCCGCATTTGATTGGCCAGAACATATCGCTTGCACACGTGGCGTGATTTCATTGGCTCTTTAATTTGACTTGGCATGCCTTGCCATTTTGACACGTGGCACGATCCCATTGGCTCTTATGTTTGACTTGGCGCGCCACGTCATTTGACACGTGGCACCAAACTGGGCCTCTAGAAAGATGTCATCTTGGGCTTAATGAGGTGGACTCATCACTTTAGCCCAATTAAATGGGCTGGCCCAATGGATTAAGACTTATTTATTTAATCCATATATATTGGACTTATATAATTAATTCAATTATATTAGCCCATAGTATTTAGTTGGACTAATATATCTTGAATTTAAAATATAATTTAAATTATTTTATGAATTTAATTTCAATAAAATTTATATGACTACAATAGTGCGATAAAACGAATATATAATGTTTTTTTGGGGGAGATATTTGTGTGGTTTATAATTTTGAGATATTTGTGTAATTTCCTTTTCCTTTTCGTTTTCGGGATGTAATTAATAAAAGGGAATCGAAAAAGAAAATAACCGACACTTCTTTCAGGTTTCATAAAATCGCCGTTTCTATTGACCGATAAAGGCTGCGATTATCATAGGAGAACAATAACACCATTCACAAACCGGAGCCGCCTCACACTGTACCCATAAAACCGGCCCACAACCGATTTTTTCCGTTCATTCCGGTTCAGATGACGGAAGTGGCGACAAGCAACGTTGTGCACGAAGTATTAGGGCGACGAGCTGAAGATGTAGATCAGCCGATTATTGACTATATAATCAATGTCCTCGCCGATGAAGATTTCGATTTTGGACTTGATGGTGAAGGTGCTTTTGAAGCCCTCGGCGAATTACTCGTCGATTCTGGTTGCGTTACTGACTTCCCCGAATGTCGTGCGGTATTAATCGTTATCAATTTCGTTATTGCTTCTGCTTATTTTGACATTTTCTTGCGAAATTTTGAAATTTATTCTGAAATATGTGCTTATTCCGTTACTAGTTTTTTTATTATCATTTTAATTGAATTAAAATTTAAAACTTTATTGTTTATATTGACAACATGTATGAAGCAAGAGGTGTAAGCTGTAGTTTTAGAGAGCTGCTAGTTATGTATAACGAGCTTTTATGAATAAAAATTAGAACTTTAGTGTTTATATTGGTGATTAGCTTTGGTTTATGCAATGAGAATTGCGTGATATAGAGAACCTCTGGTTTCTAGAGAGCTTATGATTGCTTTAAAAGACAAATTATCTATAAGCAGAAATAGAATTTGAATGACTTTGATCTGGGAAAAAAAGAGATTAACTATTACAGAAGATACACATAATTGTGTCCAACTTTGTTTGGGACCGAGGCGTTGTCAGTTGAGTTGATTGCATATTAGCTCATTTGAATTGAGAATTTCTCAAACCAGAGAAAAATGGCCATTTTAAGGGGACATAAGAGTTTAAATGGGTGAATAACAATAACCATTGCAGAGCAATTTAACAAATTTATAAGTAATTTGTTACTACCCGAGTTTTTGGTTATACCAGCATTATGATTGTGGTTGGTAGACTCCTCTATGTTGGTTTCTTTTGTTGCATCCCATTGTGGTAGTAGATTGAATTGTTTGAAATCTATCTTCAGTAGCACAAAGAGTGAATTTTTCCAATCATGATAGGTTTGTAGCAAGTTGTCTGAGAAGTTAGAGAAGCATGGATTGGTTAAACCTCAACCAACTGTGAGAAGCTTAAAAATGCCGCTGAGAATGTATGATGGAATGGATGAAGAGGAAGCTCCAAAGAATAAAAAGCCAGAACCAGTTGATGGTCCTTTGCTCACAGAACGTGACAAGATTAAGATCGAAAGGAGGAAGAGGAAAGATGAACGCCTGAGAGAGGTGAGGGACAAAACGATAATCTTGCCAATAATCCGGATGAACCTGTTTGACACAAATATTGGTTGTTATGTCGGGGAAGCCTATTTTTACTGCTGTGAACCATGCTTATTTGACTTGATAGTTGACACTTCACTGAGTTTCCATTTATTATTCTAATGGGGTGTGTATGTGTGTGACATTTACGCAGTACTCCTTTTGTTGGATAACGATTGTCCTCTGAAGGTTTTGAGACAGAAAAAATGTAATCCCTCTCCTACTACCGCTTAAAAAAATGTAACCCTCTCATCCCTGCCATGTGGATGAAAAGAAGGGGGAAAAAAAGGAAAATAAGAAGTGGCTGTCTTACATCTTTGTTTGTCTAATCTGTATGGCTTGATTCTGCAGGCAGAATACCAAGCACACTTGAAAGAAGTGGAAGAAGTGAAAGCTGGTATGCCGTTAGTGTGTGTGAATCATGATGGTCAGGGTGATGGACCAACTGTTAAGGATATCCGTATGGAAAATTTCAATATATCTGTTGCTGGTCGTGACCTTATTGTCGATGGTTCTGTTACGCTTTCTTTTGGAAGACACTATGGTATGCTTGAATATTTTTGAAAAAAACAGATGAAAACTCATTTCTCTGTAGTTTGATTTTGCGTTTTCATAGACCTTTTAATATCTACTAGTCTGTATCTCATCTATATGGTATTACTCTGTCCTTGTGGACAAGAATGACCCACTCTGGTTTGCAGAGTTAAATGATGACATTTTTGAACATGTTAGTATATTGAAATAATTTGATTACTACATAAATTGATAGCAGTTATCTAAAAAGATTGTTGAAAATGATAGTTTGAAATGTGAAATGTTGGGAACTTAGTTGAAAATGCACATCAGTATGGATATAATACAAGATAGACTTAGTTTATATTCATTTAATAATGTTGGAGGGAGAAAATATTGCCATCAAGGAAAGAAGTCAAGATTATTGGTGTGGACTAGTATCTACTTATCTTGATACACATTTCAGTGTCTTAAGCAAGTCATTATGCGCATACTATTCAACCATAGCTAAATCCGGTATCCACATTTTTGTCATGGGAAGAAGACTGTGAATACATGAATCAGCATAAACCTCAAGGGGCGAAAGTTGGGGGAGATGAATATGTTTGTCATACTGTATATTCTACAAAAGTTGACTTTTAACTAGAAATAAATGGGATTGGAAGCAATTTATGAACAGTAACCAGATGACTCATTTCAGACCAAAGAACAACATAGCCTATCGCCTGTGTGTACGGGCAATTTTTTGCTCTTTATTAATAATATTTATATTTGTTATTTTATGAAGAAAACATAGCCTATAGCCAGTGGCGGTTCTCTTCCTCTTTTTGATTATGATTGGCAGTTAAGTTTATGCATCCACAGTTTTCTCTTCATCAAAAAAAGTTTACACAGCCTTACCTGAATCTCTGATCTGGGTGCAGGCCTTATTGGAAGAAACGGTACGGGGAAAACAACTCTCCTACGACACATGGCTATGCACGCTATTGATGGTATTCCCAAGAACTGCCAGATATTACATGTTGAGCAAGAAGTGGTTGGTGATGATACCTCAGTTTTGCAATGTATTCTTAACACTGATATGGAGAGAACCCAACTTCTGGAAGAAGAGGGTCGTCTGCTTGAATTACAGGTTAGAAACAGTTAAATGGCTAAGCTTTTATGTCATATTATACTGTTTATTTTCTTATATTTCCTTGTATTTTGTTCTCATGAGATGAAGTATATTCCCATTCCTTAGTATTTTCATGGTTTTCTAGAGAGTAATTGACCTAGAAGGAGAAGCTGGAAAGAGTGATAAGTTGAACGGGGAGATCGACAAAAATGCCCTCGCGAAAAGGCTTGAAGAGATATACAAAAGACTTGATTTCATTGATGCTTACTCGGCTGAGTCACGTGCAGCAACTATACTTTCGGTTAGTTTGAATTTGCCCAGTAATTTGATTTCCAAGCTTTGCCTCGCTTCTGTCTCCTAATAGCTGTTGAGAAAGTTTGTTAATTAAAGCAGAATTTGCATTTGATTTATAATATCACACACCTTTGCTGTAGATCAGAGACAAACTGCACATGTTAACTTATGAGTAAGATTGAGACCTACTAATTAATGTACCTGAGATACCTGTTGCTTTTCTTTCCTTCTTAGTACAGTTACGCTTCCACTTACTTTATCTAAGGAATATGTTTTGGATATGGCACAAAAGTGTGGAAGCTAGTCTCAAGCTAATCTTGCTGTTTTGGCTTCTCCTTTTTAAGTTGTCCTAGCCCCTGTCCTGACTTTACGTTTGCCGAACTATCTTGCTGTTTTGACCTCTCCTCGGTGTTTAAGTTGTATGTAAGATTATTTTTTCTCTGATAATGTAATGTTGTCTTGTCGTTTTATTCTTCTTTTTCCAGAATGGGTATAGTGTCTTCTATATTTGTAGATATTCAGGCTTCCATAACTTAGGCATTAGACTCTTTATACGTCTTAAGCTACGGGTCTATGTACTAACATCTTAAACTAAAAGTTGCGAAAACGGGAAGATGCTAGAAGTCAATCTATCTTTGGCAATCAAAAGCTAGAACTCTTCTATTTTTAAGAGGCTGGGTTTGATTCTGCTTTAGTTTTGACGTGCTTCAAGAATGTTTTGCCTATTGGTCATTTGTGCTCAAGCCAGTTGTAATGACTAGACTAGTTCTCATTGGTGGCTATTACTTCCAGGGTTTGAGCTTCACTACAGAAATGCAAAAGAGAGCAACTAAAACATTTTCTGGAGGATGGAGAATGAGAATAGCTCTTGCTCGGGCATTGTTCATTGAACCTGATCTATTGTTGCTTGATGAACCCACGGTGTGTTATTTCTTCTTTAAGATGTAGATGTACATCTAGTAAGACAATGAACTTATGCTTTCTTTTGCAGGCAGAATAGCATAGAACTTATGTTTTCCTTTCCTTGCAGAATCATCTTGATCTGCATGCTGTCTTATGGCTGGAAACTTACCTGGTGAAGTGGCCGAAGACATTTATAGTTGTCTCTCATGCTAGAGAGTTCTTGAATACTGTATGTGTTTTCTTCTCTTTGACTTAAAACAATAGTTGGGTTCAGTATGTCTAGAGGTTGATGTTTGTTCTGACATCTCATAAACATATCATTGCTTCTTTCTTTAGGTGGTCACAGATATTATTCATCTACAAAATCAGAAATTGAGTACCTATAAAGGAGACTATGATACATTCGAAAGGACACGAGATGAACA
This sequence comes from Nicotiana attenuata, assembly GCF_001879085.1. Taxonomy (NCBI): domain Eukaryota; kingdom Viridiplantae; phylum Streptophyta; class Magnoliopsida; order Solanales; family Solanaceae; genus Nicotiana; species Nicotiana attenuata. Next base: position 10,309,516 of record NC_031989.1, read on the forward strand.
AGTTAAGAATCAACAGAAGGCATTCGAGGCGAATGAACGTACAAGGGCCCACATGCAGGTCTTTCTCAATTAGATTAATTTTTATTGGTAGACAATTTCAAACAGATTAATTGCGACCTTATTTGGATATTTCTTGTTTAGCTATTTAATACTTTGATACATTTTTCGGCTTTAATGTTTTGCAGACCTTTATTGATAAGTTCCGGTACAATGCAAAGCGTGCATCTCTTGTTCAATCTAGAATTAAGGTATTCTTTCATTTTACCGTAAATGCTCCTATATATTTTGTCAGCTTTCAGTGGTTGTGGTTGTTTTGCTCAAGTGATTTAATCAATTCCCGATCCGATTGTTTAATAATTTAATTAGGTCTAGTTATGATGCCCTAGCATGCCATGATCAGTGTCTGAATGGTTTTCCTTGAATTTAACAGGCATTGGAACGAATTGGTCGTGTGGATGAAGTCATCAATGATCCTGAGTACTTATTCATTCCTTAACAGATTTCTCCTATATTTTTTCTGTTATTTTAACTTTCTCTGATGGTTTAATGGCCTAAAGCGAAATTAGTATATATAGTATAACATGCTTAAATGATGAAACCTTTAACTTCACATAGTAGTATTATCATTTATATTAGTAAGAGGTAACTTAAATAAATTGGATGTAAGACATGTATTTTCAATATGTTACCTTTGGTTTTGTTGTAAAAAATATATTTACTAATATGAAGATCTAAGTAATTAATTCAAAGTTCTAAAATATTTTTAGTGTTAAAGAGTAGATAGTCTTTCTTTCTTTTGTCCAAGGTTTATTGTATTTTTTCTTTCAAACTTTAATATTGTCCTCTAACTTGAAATAAAATCATAAAATCCATTATTAAAAAATTTTGGGGATCTAAATTAAAGCTTTACTAGTCTCCTAATCGAGCCACATGTCCATCCTCCTGCTATTCTAAATCAAATTTTATACAGTCTCAATTAAGTTAAGACAACAATCAGTGAAGTTACCAAATGTGAATGAAGCTGTTGAATAACACGTTCATGGGCAGTGGTCTATAAATAATTGTTGATCATTAATGAGGGCGGCTCAACGGAACTGATGGCTTAAAACTAAAATATATTAAAGACCCTGAAATTTCTTTCATAATATCCATATAATATTGAGACAAAAAAAGTGGTGAGAGAACGTCGTATAATATGTGGGTTAGGTGTAAGTCATATGGTATTGAACTCCCTATAAAAAAGATATAGCATTAAATGAAAATGGTAAAAAGGATTGAGCCTATTATCGATCATGTTTTGAACCTTACGATAATTGTCTCTGGGATTTCTTAGTTAAAAAAAATGAGACACAAAAGAACTTGATTACTGATATGAGGATCTATCAAATGTGACAAAGGAATAGCTAATTTAGAGAATTTGATTTAAATGAGAAAGTGAAATAGTAAAAAATATAAAAAAAGAAAGAAAGAAAAATAGAATTGATGAGAATATAAATATATTATTTAATTTATTGAGAGAAAAGTTTTATCCTATTAACTCATTCAATCCTACATCTACCAAATTTAAATAAATATTAGAATTTAAAATGTTTGATCAATAATTGTATAAATATAAATTACATATATTATATAATGATATGGTAGTACTTATATTTTTTGGGCCTTAAATATTTTGGGGGCCTGAGGCAAGAGCTTCACTCGCCTTACCCTAGAGCCGCCCTTGTTAACATGTTATCACCTTAGTCTATAGAACTCCGATCTTGGTCTTGTTACATTTTTTAATTATATGTACTCATGTTGTTTTGCGTATGCAGCTACAAGTTTGAGTTCCCTTCTCCTGATGATAGACCTGGTGCTCCTATTATAAGCTTCAGGTTAGGCATCTCTTATTCCATGTCTAATACGTTCTTTTGAATCTCTTTGTCAGATAGCAAATCTCAGTTAATTAACTTCTTACTTTGTTGTAACATATGCAGTGATGCATCCTTTGGATATCCTGGGGGGCCATTATTGTTCAAAAATTTGAATTTTGGAATAGATCTGGATAGTCGAGTAGCAAGTAAGACCTTGATTACCTAACAATCAACTATTTTAAACTTATGTTTTCTTAATTGTTGCAAACCTCTGTACATATCCTCTGATCAGTAATATGCTTCTCTGTATTTTACGTTGAGTTTTTCTGTTGGGAAGTAAAATTGGATATCTCTATTTGTGAATAAGGTAGTATGTGGCTTAGGCATGTGCATCTTTATAGTTGTTTCTTTTAATCATTTATATTGTTCTATGTATCATGGGCCTTATCTCACCATATATATTTTTCAGTGGTTGGTCCTAATGGTATTGGAAAGTCAACAATACTTAAGCTTATTTCTGGGGAGCTTCAACCAACTTCAGGAACTGTTTTCCGCTCTGCTAAGGTAGCTTTTATTTTCCAAAGACAGAGATTTTGTGAGGGTTTATTTTTGTTTATCACTTCCAACATCTACTAGTTCTGTCTTTGACATCATAACTTTCACCAACTCTTGTCAGTATACCATATTGTTTGGTCAATTTGTGTTTCAGCCGTTTTAGCATTCTCTCATTACAATTCCTGTCACCTTTCATTTAAAGGTCTATAGACTAATAATTCTGTATAAACAAATGCTAGTGGTTATCTTTTGCTTATAATGATTGTCGTGCAGGCAGTTGTCTCATTTTGCTATTTCAATTACTCGGTCTTAATGCATTCTAATTGCATTTTTCTTTTTGTTTAGGTCCGAATTGCTGTATTTAGTCAGCATCATGTTGATGGGCTGGATCTGTCCTCAAATCCCCTCTTATACATGATGCGTTGCTTTCCAGTAAGTTCTCCTAATCGATGATGAATTTTCTTGTTAATTTGAAAATATATGCGAAATAAATCTTCCATTCTACTTTATCCACTGCTTCTGATTCCCATTCATCGGTAAGCTTGTCCAATATTTGGAAGTTTTGTTCTGAATGGAGTTGGATATCGAGGTCTGTTCGACTGTTCCACACAGGTAAAATATAAGATGAAATAGTTAATGGAAGGAAAAGAGAACTTGTGATTTTGGACAGGCAGCTGCTGTTCTTGCTGATGAGGTTCAATTAGTGTTTTTCCTTCTCCCTCCTCATGGTCCTATAAAAAACAAAAAACAATAGCCAAAAAAGAACGAAAGAAATTCTGGATAAGAAGGTGGATCTAGGAGTTGATTTTTCTTAATTTATTTGTGTCCAAAGTCCAAACTCCTGAATAAGATATTTATAGGCTTTATAACTCTCTTAAATCTGATATTGCAGAAAGTGGATCTGCAAATTATCTCTTTTAATGCATAACCTTGCTCTGACTTCCTGCAGGGAGTGCCTGAACAAAAATTACGTGGTCATCTAGGTTCATTTGGTATCACTGGAAATCTTGCTCTTCAGCCCATGTACACTTTGTCTGGTACGTTAGCATTCTCTTTTTTTCCTGGTCAGATCACAATGATTCAGTTCCGCCTTCTGTTATGTGTTGTCATTTGGAGTCAAGAGTACCATAATAGCTTATTCTCCACATTATGAATTGATCTATGGGATCTCAGGTGGCCAAAAAAGCAGAGTTGCATTTGCAAAGATAACCTTCAAGAAGCCTCACATATTGCTTCTTGATGAGCCATCAAATCACTTGGTAAGTTATTTTTTTGCTTGTTTTAGTTTCTTACTTGCATTTCGTTTCACCTCAACAGCTAAGGCAAAGGATGCACTAGTAATCAGTATGATGTGTATCCAAAGTTTTTGCATATTTGATTGCATTATCTGCTATTGACACTCTGTTCGAGTGGGAACATATCTCTTGCTTGATTTTGGTAGATTAGCGATATATGCAAAATTCTGATCTAGCTCTATGTAGGATCTTGACGCGGTGGAGGCTCTGATACAAGGTCTTGTCTTGTTCCAAGGAGGCGTTCTAATGGTACTATGAAACTTCTATCAGTTTCTTTGACTAATTGGAAACATAACGGCATTTTGTTTTTGCTGGCCTCTAATGCTCTGCTACTACATGTTATTTACAGGTCAGTCACGATGAACATTTAATATCTGGTAGTGTTGATCAACTCTGGGCCGTCTCTGAGGGCAGGGTGACACCTTTCGACGGGACATTCCAGGATTACAAGAAAATTCTGCAATCATAATCAGTTGTAGAGAAAGTCTCTCTCTTAATCTTAAGGTAAAGTGCGGTTGCAAAGATCGACGAAGTTTTACTAGCAATCTTACGGACTATAGACCCTACAGAACATGCAGTAAAATATCGCTTTCAAACGCAGGAGAGATCGATGCAGAGATGATCCGCTTAATTTTATTCCAATTTTGTTGGCTTGTAATCTATATGCGAAACTTTATTTTACCTTTTGTCTTTCCTTTTATAAAACCAAGGGCATATCTTGTATTTTTATATGTGGAGATCTTCATTTTGAGACGAGGCGTTTTACCTCTGAAGAGATGAGGCGTAAGCCCTGAGACATGGGGCGTAAGTCCCACGGAGCTTTAAACTTTATACATTTTAAAGATTTTAAGATAGTATAAAATAAAAAATAAATATAAAAATTATATTAAAATCACAAAATTATAACAAATAATCTATTTAAAATATTTATGAATTATAATTCAACTATGAATAATACGAAAAGTATTACTTATATCATAATATGCAAATTAGCTGTAACGTCGTTACAACTCAAACATCAAAAGTAATGTATTCGAGCGAAATCTTATACGTATCTCTTAAGGAGTATTGAATCTTAAAAGAATTTTGATATTATATTTTGATATTTTTTTTAAAAAAATATTCCTTTTATTTAATATACTTTTTATTTAAAAGAGAATTTATATAAAAATATAATTCACAATTTAAATATGATTCTCTAGCATCATTTATTTTTAAGTTTCAACAACTTAATAAATTAAGTGACACAAAATTCACCATACAATAACATGATAACTAATTATTTTAAATTAGTTACTAGCTAATACTGAGCTATTAAATTAATAAGTATTGTATCTCGTAAAACGTACGTGAAAAAAATAATATTTAAAAAAAATAATTATAAAACAATTATGGACTATTATATAATAAAGAATAAAGGTTAATAAATAAATACTTTTTAAATGAAAGATTTATTTAAAATTTACTATCATAGCAGTCTTAATGGATAACGTGTAATAATTTTTATTTAATTATGACATAAAATACTCTCAACTTAATGATTTATGGCTAAAAAAAAATGAATAGCCAACGATTTATTAAAAAAATTTGAGAGTTTACAAGGTTAGTTACATACAATTGCATAAAGTTCTATTAGGCGAGCCCAGTACATTGGGAGTTGGGCGTGTCCGAGGCGTAAGCCCCGACGACCGAGGCATAAGTCTCACGGAACTAAGCCCCACACATAAGCCCAGAAGCATTTTACGAGTGCTCCGCCCTGGGGCGAGCCCCAGACGAGTCCTAGTTCTGCCTTTTGAAACAGAGATTTGACGGGACTTTCCTAGTATTTCTGGTTAATTCTCTTTTTTTTCCGTTGTTTGCATATTCAACTGAGACCAAAAGTATTCACTTTTAGCAAACATAGAAAGACCAGAACTGCTCAAGAGTACTATATGTAAGGGACCATTTTAAACTAACCCCAAACATAAGGAACAATTTTTGTCATTTTCGCCGTGTTAAGTAAACAATCTAAGTAATGAACCATGGACGCGAAATTATTTACATAGATCATCAGAAAGGTAATGACATAGTCGGTGAGTGAAAAAATCAATCCAATTATTCCATTCGACTAACACTCATTTTATGTTATATATAAACGAAGATGTTTTTACTGACAGTTTATAACTTAGGTAACATATACATTCAGATTTCTCTATAACAGCATCCTTATTACCCTATAACATTACTAGAAAAACATTAATTTGTGATCGAATTTTCTGACTGAAAATGAAGTAGTCGCTAATGGGACTATTTTTGTGACCACAGTAGTCAGAAAGGGATTGAATTTTTATTACTTATTTTTTTTTAAAAAAAAATGACTATTATTCCGACCAAGGCAATGGGAAAACAACGCGCCAATTTCCCGCCTTCACTTTTGCGACCGATTCAGTCGGACATTAAAAAGTCAAAAATTCCTGTTGACGCACTAAGCGACTGTGTCGGTCGCAAAATTAAAATTAAAATGATAAAAGAATTTTAAGCGGGTTTGCGACTACGGTGGTCAGTGATCTTAATCTAATATTTCACATCCAAACCCTATTTTCCCAATTTCCTCTATCTCTCTCTCTCTCTGCTCGCCAATGACCCATCTCTCTCTCTGCTCGACACTGATAACCCCTCTCTCCCCAAATTTTTGAAGGTAAATCACTAATCACTCAGCTCTCTCTCTTTCTTCTCATACTGTAAGGTTTTTTTTTTCCTTTTCTGTTTAATTTTTTCGTTCATCTGAAAGCTCAAATAGAATCTCTTTCAATTCGCTCAAGCCGTGGCCCTCTTCCATCAATCCCAGTACTGTCGACGACTTCTCCAGTGAGTTCCCTTTCCACCCGCAACACTCACACACACTTTCTCTTTCTCTTTCAAATTTCTCTTTCATTAATGTTCGGGTTCTTTTAAAATAGAGTGTTTGGTTTAATAATTTACTAGTATTTTATCGACTAATACATGTTCTGATATATAAGTTTCTATTCGTTGGAGAGGCTTATTCTACTGATATTTTTAATCGAGGGTGAAATAAAAAATAAAAAAAACCCTATTAGATTACACTTATTAAATTCCTAACATTATCATATGGGTTGAAAAATAATCTTAAGAATGTTGTTTGACTGAACCTTTCCTTTATCTTATGTATTACACTCGTTCGATTTTTCTATATTTGTAACTCGTAATTGAGCTGATAGAAAAATAAATAATTTTCCAACGTTGAAAAGGAAGAAAGATTCCACGTTTAGTGGTGTATTTTTAATCAAGGAATGGTTGAGATTCACAGTGCGAAGTTATAGAGAAGATGACACAATTAAACCAGAATCATTTGATTTTTGGAAAGGGGAAAAAAAAAGATGAGGCTACTGGTAGTTGTGATAATATAAGGGAAGCTGAAAATTTTAATACAAATGTAGAATGTGGAAAGAAGTAGATACTGGTGCAATTTCACCTGTAATACATATATGCCAATTATCAAAGAGTAGGAGCAAGAATTAAATAACTGAAAACTCTTTAGTCTAGATAACAACTATGCTTCATAGGTATATTATTCACCGTATGGCTGACCAGCAAATTATTAGCAATTTTGGATTCGTGCAGGATCGATCCGTGCACTTTATGAAGGGCAGTTATTTAGCAAATTTTAGCTACATTATTATTTCTGCATACCACAAAGTTTATCTTGACGCACTCATCTCTATTACTTTCTTGCATGATAAAATGGAATGGTTAGTTATTGCGAGCCAATAGCCACAGAAAGCATAAAGACATACACCTTTAGTCTTTGGTAGCTATTTAATTTTTCCTGACCAATCTGTTTGTTCAAAGTGATAAGTCAAGGTTTGTGTTTAAACCTCTATGAAAGTCAAGGTTTAATGACTAAGGTTTTTTTGTTGTGGATTTAATTTTACTATCAAGGGACCCCTCCTAGCACAAGCACTACACTAATTCATTAGGGGTATGCTTTCTTGAAAGTATACTTTCATGAAATACACTAATTCAAATGCTCTTACTAGTAAAATATACTTTCTTGAAATAAAATGAGGATACTTTAAAAGAATAAATCTCAAATGGAATTCATACTTTCTTGTGGAGAGCTCTTTCAACTTGAATCTGCTTAATTAGAATGTATTTGTGATTAGAATCTGCTTAATTAGAATGTATTTGTAATTATAATGTATTTGTGTAGATGGCTTGTGTTAAACGATAAGAATACTAATTAATATATATTATTTTAAATATCTTGGATTTATTTTGTGTAGATGGAGCTTGCACATCATAGATGGATGTATAATCGAACTTATCCTAATCGTAATGGGTTGAGGGATGAATTTATAAAAGGGGTTGCCAAATTCATGACTAAAACAAAAACACTTCATGAATTTCTCATTGAAGGGGTGATTAGGTGTCCTTGTATGAAATGCAAGTGCAAAAAGTTATTACAACCAGATGTTATGAAAGTTCATCTTTATAAAAAAGGGTTTATAGAAAATTATTACGTGTGGACTATTCATGGAGAAGATGTTGCTAGTGTTGGTAACGTCGATTTTCAAAATTTTTTGGTAGTGAGGGTAGTCCATTAGCAGAGAATAATGTTGAAAATTCTCGATTCAGTGAAATAGTTAGGGTTGCTTTTGTGATGCACCCGAGGGCTCAATCTGAACCAAATGATGATGCTAAGCGCTTCTATGAACAGTTATAGGAAGCAAGTCGCCCATTGTATGAAGGCTCAATGCATTCTAAGTTGTTTGCGTACTAACCTTAGTAAAGACATCTGCTGATGTTTTAAAAGGGTTTAATATTCTGTCTAAATATGTATTGAGGTCACTTTACTTCACAGTTTTTGAGAGTAAAAAATGTGAAGTACTGGACCTGTTTCAGAGAAACTGAAATGCACCTTCAATTAAGAAAAGAAAATTCCTTCATCAGAAAACTGTGAAACGTACATTTTAATTTCTTCAAGTATCGCTTTGACTCCATTTAAATTTAGGAAGCCTATCAGCAACGTTTGAGGAATGGCGTCAAAGTCAACCCGATTCCGAGGATGGTAGCTCAACCCAAGTATCACTCAATGATGTAGCTTCAATATGGACGCAGGTGGTTGGTGGCGCAAAGAAAGGTAGAACCTACGGTCTTTGATCACAATATTATGTAGGTCGTTCTACGACATTGTTGTCTGGTGATGCGAGTGATTCGCAAGATCATGAAGAGGTGGAAGCATTACGTATAGAAGTTGTAGAGTTGAAGGAGGAACGGAAAGAAGATCGCGCAAATTTTAACAAATTGCAGAGTCTAGTGGAGAAATTTTTGAGCGGACGTCCATTTGGTCCTTTGAATGGCGAGGATGGCGGGGATAATGAGTTTTAGTTTGTTATGGTTGTGATGTTTGAGATATTATTATTTGTTGTAGTTGGATGTTTAGACTTGGTAATATTTGCACTTGACTATGATTGTAATATTTTAGACTAGATTGAATGGTGCCAGAATGTTCAACTCTTTTTGGATGTTTTAGTTACAAATATTTGTGTTTTGCATTTTATGGATTTGACTAAATGCAATGGTGGATTGACTGGTTGAAATGGCGGATTAGATTGGTTAGCATCGTGGATTAATTGGTTGTTGTATATTTGAATTGGTAGGTGGTACCGCTTTAAAAAGAGCTGGAATTTGGCAAAAAATTTTCAGTTTTTCGACTTATTTCCGACCATAGTAGTCGCAAGATGCACCAAAATATTCCAGATTCAGGAACATCTACGACTGCTATAGTCAGTAATATAAATAAATAGTTTTAAATTAGATTTGCGACCACGGTAGTCGGAACTATAAATAAATAAATAATTTTAAATTAGATTTGCGACCGCAGTAGTGGGAAAACTCAAATATTAAATAATATTATAATTATGTATACCGTTTGCGACCGAAGTAGTGGGAAAGTTAATATAAAATTAAAATTTAGTTTAAATTGTTTGCGACCGCGTTGGTCGGATATTTTACCACATTTATTAGTCGTTTTTCTATTTTGCCTTACCGACCGCTGTAGTCGCAAATTACGGACGGATTCGATCGCAAACTATTTCAGACCAGCTATTTTGCGACTACGACTTTTCGGTCTGAATATGGTCGGAAATTAGCATTTTCTAATCACTTTCTGACCGTTTTGCAGTCGCAAAATAGCCATTTTCTAGTAGTGCTATATAACAACACTTCTCTATAAAAGTCAAGCTTTTTCGGAACCTATTTTTATGTTATGTTATAATATATGTTCTCTGTACCAGTCTTCGCTATAACATTCAACAATATTCGAAACAAACGAGGCTGTTATAGAGAGGTTTGACCGGATGTGACAAGTTGTTTGAAAGAATTAGATATGAATTGGCTGAATGTGAAAAGAGATGGGAATACGATGACTATGTGTATCTAAACAAAAGAGTTTCACACACAAGATGTGACATAATTTGAATGATGGTCCCATTTTTGTAGACTCTTGTGATGAAGACAAGGCAATTGGAACTAATAGGAAAAGCAATGGAATTAATGGGAAAAGGAAAGCTCAAAGTTATAAGAGAGAAAACCTAGAAGATACAAACATTGAACATGCTCCAAACTTGAATGTTAACCATATAAAGAGCAGCCAAAACTCAGAATAATCATTGCTCCCTGGCATATTGTTAGCTGCTATAGTTTAAATTCCTTCACCACCACACCTTCAGATGGAGGAATATGGGGACTACTGATTATAGAACTCCACAAATGGATAAAAGTTTCCAGTAGATCCAATAACATTTTATATTAATGTCGGGTACAAATCCAAATTACTTTGGTAGTAATAGGTATATGGAAGGAAACTGAAAAAAGATATAACGTTAGTAAGTGTGTATATTTTTATGGTATTATCACTTCTAGCCCGAGCCATAAACTATTTACATTCATATGCAAAAAATATATTATTTTTTTTCTATTATTTGAGAGCGGCTATACAGTGTCATTTTTTCTATATTTTTTTGGGTACCACTATTTCCTCTAACACTTTTGCTTACTGTATTTTAGCTTTCTCTTCTTTTGTTTCCTTCCTACTCCTACATTTCAATCAAAGGTGACCAGAAAAAAAAACCGGGCTGAGAGAAAATTTGATAAATTAAACCACTCAAAAGAGATTGATAAAACCAATACTTGTGATCAAGCCTTCAAACAGACAATTATGTGACTACACGTGAATTAAAATTTGTTTTCCACTATTTCAGTGTGCTTGAAAATGGTGCAAGGTGCAACATTTATTGATGAACGAGGTATTCTGATGGTCAAATGGAGTATATGCTAGAGTAGGACACCAAAAAGTGAATATCTTATTGTAATAGATAGCAATGACACTAGTACGCAAGATTTTTGCCTACTCTAGTACGACAACTTAAACAGTTAAGAGGTAAATAAATTACTTAATCCCATAACATATGATGCTTAAAGGCAACCATCCATTGCAATAACAAGTAGTTAATGAAATAAATCTGCGTTTATGCTCCTATATATCGGTGAATGTTTATTATATACCTCGTTTATTTAATCTGTTAAAACAAATTGATCACACCATTACATTGACAACAGCCGACAATTAATAGAAAAAAGATAAAATGCAAATTATAGTTTATTTATTATTGTTTTCCTCTCAACTTGAAGTCTTAGATATATAATTGTTGGCAAAGATGTTGAAGTCATGGATAATATATTGTTGGCAAATGAAGTTGACTCATCTAAAGTGTAAAAGTCAAAGGGAATTTGTGAAAGTAGTTTCTATTTCCACATTAAGTTTGGAAAATAGGACTCTTTTCAATGTTTTTTCCATTTACCAATTACTAAGGTAGTCATTATATATTGGTCACAAGAAGATAGAGACGGAACTGTTTGACCAAAAAGTGTTAAGCTTTTTGTTAAACTAATTAATGAGGAAATAGAGGGTGAATCCTAGTTAAACATAATAAATTCTAGATCTAAGATTAGAAAGATCCGTGGGATGAGATCTTGTTCGAGAATAATAAATATCGGGTACTTATTCAATGATTGTCAATGAATGTTATAGTAAGAACATGCAATAAATGTAGATAATGGCAATAAATGTAATAAAGAGAAATTTATCACCCAAATGTTAGATGACTTGGGTGATTCTTTTTCCTGACAGCAACGTGGGATAATGGAAAGTGAGGATGGATAAGAATTCTTTGGATCTTGTAAACAAAGAGTGAACAACGTGTGTTGAGCAATAGAATCAGTGAACAAGATAAGCCTTTTTGTATCTTCTCTATAGTCAAACTCGTTACAAAGTGCTCTTATCAAAAAGTGAAGATCCCCTCTTTGTTCTTTATCTCTTCCTATTTATAAGGGATATTCCCAAGAAACCCTAAAAAGTACAACATAAAGAATATCCAATGGAATATTCCTTACGTCTATTACTCAACTATCCTACTGTTGCTTCCTTGCCTCCTTTACTTGGTCTCGGCAATAATCCTTCTTAAGAAGACTCCTCGTCATTGTGCCGTGGTCGGCTCTGTCCTCGACCATTTTATTTGTAGTTATCAAGCCACCCAAATTTAGACCATTACAGTTAGTCCCTCCGCTTGTTGAGGTCGTGATCTTGCACGTCCTCGATGAGCGGATCCGGTCTGCAACTGCTAAGAAGAAATTTGGTTGTGTTGATTGAACCGAATCGGCCGAGGTCGAAAAAACAGCATGGCGAGCGGGGCTGCGGTTGGTGTGGCTAACGTGGGGTGACGTCATGACCATGCGCGTCATCATTGCGCGTCTTCCCAATGCAGTGTCTGTGCTTCTGCCGCTTCGATTTTGGTGCCATTAACGGTCCTTTTCTTCAATTCTGGTGTCACCCAACCCTATAAATATATGGGGGGGGGGGGGGGGTTTCGATTTTCGAAAATTTTCATTATTTCTCATTTCGCATGTGTATTGTTCTTCTTTGATCTTCTTCTCCGATCTCCGCTTTCAATCTCTTGCAGCCTCTTCAATTCTAGTCCCTGACTTCTTACCCAATTGATATATTCTTCTTCAGCCTTTGTTGCATTCGTTTCACTACGGAAATATGTCAACATCCCCTCATATTCACGACGAAGTTTCCGATGCCACTCCTTTATCGGTGGCCCTTCCTCCCGGCGGTGAGGAATTCATGGTTGAAGAGGAGAAAAGCTTCCTCACCGTGGAGGAGGTGGTCCCTAAGAACCCTTTGGTCAGACATGATTTCCTAAAGGAACCCGCTCCCGCTCCTGCTCAGAAGCTTTCTGAGACAGGACCGCCTCAAAAAGCCGACCTCCGATCTAAATATCGCATTCCTCCTCACGTCGAAATTGTTCCGGCCGGGAGCGACATCGTAGAGGTTCACCGACCCGGATATTGTGCTTTTTCTCCCCATTCTTAATCGGTTATTCTCTTCCTCTCCCCCAATTAGTGGAGGAATTTTGCCGATTTTACAACATCTGCCCGACACAACTCTCCCTTATTTGTACAAAGTTTTTCTGATGCTGGCGAAGTATGCAGAGTTAGCCGGTTGTGAGGTCCACGTTCGCCGCCTACTGCATCTATTGTCGCCCACCTTTTATAGAGGTACATTGATACACCTGCGGCATCGTGGGATCAAAGGGTTGGTGGCCGAGATGGATGATAAGACGAATCGGCGGTTCTGGCATAAGTACTTCTTCATCAAGACTGAGCACCTGGTGGCGAATCCGGCTGGGTTTCCCGAGCAATGGAACTATAATCGTAAGTATCTTGCCGTATGCTCGTTATACTCTTTTATTCTTTCATTTTCGACTCACTTGCGGCTTCCTTATTTTTAGCTGAGAGACGGGCACCTTCTCCCGTCTTCGATATTGAAGATTGGGTGGCTCGCGTGTTACCCCATACCGTGGGAATTCATAATTGGGCGTCCTTTCACAAGCGTTTTGGACCCAAGACCCCGTCAAGTAAGTGTTATCCCTACCTCAACTTATTGCCGTTCACTATCGCTTTTTGATGCGACCTCCCTTTGGTGCCAGGTCGGCGAGTTTCCAAAAAGATGAGAGCTCCAGTGCCTGCATTCTGCCAAGCAATCGCGTCACCTGGAATGCAATTTGCCTTAGCTGAATATGCTCGAGGAGGCCGAACTCAAGTTCCGCCAATGAGGGACTCCGCCCCTCATACTATTATCGTGCGGGATGAGATCTCTTCTCAGCCTATCTTTCACCGCGGATGAGCCATATAATATCAAGGAGACATCGTTGAGGAAAATACGAAGGGTGGAGACCGGGAAGGCCATTGTCGCTGACGCTGAGCCGGAAAGATTCATTGCTTCGGAAATGGAATCCATGCTTACGCCAGATGTTGAGGTTGTTTCTACGGCGGGTGTCATCATGGAGAGGAGACCCTCTGGGATCGATGTGGTTCGTGGTAGCGGAGAGCTTACACGGGACGCAGAAGGTGGCTCTTCATCGGCGGGCGGGGGAAATAGAGTTGTTCCTGTGGGGGACGATGACTCTGGCTCGAACATCGACCCTGAGGAGATACAAACCTTTATGGAGAGGACTACTCGTGTGGAGATAAGTACAGAGGATCCTAATCGGCATATAGTCATTCTCGTGGACTAGGACCTCTTGGCCAACTCAGAACGGGTGGTGCCAGCCTTTACTCCCCTGTGGGCGGCTTCCGAGAATACGACGCTACAGGCGATGAGAGATGCGGATCTGTCGTTAGGTATATCTGGCATGGCCCTGTGAGTGAGTGCTTTTCCTTGTTAGGTTAAGTTTGCTTCGTATGCGTAATATGCTTACACTGACTTTTTTTTTTTGCATCAGACTCTTATCATGGGGATTGAGAGCGACCGGCGGGAGGAGCGAAGGACGACCATTTTAAGAAGATGACATCCAAGTACAAGGAGTACCGTACTAAGCATCGAATGTTGTCCGACTTCCTTAGCCAGGATGGCGAGTTTCAGTCGCTTCGTGATGGGCTCAAACAGAAAGACGATGAGCTGAAGATGAAAGATGAAGAGCTATGGGAGAGCGATGATGAGCTTATAAGGGCTATTAGTAGGTGCAGCGAGCTTGAGGTAGCTCTAAAGGCCAAAGAGGATGAGCTCGAGGTGAGTAAGGGGGTGATGGCTGAGAACGCTGACCTTCAGAGGCATGTGGCATCCTTAACGGTTGAACTAGGGCAGAGGGAGGCAAGGGCTATCGATCTGAGGGGTGAGCTGAGTGCCAAGATCGAATAATTGAGTCACGCCGAGAAAGGCAGAATGGTCGCTATGGCTGAAGCGGCGGCCCTAGATTACGCCCTCCGTGTTTGCAGGTCCGAGCGGGCTAGCAAGGTGGAGACGTCGGTGCTTAAGGTAGCGAGGTTGCAAGAGCGGATCCAGGGTAGGTTGGAAGAACGGATCCAGGGTTTAGAGGCGGAGTAGTCCGGGTTAAATGAGCAAGTCGTTGTCTTGAGGGCCGAGGGGACACGACGGAAGGCACATCTGTCTATATCTCATACTTCTGCCAATCCGGGTGTGCCGCGGGAGTTGTATGATAAGTGGGTCCATGCCGAGTCTCAACTTGACGTATACAAGTCTTTGAAGGCTGCCGGGAATGTTTCCAAAGCGGAGCTTGAGGGCGTCTGTGTCAAGGCACATGCAGCCCGTGAAGCTTGTGGTTACGACCCTGGTATACCTGGCGGGGATGAGGATGATGACACCGTGGATAGGCTTGCCTCTGATCCCTAGTATGATGATGAGTACGTCGATAGGGATGATGTGGCGTGAAGCTGTTGTACTTTGTTTTTTGCTTTGCTGTTTTTGTTAGGGCGTCCTCGAGCCCTTTGTAAAAAGTATTGTAGTTCGATAATTGAAATGGAACAATTGCCTTTTTGCTATGTATTTCTGGATTCCTGTTCTCTTTTCTCTTTTTTCTTCTCTTTGTTTTTTTGCTATGTGGAGAAGTCCTTGATTTTTCGACCGTTTGTATATGGTTGATATTGGCTGAGTCGAACATAGACCGACATGAGGCCGAGTATTGATTAGCTTGAACGAGATAGAGGTTTGATGACGTTGAAAATTAAATAATTCAACCGAGGTCGAATGTAAAGTAAGCCGAGCGAGGTCGAATGTAAAGTAATCTGAGCGAGATCGAATGTAAAGTAATCCGAGCGAGGTCGAATGTAAAGTAATCCGAGCGAGGTCGAATGTAACGTAATTCGAGCGAGGTCGAATGTAAAGTAATTCGAGCAAGGTCGAATGTAAAGTAATTCGAGCGAGGTCGACTGTAAAGTAATTCAAGCGAGGTTGAATGTCAAATAATTCGAGCAGGTCAAATGTAAAGTGTAAAATGACTTGGTGGAGTTGTGCAAGGATGGTGCTTTGTTTATTTCATTCATTGGAGAATATTACATGTTTCTGTTTGTCTATACAATCATTGGAGAAGTTTTAGTCTACCTAGTCCCTTGATCATTCGGCCTGGAGAAGTAGTCGATAGGCGGGGCGATGAATTATACTTGAACTTCGAGACGTCCCCTTCGTCGCCTCATTAAAAACCTCCCCGAGAAAACCCAATTGGGATAAAACCAGGGCGAGGGAAAAAGATTACGACTTGGAGGGCGTCCGTTTTCAGAAGTTGAAGTATTTGAGGTGGGCGACGTTTCAATTATTTTGTAGTAGCTTTCCCTCCATTGTTTCTAGTTGGAATGATCCTTTGTTTGCGGTTGCCGTGATTTTGTATGGCTCGTCCCAATTGTTTCCTAGTTTACCTTCTCTTGAATTTTTGCTCACCTGTGTTTTGGCCTTGAGTACATAGTCTCCGACTTTGAGTGGTCGTACTTTGGCCTTTTTATTGTAGTACCGTTCTGCTTGCTGTTTTTGGGCTATCATTCTTATGTAAGCCATGTCTCTTTGCTCCTCCACTTCGTCGAGTTCTTGTTTCCTGTTCTCGTCGTTGCTTGGTCCGCTTTCATTGGAGTATCTCAAACTAGGTTCCTCGACCTCGACTGGTATCATGGCGTTAGTCCCATAGACTAGTGAATATGGAGTTTCTCCTGTGCTTGTTTTTGGCGTGGTGCGGTTTGCCCACAGTACTTCTGGTACCAATTCCGGCTACAGTCCCTTGGCATCCTCAAGCTTTTTCTTCAAGATGTTTAGTATTGTTTTGTTGGAGGATTCAGCCTGGCCGTTACCGGCAGGGTGATATGGCGTGGAGAGTATTCGCTTGATGTGCCATTTCTCGAAGAATTGCGTGGTCTTTTTTCTGGTGAATTGGGGTCCGTTGCCACAGCTGATTTCTTTGGGGATGCCGAAGCAGCATATGATGTTTCTCCATATGAATTTGATAACCTCCTGTTCGCATATTTGGGTGAATGTACCTGCTTCTACCCACTTGGAAAAATAGTCTGTTAAAATAAAAGAAATCATATATTACCTCGCCCTGCTGGAAGGGGTCCGACAATGTCCATGCCCCATTTGATGAACGGCCATGGCGATGTGACTGAGTGGAGGTGATCACCCGCTTGGTGTATCATAGGAGCGTATTTCTGGCACTGCTCGCACTTTTTGACGTAGTTGGCGGCTTGCTTCTTGATGGTGGGCCAATAATAACCCGCTCATATGAGTCATCTGACGAGGACTCAGTTGCCGGTATGGGCACCGCACTAGCCTTCGTGTACTTCCTCGAGGACGCGTCTTGTTTGGTTCGGCCCTAGGCATTTCGCCAAGGGGCCACAAAACGTTCTTTTGTATAGGTCGTGGTTTATGTTTTTGTACCTGGCCACCTGCATTCAAAACATTTTGGCTTCCTTTTTGTCTGATGGGAGTACTCCCTCCTACAAATATGTTATAATACGGTTGCACCAGTCAAGTCAAATTTACAGAGTGTACCTCAAGTTGGTCTATTGACAAGTGGAGGAGGGTGACCATGTTTCCTTTTGTAATATTTTTGGTGGCTGCTGCTAACTTGGCAAGGCCATCTGCCTCAATGTTTTGTGCTCGAGGTATCTGGTCGAGTCAACATTCGTCGAATTCTGGTAGTGTCGCGCCCCTTTTTTTCTCGCGAAATCGGGTTTTGACATTTCTGGGACAACTCCTTTCCTTTTGGGATGGGATAAGGGATTTGAAGATTTGCCACCTAACGGATTAAGGTGCGTTAGGGCACCTAAAGCAATTAACTCATATAACCAGTTTACATCACCAGAGATCGGGTAAGGGCTCAAATTTACCTTGAGGGGAAGGTGTTAGGCACCCCTTGAGCTCCACAACGGTGGGTCTCGGCCGAACTTAAATTAAGCGAATTGGTCTTATGGGAAAATAAAACAATTTAGACAAATAGATATAACTTTAAAATAGGAATTAGAGGGGTCCTAGGTATTTTAGCCTATGGGATCATTTCCATGCAATACTTGGTAACTTTCCCCAAGTTGGGGTGCTACACATAGCATTAGCGCACGGGTCATCATTTCCTTTACTACCCAATTACCATCTTTTAGTTGTTACCTAAGCGTTCTAGTAGCCTCTAACTTGTGCCTTATACGTCCACTACCCGTCCTTTTCCTATGGTCCCGGAGGAATTTAGGACCTCTATTTAGGGTGGTTCTAGACGGACCAATATTGCTTAAAATGAGAAAAGCTAGGCGACAAACAAAAATTCAGATAGGACTTCATGTAAAGAACAAATAGGGGCTCACATTGACCTCCACAAGTAGACAACAAATGCACACAACTAAATCAGCAAACTTTGTTAATTTAAGATCCTATAGGCAGGATAGCTAGATGAGCAGAAACAGAATGCAAGACAACTTTTTCTATTAAGGCAGGCATCGGGACCTATCAATTTGCCTATTGATTTTATTAAGCCTTGAATCTGGGCACTTTCAGGCAGTACGAGATATCACAGTTTTAGACCCTAGAATCATTACGAACCCTTCAGATTTTCCTAAGTGATTAACAGAATCCTATAGGCATGGTATCTACAACTGTTAATTATAGACCTATAACATGGTTTCTAAGCGAATTACTGATTTGAACTCGTAAAGATAGGTTTTATCTCTTTAGATCCTATAGGCATGCTTTCGAATTTGCAGAATTAGTTAACTCCTATAGACATGATTTCTAGGTGTCAAAACTAATCTGTTTATTTCCTATAGGCATGGTATCTAGGTTGAAACCGATTTTAGTTCCTACAGGCATGATATCTATTAATCACATGTGGGCGGAATTTTAAGCACATTGCCAGGAAAGGTTATTATTCAAACAAGATAGAATCCTATAGACATGGTCATTAATGCATGTAAGATAAAAATATGCATGGATCCTATGGACAGGATTTCAAATGCAAAGGGGCCTATAGACAGGATTTCTAGCATGCGAGTTAAATACAGCATAAAGCAATCAGAAAATCATATAGGCATGATCTCTAAACAAGCAGTAACATTCACATAATCACCAACAAACCAATAGGCTGGATTTCTACCCGAGTTTCAAACAAAGATATAGAGAACCCCCCCCCCCCCGAGCTTTTACTAATAAACCCCAGATCTGTTTATTACAAAGATTATTACAGCCCAGAATGAATAAGTTACATAACAATATCTATTACACTATAGGGAGCCTTAGCAGGCCCAATATAAACCTGGGAGCCAGGCCTTCAAACACCACAACTTTTAAACAATAGCAGGGATCCACAACACCTTAAACCAGGCTTCTAGTGTATCAAAGTTCCCAAAGAGCCTCAAGGACCCCGGGCAATGCTCACATTGGAACCGCACGTTCCATACAGAATTCATTAGAGATTGGAAAACCAGCCCAATGTGTCAGAGTTCAAAGGAGTCTCAGGGACCTAGGCAGTGCTCACACTAGGGGTGGTAGGAACCTAGATAACTAAAAGTAGAAGTTTGAAATCCAGTATATATAGGGTAAAGGGGAACAGGTTTAGAAAATAGTTTGATTTTTAGGAGCAAATAGTTTGAAATTACAGGATTGCAAATAGAATTTCACCTAGAACAAACAGAATCCCAATTTAGTAAATAGCTCAAACAGGTTGGTATGATTCAGACATGGACACTACTAGTGTTTAAGCAATCACAAAAGAGCTAGGATACTTGAACTAATAGACAGAGTTGGCAGCAGATTACATGTTTGCAGAACAGGGAACATACAATTGTTTATACAAGGTTTCATATTACTAGAGATAACTTAATTAACTAGGCAAAATCATATGGGCATATAGCAAACAGAAACATGCTGAAATCTCAAACTAATAAGCACATAGGGTTGAATAGGGTAACAGAGACTAAAACATGCCAGTTGAGAAAGCAGTCACAGGAAAATATGCTGAGGTCGAAATAAACTATAAGACAGAATGAGGTAAGAGGAACTGAAACATGCCAGTTGAGGAAGGAGTAAACTGGAATCATAGATCACACAAAAACATGCTGAGGTTCGAAGTAAACTAACCACATAAGCACAAGGAACAGAATAGGATAACCGGAGTTAACACATACCAGTTAGGAAGAAAGTAAAGAGGAATGTAATGGAAATTTGAATCCAAAGAGTTAAGCCTTGGCTTCCAGCCGGCTAAACAGTGCAGAAATCAGAGTAGTCACACACAGAGAGAACTTAAATCCTTTGATGGAAAGAAGAGAGCTTTTGAGTTGCAAAGTGAAGCAATTATAAGAGTGTGTAAGTGTGAGTGTAAGTCCGTAAGCGTGAGCGTGTGTCCGTGTCCTAAAATCAGAGTATTGAAAGATGTTTATAGCATACAGTAGAGTAAAACCAAATAAGGTAGGAGAATCAATGGAACACAAATAAGGCAAAGAAATCAGTCAATTAGGGCTAACAGGAATCAATTAATAGATAGAATCACGGAAGTATCACTTAAATTAACACGGCATAAACCAGCAGTCAAGATTGAGGTCTAAATAAGGTAAGCAGCAAGTCCATATATCAATTAAAAAGTCGGTCCTAATAATCAAAGTACAGAAATCAGGCTAGCAAAAGAATTAGAGAAAGTAGTACCAATTATGAATCACATATAAGGAAAGAATAGGGGAAAATCTGTCAAGGAAATATCAGTTTTACTTTTTTTTAGAAAAAGAAAGCACAATTTCGAACCCTAATTAGGCAGGTAAATCAATTAATCGCTTTTATTGACAGCCAAAGTAAACGGGCAAACATTATAGCAAATAGTAGAACAATTGAAAACCCTAGGGCATAAAGACATAGAGATGAAAATCAGTCAAAAAAGGAAGAAAACCAGAGTTAAACACTTAAACGTTTTGAAACGTTTTGCAGAAATCGCTTAGAACCAAAACCCTAGCTTTAGGAAAAATAAAATCGGTTGACAATTGTAGGAAAAACAGAAGTATCTTAAAGGAAAAGTAACAAACAAACTCAAATCGCTTCAGATCTAAAGGGATCTGACCTGATTTAGCCAGAAATAGTTAGGTTATGTAAAAAACAAACAGACGTGAAAAGATCTAGTTTGAACCAGAGATTTGAAGCCATAAACACGAAGATATTAGTACTCACGGACGTATGAGCGAACACAGACGGATTAATAGAGAAAATGGGAGATTTGAACCAAATCTGGTTCGAATCTCTTTGAGATTCCATCAAGTATCATGAAAATCGATCAACCAGTGGCAATATGAGGACGGATAAGGCCTTAGGTTAAAGAAAGAACCCATGAATCATAGGGGTTTCACTAACGGCAGGCTAGGGTTAGGAGGAAGGTGAGAGAGACGAGAGGAGGGAAGGGGTTTCAAGGGCGGCGGATTTGGGAAAATGAGATAGGGTTTGGGGGTTTAGTGTAATAAAAAAGGCAAGATTGTCCTGGACCGTTGATCTTCTGCGATCAACGTCTAGGATTAAATCTGGAGTTGGGCGGGTTATAGTATGGTTATTGGGTTTGGGTTAGGTTAGGGTATTGGGCTGGGGTAGTTATTGAGCTAGGTCCGAAATTAGTTAATTAAAGAAAAGGCTAAATTTTGAATACCTAATTAATTTAATAAAATAATTTTATATAATTAACTTATAAATGATAAAAATGTCATTTGTGCAAAAAAAAAGATTTAAAATAATTACTTAATATTATAAAAATATAAAAAAAGTCATTTTTCGTGTAACTAACGTAATTATGCATATATATGACCTATTATTGCAATATGTGCAATTCTAGCCTTAAAAATACAAATGTAATTATAAAAAATGCAATAAAAATATTTAAGCACTATATGGGCTTGAATGATAAATTTATATGATTAAATCATCATAAAAATGATATGAAGGATAATTATTGGATATTTGTATAACAAAAATGCAGAAATAACTTGATATAAGGTTTTAAAAATTATAGAAATACTTGTGCATGTTTGTAAATGCATGTGCACTATTTTGAATATATATATATATATATGCATATTAAAAATATATGAGAGAAAAATTGGGTATCAACAGCTGCCCCTCTTTACCCGGGAAGGATGAAAGAGTTATCGGGTAAAGAAATGATGACCGATTTTGACCGAATGCGATGTTTTTGAAAAAATATGGGTCACATCCTGGTCTTTGAGCTGCCTACATATCCTTAGTTTTACAGGAATCAGGCCATGTGTAGTTCTGGATCCAACGGTGAATGAAACCGATGGAACTGTTATAGGAATGGTCGTATGTTTTGGAAAGGGTTTCTTTTGGGAAGGATAGTATCAGATGGGTTTATGCGGAGTTATGAATATGAGTCTAAAGCGTAACGGATGTATCACAGGGCAGGTATCTGAACGGTCATAGAGTAAAGGCGACTGATTCATGAGAATCGGTTACGTCCGAAATAAGGACCGGGTATGAATGGAAACCAAAGCGAAGGGTGCTCCTCTTCGAAGAACGGTTACCCCCTGGATTTCCTGCGAAACTTAAAACACGATGCATGTAAATATATAGATTAATGCGAGAATTTAAACATGATGCAAATTTCCTTTGGACCATGAAGGTTGTCTTTGGACAGTGAAGATGACGTCCTTAGACCATGACGTCCCGGGCCATGAATCATGAGATAAGGGATTCGCAGGCCGTGAAATAATGTTCTCGGGCCATGAGAATGGTGCCTCTGAACCATGATGCCTTTGAATAATGATGTGAAGTATTGAAAGATCCTCAGGCCATGACATGGTGTCTTCAGGCTATGAGGATGATGCCTTTGGACTATGACGCCTTTGGACAAGTTGGCTATATATCAGCCTATGAAGTGCCGAGACATGATGATGGATCATATAGGCAAACAAGACAGAGCTTAGTCTTGCATAGAATCAAAACAGAGCTTAGTCCCGGAAAAGGCAAAATAGTGCTAGGTTTCAAATAGTGTAACATTCAGCATTAGACAAGGAAAGGCAGAGCTTAGCCTTATGCAGTTAGGGAGGCAGGGCTTAGCCTCACGCAAGGAGAGGAGACAGTGCTTAGTCTCATGCAGATAGGGAGGCAGGGCTTAGCCTCATGCAAAATATGGAGGCAGGGCTTAGCCTCATGCAAGATTTGAGACAGGGCTTAGTCTCATGCAAAGAGAAGGCAATGCTTAGCCTTGTGCAAATAAGGAGGCAGGGCTTAGCCTCATGCAAAATTCGAGACAGAGCTTAGTCTCATGCAAAGAGAGAAGGCAATGCTTAGCCTTATGCAAATATGGAGGCAGGGCTTAGCCTCATGCAAGATTTGAGACAAGGCTTACTCTCATGCAAAGGGAAGGCAATGCTTAGCCTTATGCAAATATGGAGGCAGGGTTTAGCCTCATGCAAAGATCGAGACAGGGCTTAGTCTCATGCAAAGAGAAGGCAATGCTTAGCCTTATGCAAATACGGAGACAGGGCTTAGCCTCATGCAAAATTTGAGACAGAGCATAGTCTCATGCAAAGAGAGAAGGAAATGCTTAGCCTTATGCAAATACGGAGACAGGGCTTAGCCTCATGCAAGATTTGAGACAGGGCTTAGTCTCATACAAAAGGAAGGCAATGCTTAGCCTTATGCAAATACGGAGGCAAGGCTTACCCTCATGCAAGGATCGAGACAGAGCTTAGTCTCATGCAAAGAGAAGGCAATGCTTAGCCTTACGCAGTGAACAAATAGCAAGTGGGAGTAGAATATTTCTTAGCTGGAGATATATTTGCGCTTGGCGGCCCGATTGTTATGAGGATAGTGATTTTGATATGTGTATATTTGCGAATACTCCTGTTATGTTGATTGTGCCTGCACCCAAAGAAAAATTGTGAGTTTTGTGGGGAGGTTGGTTCGTGCCTTTGCCTGCTTGCTCTGCTTTGCTCTGCCTTGGAGACCCCGTTCGAGTTACCCTAGGTAACACCTGGCTGTCACAGAAATAAAGTTTTCGAAAATATGTACTTATTTGATGAAATAAAGTTATTTAGAAAACATAGTGGTATATAATATCAAATAAATTAGATGAACTAATGACTGTAGCACTTTTAAAGACGTTGCGGCTTCCTAGCATTAGAATTTTGAGGGTCCATTTCAAAATTCTGCCCCAGTTTGGTGAATGATCCTTCGGTCGTTCTGCGTGTGACGAAGTTTGTTGGATCTGCTTCGGAATTTTGAGAATCCTTCTCAAAATTCTTCCCCAGTTACTTAACGGATTTCTTACTGTCTTGCATATGATTGCGTCGGCTGGACTTGTTCCGGAATTTTGAGGGTCCTCCTCAAAATTCTGTCCAATTTCTGGTTCTGGGGAAATGAAGATTTTATTAAGATGTGACCGAATCCACAGGGCTGCCTACGTATCCCCTCTTAAACGGGAATCAGGTCAAGCATAGTTCAGTTACATTAGATGAAGGAATGTAAACAATCTAAACATAGTATCTCATGACTGCATCTGAATTGATAGGTTTTGGCCAAACTTCTCCGTCCATTTCT
This sequence comes from Nicotiana attenuata, assembly GCF_001879085.1. NCBI lineage: Eukaryota > Viridiplantae > Streptophyta > Magnoliopsida > Solanales > Solanaceae > Nicotiana > Nicotiana attenuata. The sequence goes on from NC_031989.1 coordinate 10,334,133, forward strand.
GCAAGTATGAGTGCTCCTCCTGCTAGTACCCTATGAACCATGTAAGGACCTTGCCAGTTGGGTGAAAATTTCCCTTTGGCTTCATCCTGATGTGGGAAGATCCGCTTCACCAGCTACCCCGGTGTGAATTGTCTTGGTCTGACCCTTTTGTTGAAAGCTCTGGACATTCTATTCTGATAAAGCTGACCGTGACATACTGCATTCATTCTTTTTCCGTCTATGAGGGCTAGTTGCTCATAACGGCTCCTTATCTATTCTGCGTCACTGATTTTGGCTTCTTGTATGATCCTTAAAGAAGGAATTTCTATCTCGGCTGGAATGAAAGATTCGGTACCATAAACCAGTAAGTAGGGAGTTGCCCCAGTTGATGTCCGGACTGTGGTATGGTATCCTAATAGGGCAAAGGGTAACTTCTCATGCCATTGCTTGTGATTTTCTACCATCTTCCTTAGTATCTTCTCGATGTTCTTGCTGGCAGCTTCCATAGCTTCGTTCATTTGAGGCATGTATGATGTAGAGTTTTTGTTCTTGATTTTGAAAGTTTCGCACATGGCTTTTATTAGATCACTGTTGAGATTGGCGGCATTATCAGTGATGATGGACTCGGGAACCCCAAATCGACAAACAATACGATCCCTGACAAAATCTGCGACGACTTTCTTGGTTACAGCTCTGTAAGTAGCAGGCTCTTCCCATTTTGTAAAGTAATCGATGGCCACTAAAATGAACCGGTGCCTATTTGAAGCAGTGGGCTCGATCGGACTGATGACATCCATTCCGAAGCTGCAAAAGGCTAGGGTACACTTGTTGCATTGAGCTCATTTGGTGGTACCTTTATCATGTCTGCATGTATCTGGCATTGGTGGCACTTTTGGACGTACCAGATGCAATCTGTTTCCATAGTCATCCAAAAATATCCAGCTCTCAGTATCTTTTTGTCTAGAACAAGATCGTTCATATGTGGTCCACAGGTTCCAGCATGTATCTCCTCGAGCAGTCCGGAAGCCTCTTTAACGTCAACACACCTTAACAGCCCTAGATCAGGAGTTCTTCTATACAGGGTTCCTCCGCTTTGGAAGAAGTGATTGGACAGCCTCCGCAGTGTGCGTTTCTGAGTATGGTTTGCCTGTTCTGGTATTCTCCTTTTGACAAATATTCCTTGATGTCATGGAACCAAGGTTTTCCATCCGTTTATTCTTCAACATAGGCACAGTATGCCGGCTGATTATGGATCCTCACCGAAATGGGATCGATGAAATTCTTGTCTACATGTTGTATCATTGAGGACAAGGTGGCCAGTGCGTCTGCGAACTCGTTCTGGATTCTTAGAACATGTTTGAATTCTATCTTTGCGAACCTCTTCGTCAATTCTTGCACGTGATACAAGTATGGTAGTATCTTAGTGTTTTTTGTAGCCCACTCTCCTTAGACCTGATGTACCAGAAGATCCAAATCACCAATTACCAGCAACTCCTGTATATTCATATTGATGGCCAAATTGCGCCCCATGATGCAAGCCTCGTATTTTGCCACATTCTTGGTGCACGAAAACCTAAGCTTTACGGATACCGAATAATGTTGACCTGTCTCTGATACCAAAGCTGCTCCAATACCCACGCCTTTGAAATTGGCAGCTCCGTCGAAGAACATTCTCCAACCGTCATAGGCTTCAGCAATGTCCTCCCCTACGAATGACACTTCTTCATCAGGAAAATACATTTTTAATGGTTCGTATTCTCCTCCCACAGGATTTTCAGCAAGATGGTCTGCTAATGCTTGTTCTTTGACTGCCTTCTAAGTTACATAGATGATGTCGAACTCACTTAGCAATATCTTCCACTTGGCTAACTTCCTGGTTGGCATGGGCTTATGAAAGATGTACTTCAGAGGGTCCATCCTGGATATGAGGTATGTGGTATAGGCACAGAAGTAATGCGTCAATTTCTGCGTTGTCCATGTCAAAGCACAGCAAGTGCGTTCTAGCAGAGAATACCGTGCTTCGTAGGGTGTGAACTTCTTACTCAAGTAATATATGGCTTGCTCCTTTCTTCCTGTCTCGTCATGTTGTCCCAAAACACAGCCGAAAGCCCCATCTAATACGGACAGATAGAGTAGAAAGGGTCTCCTAGCTTCTGGCGAGACTAGGAATGGTGGCAGGATAAGTATCCCTTAATTTTGTCAAAAGCCCATTGACCATCATCAGCCAACTGGTTTCAGCATCCTTTCTTAACATTTTGAAGATGGGTTCACATACTACTGTGGATTGTGCTATGAAGCGGCTGATATAGTTGAGACGTCCCAGGAAGCCCATCACGTCCTTTTTGCTCTTCGGTGGTGATAACTCTTGGATAGCCTTAATTTTGGACGGGTCCAACTCGATTCCTCGGCGGCTGACAATGAATCCTAACAATTTTCCTGTAGGAACCCCGAATGCACATTTTGCGGGGTTCAGTTTTAAATTGTACCTTCTTAGCCTGTCAAAGAACTTCCTCAAGTCTGCTATGTGATCTATGGCCCTCTTGGATTCGATGATGACATCGTCAACATACACCTCTATTTCCTTGTGTATCATATCATGGAAGATGGTCGTCATGGCTCTCATGTAGGTAGCCCCAGCATTCTTTAGACCGAATGGCATCATTTTGTAGTAGTACACTCCCCATGGTGTAATGAAGGTTGTTTTCTCTACGTCTTCCTCGTCCATCCAAATCTGATGATAACCCGCGAAGCAATCTACGAAGGATTGGAGTTCATGCTTGGCGCAATTGTCGATCAGAATGCGTATATTTGGCAGCGGGAGATCGTCCTTCGAGGTCGCTCTGTTTAAATCCCGATAGTCAACACACACCCTTACTTTCCCATCTTTCTTCGGAACTGGTATGATGTTGGCTAACCAGGTTGGGTACTCAACTACCCTGAGGACTTTGGCTTTGATCTGCTTAGTGACTTCTTCCTTGATCTTTAGGCTCAGGTCTGCTTTGAACTTTCTGAGTTTCTGTTTCACCGGCGGACACATTGGATTGGTAGGCAACTTATGAGCCACTATGGATGTGTTCAGGCCGGTAATGACATCATATGACCATGCAAAACTATCCTCGTATTCTTTCAGGAAACAGGTATATTCTTCTTTTTCTAGCGGTGATAGGTGAATGCTTATGCGAGTCTCTTTGACGGTTTCGGAATCTCCCAAATATATTGCCTCGGTTTCTTCCAGATTGGACTTAGGTTTGTTCTCAAAATTCTTGACTTCCCTTATAACTTCCTCAGGTATTTCGTCCTCTTCTTCTGAATCACTATCCTTATATTGCGTTGTCTCATTACACGTCATAGTCATCGGTTCATCAGGAAAAGTAATAATAATGCTGTAGAAGAAGAAAAAAATGTAGAAGATAATAGTAAATAGTAATGAACAATGCATTAATTAAATTTTAAAAATATCCAAAATAGGTACGGATCGATGACTCGAGCAATTATTTTGAAACAAAATGCGCCTTCAAAACAAAGTACTGAAAATATCTTAAATGCCTAAAACGGCTATTACAACAGGTCAGGCTAATCGCCAAGCTACCCAGGAACTCGGCGGGCCCGGGATGGAGTCCAATTCTTGAGAACAGCTCCCTTCTCCAGGGTCTGAATGGTGAGGCCTTCTTCCTCCTCCTCCTCAACTACCACGTTGCAATCCATATTCTCGTCTTCTAGAAACAAATTCCTTAACCCAGCCAAAGCTTCCTCCTCTGCGGATCCCCATATTGTATCGGCCTGGTGAAAAGTCTGACTCAGATGTGGCACTGGCTGCTCGAGAGGGTAATAAGGACCACGCCATGGTGGCCACCAATCATTATATTCTTGACAGGTGTATGGGTATCCAGCCCAAAAGTTTTGCCATGACGTTTCAACTGTACTGGTTTGGTAGTGCCCTGGAGTTGCTTCCCAAGTAAATGGGGTTACTTCCATCTCCGTGAATGATTACCTCCTGATGGTTCCATTCGAACTTCACGACCTGGTGTAGCGTGGAAGCCACAGCTCCAGCGGCATGTATCCAGGGTCGACCCAGTAAAAGATTGTATGTAGCAGATATGTCTAGTACTTAGAACTCAACATCGAACCAGGTTGGGCCCGTCTGTAGAAAAAGGTTAATCTCCCCAATCGTGGCCCTTTGAGACCCATAAAATGCCTTCACGTTCATACTCCCTGCTCGTATCTCATGGAAATCTTTGCCCAACCTTTTCAGAGTAGTCAATGGACAAATGTTGAGGCTTGAACCCCCATCTATTAAGACTCTAGCAATTAATTTGTCTTCAAACTGTACTGTGATATGCAGTGCCCTATTGTGACTTAATCCTTCAGGTGGTAGCTCATCCTCATAGAAGGTGATCTTGTGACTCTCCAGTACTTTCCATACTATGTTGGCCATCTCCCCACTGGTAATGTTGTTGTGTACGTAAGCTTCATTCAATACCTTCATCAAAGCACTCCTATGCGCCTTAGAATTTTGCAATAGCGACAGGATGGATATCTGGGCAGGAGTCTTGTTCAAATGATCGACGACAGAGTATTCTCTCGCCTGTACTTTCCTCCAAAGGTCGTCTGGTCTAGTTTCAATAATGGGTTGTCTGCTAGCAGCTTCCTTGCTTGTTCCTCCCAAGTTTTCGGGTGTATAGATCCTTCCAGTTCTGGTCATTCCCTGTGCGGCACCAGATTCTTCCATCTTTGCTTTTCCCTTTCTCCTAGCTTCGGCAACGTAATCCCAGGGTATGGCGTTGGACTTGAAAGGAGGTGTGGGTGCTACTATCACAGTGAAGGGTGTGGATATTTCTACTTCAAATGGAGCTAGTGTGACCAAAGGTGCTGTTACTTCAATTTCGAACGGGACTGATGCGGCTACTTCAACTTCTACTGGCGGCTGTATCTGTACCACAATAGGAGTGAGTGTGACTGTAGGTTTAGGGTCATCACCTTCCCAAATAAGCCCAATTGACCCCTCAGGATCCCATTCTTCATCAGTTTCTATCACATTTACTCCTTCACCTCTATGATCTGGGAGGGGATTGTTGCGGACATTTGGTGCGGCCTCCTTTGCTTGTATGACTTTGGTATCAATCAGGGTTTGAATCTTATCTTTTAGGGTGCGGCATTCATCGATAGTATGCCCTTTCATGCCAGAATGGTATGCACAGGTTTTGTTTGGGTTGACCCACTGGGAGGAGTTTTCCATTGCAACAGCAGGAATGGGAGTAACATATCCAGCAGACTTCAATCTTTCATACAGTTGGTCAATAGGTTCAGCAATAGGGGTATATTGTCTGGGCGGCCTACGATCAAAATTGGGTCTAGGTTTTTGATAGTTTTGATGGGTTGGAGGCGAATGGTAATAGGCTGGTTGGACGTTATTAAGTGTGATAGGCGGTATCGGGTTGAGAATATCTGGGAGGTGAGGGTTGGTATGTAAGTGGAGGTGTCTGGTATGTGAGTGCAGTTTTTGGACCTTGGGCCACCATTACTGCCCCTACTTCTTTCTTCTTTGATATACCCCCTGACAGCAATGCTTTGTTCGTGGCCTGCAATGCCTCGAACACCATCCACACTTTTGATCCCTTCTTTAATCTTTTCTCCGAGTTTGATGATGTCGGAGAACTTGTGATTTTTGATGACCATTAGCCTTTCATAATATTGGGGATCCTGGGCCTTGACGAAGAATTTGTTCATCTGCTCTTCTTCTAGTGCCGGCCTGACCTTTGCAGCTTCTGACCTCCATCGAGTAGCATACTCGCGGAAAGTCTCTGTTGGTTTCTTCTTTAGATTCTGTATGTAGAAGACATCCGGTGCATTCTCTGTGTTAAACCTGAACCGATCCATGAAGTCCGACCCCATGCCTACCCAATTAACCCACTTCTTGGGATTCTGATTGATATGCCAAGATAGGGCATCTCTCGTGAGACTTCTCATGAACAGCTTCATGCGAATCCTTTCATCTTTTCCAACACCCACGAGCTTATCACAGTATGTTCTCAAATGTAATTTCGGGTCACATGTTCCGTCAAATATTTCAAACTTAGGAGTTTTGTATCCTTCCGGCAGTTCCACTGGCTGAATGCACAGATCCTCATAATTCAGACCTTCAATTCCTTTGCCTCCTTCGACCCCCTAGACTCGGCTAGTGAGCTTTTTGAGCTCTTTGGCCATGTTCTTAATAAGCAGGTCCTTCTCGGCAAATTCTGGAGCGTATGATGTTGGTTGAGTAGAGTGAAGTAAGGTTTCCACATATATGGGATTGTTTTGGTGGGTGCCAGGGGTTGGAGTGTAGTGGTGATCGTTAGTGGAATTTTGCGGATTAGGGATAGGTTGTGGGGTATTCTGAGGAGCATGGTAGGTGGTTTGCGGTTACTGAGTAGGAAGACGTGGATGTTGAGGAGGAGTGGGTACTGGTGGAGGATTAGGATTTTGGGGAGGAGTTGCATATTGATGGGGTGCGGGAGGATTTTGTGGACGTTGGTTTGGTATGTTTTGAGGAGGTGCCAGGTTTTGAGCATTTTGTTGGTTGACGTCTGGGACATTTAGGGTGAGGGAGAGGTTTGCCAAGTTGCGGACCTGCTCAAGTTCTCCTTGCAACTCCAGTATTTTCTACTTCAATCGTAGGACCAAATCATTCTGGGCCAGAGTACTCTGACCGTCTGCAGTTTCAATATTCTCAGCATTTTCTTTTCGGATACCACTCAAATCATCCACCTTAGCTTTTCCTTTGCTTTTTGGATTACTTGGAGGAGGAGGTGGTGGAGGGCCTCTAGATCTGGTGTGATATGCTGACAATGCCAGTATGTGCGACCAACCTTAGGGGATGGGAATAATCAAAATAAAGAAAAACAAAGGTAGACAAGTCAGTAAGTATTCTAACAAATATTTGCAGGATTTAAACACATATTACGGAAACGTAAATTCGCCTCCTAATTTGGGGAACCTCGATGTGCCCGAGGTAGGCCTAGCGACAAGTAGATTTGTAGAGATTTAATGCTGATAAATGTCTCATTTCATTAATAAAATAAATAGGACGAACCTAAAAACGATGATAAATAAACGAGTCACTAATGGCATCTACCTTATTACATTTGAATTCTAAATGAAGCAAAATAGATAAACCTAATCTACTTGGTCCCGGAAGGACCTTCTCCATATTTGGCCCTCTTGGCTCCATCAATCAGGTTCCCCAGGTCGTGCATGTCTATCAGCAGGTATGCCCTTTCTAGATATCCCCCCACGTTGCCTTCTGCATTCTGATAATCTACGACCCTTTTTCTCATCTTCCCTTCTAGTTCCATTAGACCCTGCTCCAAGTACTCCAACCTTTCTGCCGACCTTGTGGCCATTTCTTTCCACTCGTTGATTGATTCTATGTCGAACTTGTGTTGCTCCAGTTGTTTGGCTTCGGGTTCAAGTACCCTCTTGCGTAGCCTCTCATATTTCACTTGTGCTTCAGCGACTTCATCTATGACCCTATTTCCTTGGCCAACCCCTGGCTCAAATATTCCTGCTATGTTATCTTCTAACTATGAGGGGTAGAAGTACATATGATCGGAGTGATACCGATCTGGCTCGATGGTGTTCTTTTCCATGATAATCTTCAAGTGCCACATGTGTTGGGCCTCACATTTGTATGGAATGGCGTCACCCTGAAAATCGACTCTGTAATGACTCATTTTGGAGATTTGTGGTATGACTTGTTTCCTACAAGATTGTCTCATAACCCTGATAGGAACATAGGGATATATTCCTCTTAACCCAATCAACACTAAATGCGGAACGTCCCTGGATCTGATGATAAATTCATCAGTAGGGAACCACTCGAACATCCATTGAACCCGATCCTCGGTCAAATTGTTGAAAAACTATGCCCATTCTGTAGCGTTCTCTGGCTGTGCAAATCTGTCTGGGATAAAGGTCATTCTTTTAGGATGGTGGAAAGAGATGTGATCGTTCCACGGTCTCCTTGGAAACTCTTGGCGGTACTGACCCCTCTGAAGATGTTCTAACAACCAAAACTGTAGTAGCAAGTTACAACCCTCAAAGTGTTTGAACACTTTCTTGCAGCGATCCAGAGCCTGGTATATGTCTGCTACAATCATCGGGACAATAGTATAGGTTTCTCCCTCAATTCCCTCCATTAAAGCCTCGGTTACCATGGCCAACCTGGTGTGAATTCTGTCCCCTTGGCTTGGGAACACTATCATGCCCAGAAAGCAGACGATGGATACCAAAACCCTACGGTGAGTCCAACCTAGGGAGGTGATGGAGAATTCATCATGAAAGATACGGTAAGATTTGTTGTGTCCGTATCGTTCATAGAGGAAGTCAAAGGGTATGTAAGACTTCTTCAGACACTCCAAGTCCTCATTCTTTCTCAGGCCCATCATTTTTAGAAACCCCCTAGTATTGTGGTTTTTTGTAACTAGTAAACCCGGACTATCCCATGGCAATCTAGCGAACCCTCCGATTTCTTCCAGGAGAGGAGTCATTTCTATGATACCAAAACGGAACACAGATTTTTCTCCGTCCCAGAACATAGTAGCAGCTTTGATCAGCATGTTGTTTGGTTAATGTCCAATAAGGAAGGTAGATTTCCAAGAACCCCTTTCACGTAGTTTTTATCGCTTGGCGAAAGATTTTCCCACCAGTCCAACAACAGCGGTGGTATACTTCGGACCATGCTGAACCTGGGGACTTCGTGCCTCATTTCCTGCAAAATAAACAGAGTTAGACCCTTGCCCCCTCCGGATTCGACTACTTACACATTAATGATTAGCATCTCGGCATTTTATCTCTCTAAATATTGCACATATTGTGATTGCATCCATTGGGATTATGGGAATCCTGGTGGACTTTGGACAAGGCTTTCTTAGGGGGTTATTATGTGGACAACATATTATCCCCGGCTAGGTTTGACCATGATGCATGTACAGTTATTTATCAGAGCAAGGTTTCTATAGAAGTCTAGACTGGTACCCTCAAGCGGACAACTTGAGAGGGAAAGGCACGGAACCGTCGACTGCACCGCTGATCGACTAGTTTTACCGCAAATAAGCCTTTCCGAATTTAAAGGGTGATTTTAGGAAGAGTGCGAACACTCATCAAGTGCCGCTATGGTATTAGTACGCGCGAGTGGAATATGATGTTGAGCATGGAGTTATGCAAAAAGAAAACAACACGTTGTCAAGTATTTGCATGATGAATAACGATGAAATGCGATATTTAATAATTGTAAAGACATTTAAGAAAAGGAAAACAAGGAAATAAGTCAAACTCCATAGTAAAGTGATAAAGCAGGGGAGGGAGATCATAAATGAATAAGGATAGACAAATAAATTCACATAGAATGGGAAGGGGTGTGCAAATATCAAAAGACATGCTTAAAGACTAATTTACAGAAAAGTTCGTTATGGTAAGAGCCTAAAGATATCCCCAGCAGAGTCGCCATGCTGTCGCGAACCCTTTTTCTCGCGAAATCGGGTTTCGATATTTTTGGGACAACTCTTTTGGGATTGGGTAAGGGATTTGAAGAGTCGCCAACTAACGAATTCAGGTGCGTTAGGGCACCTAGAACAATTAACTAATATAACCAGTTACATCACCAGAGATCGGGTAAGGGCTCAAAATTACCTTGAGAGGAAAGTGTTAGGCACCCGTCGAGGTCCACAACGGTGGGTCCCGGCCGAACTCAAATTAAGCGAATTAGTCTTATGGAAAAATAAACAATTTAGACAAATAGACATTGCTTTAAAGAAGGAATTAAAGGGTCCTAGGTTTTTTTAGCCTATAGGATCATTTCCATGCAATACTTGGTAACCTTCCCCAAATAGGGGTGCTACACATAGCATTAGCGCACAGGTCATCATTTCCTTTACTACCCGGTTACTATCTTTCAGTTGTTACCTAAGCGTTCTAGTAGCTTCTAATGCGTACCTTATGCGTGCACTACCCGTCCCTTACCTATGGTCCTGGAGGTATTTAGGACTTCTACTTAGGGTGGTTCTAGACCGACCTATATTACTCAAAAATGAGAAAAAGCTAGGCGACAAACAAAATTCAGATAGGACTTCATGTAAAGAACAAATAAGGGCTCACATTGACTTCCACAAGTAGACAACAAATGCACGCAATTCAATGAGCAGAGTTCGTTAATTAGGGATCCTATAGACAGGATATCTAGGTGAGCGGAAACAGAATACAAAAACGGCAGTTTACTAAGGCGTGCATTTGGACATATCAGTTTTTGCCTATTGATTTTTATTAAGCCTTGAATCTGGGCATCTTCAGGCAGTAGATATCAACGTCTTAAACCCCAGAATCATTACTACCCTACAAATTTGCCTAAGTATTGACAGGATCCTATAGGCATGGTATCTACAATTGTTAATTATAAACCTATAGCATGGTTTCTAAGCAAATCACTGATTTTAACTCGTAAAGGCAGGTTTTAACTCTTTAGGTCCTAGAGGCATGCTTTCTAATTGCTATATATACTTAGACTCCAATAGGCAGGATCTCTAAGTGTTGACTTGAATTGAATTTCTATTAACAGGATTCCTAAGTTTGCAAACTCATTTCATCCTATAGTCATGATATCTATTAGATTAAATCCTATAGACATGATTTCTAGGTTTGAAACTGATTCCTTTATTTCCTATAGCCATGGTATCTTACTGACTTTTAGTTCCTATAGGCATGATATCTATTAATCACATGTGGGCAGAATTCTTTAAGCACATTGCCAGGAGAATTATTATTCAAACATATAGGATCATATAGACATGGTTACTAATGCATGTAGAAATGCACATGGGTCCTATGGACAGGATTTCTAATGCAAAGATTCTATGAACAGGATTTCTAGCATGCGAGTGAAGTACAGAACAAAGCAATCAGAAAGTCCTATAGGCATGAACTCTAAACAAGTAGTAACACTCACATAATCACCAATAAACCTATAGGCAGGATTTCTACCCGAGTTTCAAGCAAGGATACAGGACAAACACCCCAGCTTTTACTAACAACCCCAAATTGTTATACTGAAATTATACANGGATATCTGGGCAGGAGTCTTGTTCAAATGATCGACGATAGAGTATTCTCTTGCCTGTACCTTCCTCCAAAGATCATCTGGACCAGTTTCAATGACGGGTTGTTTGGTAGCAGCTTTTTTGCTTGTTCCTCCCAAATTTTCGGGTGTATAGATCCTTCCAGTTCTGGTCATTCCCTGTGCGGCACCAGATTCTTCCATCTTTGCCTTTCCTTTTCTCCTAGCTTTGGCAACGTAATCCTAGGGTATGGCGTTGGACTTGAAAGGAGGTGTGGGTGCTACTGTCACAGTGAAGGGTGTGGATACTTCTACTTCAAATGGAGCTGGTGTAGTCGCAGGTGCTGTTACTTCAATTTCGAATGGGACTGGCACGACTACTTCAACTTCGACTGGCGGTTGTATCTGTACCACAATAGGAGTGAGTATGACTGCAGGTTTAGGGTCATCACCTTCCTAAATAAGCCCAATCGACCCCTCAGGATCCCATTCTTCATCAGTTTCGATCACATTGACTCCTTCACCCCTATGATCTGGGAGGGGATTGTTGCGGACATTTGGCGCGACTTCTTTTGCTTGTATGACTTTGGTTTCAATCAGGGTTTGAATCTTATCTTTCAGGGTGCGACATTCGTCGATAGTATGCCCTTTCATGCCAGAATGGTATGCACAGGTTTTGTTTGGGTTGACCCACTGGGAGGAGGTTTCCATCGCAACAGCAGGAATGGGGGTGACATATCTGGTAGACTTCAATCTTTCATATAGTTGGTCAATGGGTTCAGCAATAGGTGTGTATTGTCTGGGCGGCCTGCGATCAAAATTGGGTCTGGGTTTTGGATAGTTTTGACAGGTTGAAGGTGAATGGTAATAGGCTGGCTGGGTATTATAAGTGTGATAGGTGGTAGCAGGTTGAGAGTATCTGGGAGGTGAAGGTTGGTATGTAGGTGGAGGTGTTTGGTATGTAAGTGGAGATTTTGGACCTTGGGCTACCATTATTGCCCATACTTCTTTCTTCTTTGATATCCCCCCTGACTGCAATGCTTTGTTCGTGGCCTGCAATGCCTCGAAATTGGTCACCATCCCACTCTTGATCCCTTCCTTAATCCTTTCTCCGAGTTTGATGATGTCGGAGAACTTGTGATTTTCGATGACCATTAACCTTCAATAGTATTGGGGATCCTGGGCCCTGAAAAAGAATTTGTTCATCTGCTCTTCCTATAATGTTGACCTGACTTTTGCAGCTTCTGACCTCCATCGAGTAGCATACTCGCTGAAAGTCTCTGTTGGTTTCTTCTTTAGATTCTGTATGTAGAAGATATCCGGTGCATTCTCTGTGTTAAACCTAAATCGATCCATGAAGTCCGATGCCATGCTTACCTAATTGACCCACTTCTAGGGATTCTGACTGATATACTAAGATAGGGCATCTCCAGTGAGACTCCTCATGAACACCTTCACGCGAATCCTTTCATCTTTCCCAAATCCCACAAACTTATCACAGTATGTTCTCAAATGTACCTTGGGGTCACCCGTTCGTCAAACATCTCAAACTTAGGAGGTTTGTAACCCTCTAGTAGTCCCACGTCTAGCTGAATGCACAGATCCTCATAATTCAGACCTTCAATTCCTTTACCTCCTTCAACACCCTAGACTCGGCATATAAGCTTCTTGATTTCTTCGGCCATGTTCTTATTGAGCAGTTCCTTCTCGGCAGATTCTGGAGTGTACGAGATTGGCTGAGTAGAGTGAGGTAAGGTTTCCACGTATATGGGATTGTTTTGGCGGGTGCCGGGGGTTGGAGTGTAGTGGTGATCGTTAGTGGAGTTTTGCGGATCAGGGATAGGCTGCGGGATATTCTGGGGAGTATGGTAAGTGGTCTGTGGGTATTGGGTAGGAAGATGTTAGTGCTGAGGGGGAGTGGGTATTGGTGGAGGATTAGGATTTTGGGGAGGAGTTGTGTATTGATGGGGTGCGAGAGGATTTTGCGGACGTGTGTTTTGAGGAGGTGCTGGGTTTTGAGCATTTTGTTGGTTAACGTCTGGGACGTTTAGGGTGAGGGAGAGGTTTGCCGAATTGCAGACCTGCTCAAGTTCTCCTTGCAATTCCAGTATTTTTTGTTCCAATCGTAGGACCAAATCATTCTTGGCCAGAGTACTCCGACCGTCTGAAGTTTCAGCATTCTCAGCATGTACATCGTTTTTTTTCCGAATACCACTCATATCATCCATCTTAGATTTTCCTTTACTTTTCATATTACTCGAAGGAGGAGGAGGTGGAGGGCCTCTAGATCTGGTGTGATATGCTGACGATGCCAGTATGTGCGAACCAACCTTAGGGGATGGGAATAATCAAAATAAAGGAAAAACAAAAGATAGACAAGTCAGTAAGGATTCCGAAAAATATTTGCAGGATTTAAACACATATTTCGGAAACGTAAATTCGCGTCCTAATTTGGGGAACCTCGTTGTGCCCGAGGTAGGCCTAGAGACAAGTAGATTTGGAGAGATTTAATGCCGATAAATGCCTCATTTCATTAATGCAATAAAATAAGTCGAACCTAAAAAATGAAAATAAATGAGTTACTAATGGCATCTGCCTTATTACGAGCCAAGAGGGCCAAAAATGGCTCCATCAATCAGGTTCCCCAGGTCGTGCATGTCCAGCAGCAGGTATGCCTTGCTAGATGTCCTCCTTCGTTGCCTTCTCCATTCTGACAGTGTACGACCATTTTCCTCATCTACCCTTCCAGTTCCATCAGACCCTGCTCCAAGTACTCCAACCTTTCCGCCGACGTTGTAGCCATTTCTTTCCACTCGTTGATTGATTCCATGTCGAACTTGTGTTGCTCCAGATGCTTGGCTTCGGATTCAAGGACCTTCTTACGTAGCCTCTCATACTTCACTTGTGCTTCAGTGACTTCATCTATGACCCTGTTTCCTTGACCAACCCTTGGCTCGAATACTCCTGCTATGTTATCTTCTAACCATGAGGGGTAGAAGTACACATGACCGGCGTGATATCGATCTAGCTCGATGGTATCCTTTTCCATGATAATCTTCAAGTGCCACATGTGCTGGGCCTCACATTTGTATGGAATGGCGTCACCTTGAAAATTGGCTTTGTAATGACTCATTTTGGAGATTCGTGGTATGACTTGTTTCCTACCAGCTTGTCTCTTAACCCTGATAGGGACATAAGGATGTATTCCCCTTAACCCAATCAATACCAAGTGTGGAACATCCCTGGATCTGATGATGAATTCATCGGTAGGGAGCCACTCGAACATCCAGTGAACCTGGTCCTCGGTCAAATTGTTGAAAAACTGTGCCCATTCTGTAGCATTCTCTGGCTGTGCAAATCTGTCTGGGATAAAGGTCATTCTTTTAGGATGGTAAAAAGCGATGTGATCATTCCATGGTCTTCGTGGAAACTCTTGGCGGTACTGACCCCTCTAAAGATGTTCTAACAACCAAATCTGTAGTAATAAGTTACAACCCTCAAAGTGTTTGAACCCCTTCTTGCAACGATCCAGGGCCCGGTATATGTCTGCTACAATCATCGGGACAATAGTATAGGTTTGTCCCTCAATTCCCTACATTAAAGCTTTGGTTACCATGGCCAACCTGGTGTGAATTCTGTCCCCTTGGCTTGGGAACACCAACATACCCACAAAGCAGATGATGAATACAAAAACCCCGCAGTGAGTCCAACCTAGGGAAGTGATGGAGAATTCATCATGAGAGATACGGTAAGATTTGATGTGCCCGTATCATTCATAGAGGAAGTCAAAGGGTATGTAAGACTTCTTCAAGCATTCCAAGTCCTCATTCTTTCTCAGGCCCATCATTTTCGGAAACCCCCTAGTATTGCGATTTTCTAGTACTAGCAAACCGGGACTATCCCATGGTAATCCAACAAACCCTCCGATTTCCTCTAAGAGAGGAGTCACTGCTATGTTACCAAAATGGAATACAGCTCTTTCTCCGTCCCAGAACATAGTAGCAGCTTCGATCAACATGTTGTTTGGTTGGATGTCCAATAAAGAAGGTAGATTTCCAAGGACCCTTTTCACGTGGTTTTTGTCGCTTGGTGAAAGATTTTCCCACCAGCCCAACAACAGCTGTGGTATACTTCAGACCATGCCGAACCTGGGGACTTCGTGCCTTATTTTCTGCAAAACAAACAAAGTTAGACCCTTGCCCCCTCCGAATTCGACTACTTACACATTAACGATTAGCATGTCGGCATTTATCTCTCCAAATAATGCACATATCGTGATTGCGTCCATTGGGATTATGGAAATACCGGTGGACTTTGGACAAGGCTCTCTTAGGGGGTTATTATGTGGACAACAAATTAACCCCGGCTAGGTTTGACCATAATGCATGTACAGTTATTATCAGAGCAAGGTTTCTATAGAAGTCTAGACTGGTACCCTCAAGCGGACAACTTGAGAGGGGAAGGCACGGAACCATCGACTGCACCGCTGATCGACTAGTTTTACCGCAAATAAGCCTTTCCGAATTTAAAAGGTGTTTTTAGGAAGAGCGCGGACACTCATCAAGTGCCGCTATGGTATTAGAATGCCCTATTGGAATATGATGTTGAGCATGGAATTATGCAAAAAGAAAACAACACGTTGTCAAGTATTTACATGATTGAATAACGATGAAATGCGATATTTAATAATTGTAAAGACATTTAAGAAAAGAAAACAAGGAGACAAGTCAGTTTCCATAGTAAAAATGATAAAGCGGAGGGAGGGAGATCATAAATGAATAAGGATAGAAAAATAAATTCACATAGAACGGGAAGGGTGTGCAAGTATTAAAGACATGCTTAAAGACTAATTCTCGGACAAGTTCGTTATGGTAAGAGCCTAAAGATATCCCCAACAGAGTCGCCATGCTGTCGCGCCCCCTTTTTCTCGCGAAATCGGGTTTCGACATTTCTGGGACAACTCCTTTCCGTTTGGGATGGGATAAGGAATTTGAAAAGTCGCCACCTAACGGATTAAGGTACGTTAGGGCACCTAAAGCAATTAACTCATATAACCAGTTTACATCACCAGAGATCGGGTAAGGGATCAAAATTACCTTGAGGGGAAGGTGTTAGGCACCCCTTGAGGTCCACAACGGTGGGTCCCGGTTGAACTTAAATTAAGCGAAATAGTCTTAGGGGAAAATAAAACAATTTAGACAAATAGATATAACTTTAAAACAGGAATTAGAGGGGTCCTAGGTTTTTTAGCCTATAGGATCATTTCCATGCAATACTTGGTAACTTTTCCCAAGTTGTGGTGCTACACATAGCATTAGCGCACGGGTCATCATTTCCTTTACTACCCAATTACTATCTTTTAGTTGTTACCTAAGCGTTCTAGTAGCTTCTAACTCGTGCCTTATGCGTGCACTACCCGTCCCTTTCCTATGGTCCTAGAGGTATTTAGGACCTCTATTTAGGGTGGTTCTAACTGACCTATATTGCTTAAAATGAGAAAAGTTAGGCGAAAAACAAAAATTCAGATAGGACTTCATGTAAAGAACAAATAGGGGCTCACATTGACCTCCACTAGTAGACAACAAATACACGTAATTAAATCAGCAAACTTTGTTAATTTAGGATCCTATAGGCAGGATATCTAGATGAGCAGAAACAGAAGGCAAGATAGCATTTTTTATTAAGGCGGGCATCGGGACCTATCAGTTTGCCCACTGATTTAATTAAGCCTTGGATTTGGGCACTTTCAGGTAGTACGAGATATCACAGTTTTAGACCCTAGAATCATTAATAACCCTTCAGATTTGCCTAAGTGATTAACAGAATCCTATAGGCATGTTATCTACAACTGTTAATTATAGACATGATTTCTAGGTGTCAAAACTAATTTGTTTATTTCCTATAGGCATGGTATCTAGGTTGAAACCGATTTTAGTTCCTATAGGCATGATATCTATTAATCACATATGGGCGGAATTTTAAGCACATTGCCAGGAAAGGTTATTATTCAAACAAGATAGAATCCTATAGACATGGTCACTAATGCATGTAAGTTAAAAATATGCATGGATCCTATGGACATGATTTCTAATGCAAAGGGGGCTATAGACAGGATTTCTAGCATGCAAGTGAAATACAGCATAAAGCAATCGGAAAATCCTATAGGCATGATCTCTAAACAAGTAGTAACATTCACATAATCACCAACAAACCTATAGGCAGGATTTTTACCTGAGTTTCAAACAAAGATATAGAGAAACCCCCCCCCCCCTAGCTTTTACTAATAAACCCCAGATCTGTTTATTACAAAGATTATTACAACCAGAATGAATAAGTTACATAACAATATCTATTACACTATAGGGAGCCTTAGCAGGCCTAATATAAACCTGGGAGCCAGGCCTTCAAACACCACAGCTTTGAAACAATAGTAGGGATCCACAACACCTTAAACGAGGCTTCCAGTGTATCAAAGTTACCAAAGAGCCTCAAGGACCCCGGGCAATGCTCACACTGGAACCACACGTTCAACACAGAATTCATAAGAGATTGGAAAACCAGCCCCAATGTGTCAGAGTTCAAAGGAATCTTTGGGATCCTAGGCAGTGCTCACATTGGGGGGTAGGAACCTAGATAACTAAGAGTAGAAGTTTGAAATCCAGTATATATAGGGTAAAGGGGAACAAGTTTAGAAAACAACTTGATTTTTAGGAGCAAACAGTTTCAAATTACAGGACTGCAAACAGAATTTCACCTAGAACAAACAGAATCCCTATTTAGTAAATAGCTCAAACAGGTTGGTATGATTCAGACATGGACAGTACTAGTGTTTAAGCAATCACAAAAGAGCCAGGATACTTGAACTAATAGACAGAGTTGGCAGCAGATTACATGTTTGCAGAACAGGGAACATACAATTGTTTATACAAGGTTTCATATTACTAGAGATAACTTAATTAACTAGGCGAAATCATATGGGCATATAGCAAACAGAAACATGCTGAAATCTCAAACTAATAAGCACATAGGGTTGAATAGGGTAACAGAGACTAAACATGCCAGTTGAGAAAGCAGTCATAGGAAAACATGCTGAGGTTGAAATAAACTATAAGGCAGAATGAGATAACAGGAACTGAAACATGCTAGTTGAGGAAGGAGTAAACAGGAATCATAGATCACACAGAAACATGCTGAGGTTCGAAGTAAACAAACCACATAAGCACAAGGAACAGAATAGGATAACAGGAGTTAACACATACCAGTTAGGAAGAAAGTAACCAGGAATGAAATGGCAATTTGAATCCAAAGAGTTTAGCCTTGGCTTCTAGCCGGCTAAAACAGTGCAGAAATCAGAGTACTTACACAGAGAGAGAACTTAAATCCTTTGAAGGAAAGTAGAGAGCTTTTGAGTTGCAAAGTGAAGCAATTATAAGAGCGTGTAAGTGTGAGTGTAAGTCCGTAAGCGTGAGCGTGTGTCCGTGTCGTAATATCAGAGTAATGAAAGGTTTTTATAGCATACAGTAGAGTAAAACCAAATAAGGTAGGAGAATCAATGGCACACAAATAAGGAAAAGAAATCAGTCAATTAGGGCTAACAGGAATCAATTAATAGATAGAATTACGGAAGTATCACTTAAATTAACATGGCATAAATCAACAGTCAGGATTGACGTCTAAATAAGGTAAGTAGCAAGTCCAGAGATCAATTAAAAAGTCGGTCCTAATAATCAAAGTATAGAAATCAGGCTAGCAAAAGAATTAGGGAAAGTAGTACCAATTATGAATCACATATAAGGAAAGAATAGGGGAAAATCTGTCAAGCAAATATCAGTTTTACTTTTTTTTTAGAAAAAGAAAGCACAATTTCGAACCCTAATTAGGCCGGTAAATCAATTAATTACTTTTATTGACAGCCAAAGTAAACGGGCAAACATTATAGCAAACAGTAAAACAATTGAAAACCCTAGGGCATAGAGATATGGAGATGAAAATCAGTCGAAAAAGGAAGAAAACCAGAGTTAAACACTTAAACGTTTTGAAACGTTTTGCAGAAATCGCTTAGAATCAAAACCTATATTTAGGAAAAATGAAATCGGTTGACAATAGTAGGAAAAACAGAAGAATCTTAAAGGAAAAGTAACAAACAAACTCAAATCGCTTTAGATCTAAAGGGATCTGACCTGATTTAGCCAGAAATAGTTAGGTTATGTAAAAAACAAATAGAGGTGAAAAGATCTAGTTTGAACCAGATATTTGAAGCCATAAACACGAACATATTATTACTCACGAACGTATGAGCGAACACAGACGGAATAATAGAGAAAATGGGAGATTTGAACCAAATCTGGTTCGAATCTCTTTGAGATTCCATCAAGTATCATGAAAATCGATCAACCAGTGGCAACATGAGGCCGGATGAGGCCTTAGGTTGAAGAAAAAACCCATGAATCAAAGGGGTTTCAGTGACGGCGGGCTAGGGTTAGGAGGAAGGTGAGAGAGACGAAAGGAGGGAAGGGATTTCAAGGGCGGCGGATTTGGGGAAATGAGATAGGGTTTGGGGGTTTAGTGTAATAAAAAAGGAAAGATTGTCCTGGACCGTTGATCTTCT
Organism: Nicotiana attenuata; assembly: GCF_001879085.1. NCBI lineage: Eukaryota > Viridiplantae > Streptophyta > Magnoliopsida > Solanales > Solanaceae > Nicotiana > Nicotiana attenuata. The sequence continues at coordinate 10,353,806 of NC_031989.1, forward strand.
GCGATCAACGGCCAGGATTAAATCTGGAGTGGGGTGGGTTATAATTGGGTTATTGGGTTTGGGTTATGGGTATTGGGTTAGGTTAGGGTATTGGGCTGGGTAGTTATTGGGCTAGGTCCGAAATTAGTTAATTAAAGAAAAGGCTAAATTTGAATACCCAATTGATTTTACAAAATAATTTATAAATGATAAAAAAGTCATTTGTGCAAAAAATGATTTAAAATAATTACTTAATATTATAAAAATATAAAAAAAGTTATTTTCCGTGTAAATAATGTAATTATGCATACATATATATATATATATATATATATATATATATATATATATGGGCTATTATTGCAAAATGTGCAATTCTAGCCTTAAAAATGCAAATTTAATTATAAAAAATGCAATAAAAATATTTAAGCACTATATGGGCTTGAATGATAAATTTAGATTATTAAATCATCATAAAAATAATATGAAGGATAATTATTGGATATTTGTATAACAAAAATGCAGAAATAACTTGATATAAGGCTTTAAAAATTATAGAAAAATTATAGAAATACTTGTGCATGTTTGTAAATGCATGTGCACTATTTTGAATATATATATATATATATATATATATATATATATATATATATATATATATATATATATATATATATATATATATATNNNTATATATATATTTAAAATATATGAGGGAAAAATTGGGTATCAACAGGTAGTAGTTTATGAATTTCTGCCTGGTACTTTTGTATCCTCTGCTCTTTGATTTGGAAAGTCCCTGCAACTTGATTGACAACGACTTGTGAGTCGCATCTGAGGATGACTCGTCGTGCTCCGTATTTGAGAGCTAGCTTTAGTCCTGAAATTACAGCCTCGTTCTCGGCCTCATTGTTAGTCATATCGGGGCACCGTATGGATTGGCGGATGACTTCGCCTGTTGTGACCTCGAGTACGAGTCCCAGTCCAGATCCTGACGCATTGGATGCGCCATTGGAATATAGGACCCATAGGTCGGGTAACCTGGGAGAGGTACGAGAAGTTTCCTACTCGACCTCGGGCATTATTTTGGCACTGAAATAGGTGACGAAGTCGGCGAGTACCTGCAATTTTATCGTTCTTCGTGGCTGATATGTTATATCGTGGTCACTCAATTCTATGTCCCACTTGGCCAATCTCCCCGACAGTTCGGGTTTATGTAGGATGCTCCTTATGGGGAAGGTCGTCACCACCGATATGGGGTGGCATTGAAAATAGGGTCTAAGCTTTCATGAAGCTATAACCAATGCCAAGGCAAATTTTTCAAGGTAGGGGTACCTCGTTTCGGCATCGACCAGGGTTTTGCTAATGTAATAGATTGGACATTGCGTACCTTTGTTTTCACGGACCAATATTGCGCTTACCACGACCTCTGATACGGCCAAGTATACTAAGAGGCGTTCGCCGGGTTCCGCTTTGGCGAGTAGCGGGGGCGAGGACAAGTATGCTTTTAGTTGGCCTCGATGCATTCTGAATTCTACTGGAGCCTGTTGTCCTCTTTTAGCACGTTGAAGAATTTGTGGCATCTCTCAGAGGATTGTGAGATGAACCTCGACAAGGCAGCTATACAACCTGTCAGTTTTTGTACCGATTTCTTGCTGGTCAATACTTCATGTATTCCCTCGATGGCTTTGATCTGGCCGGGGTTGACCTCGATGCCTCTTTGTGATACTAGAAAACGGAGGAACTTGCCCGAAGTTACGTCGAAGGCTTTGATCTGGCCGGGGTTGACCTCGATGCCTCGATAGCTTCATACTGTATTGCCTTAGTATACTGAAGGCTTTCTTCAGCTGGTCGATGTGGTCTTCCTTCCTTTTTTATTTGACCAACATGCCGTCTATGTACACTTCCATTGTTTTACCGAGTTGGTCCTTGAACATCTTGGTGACCAGCCTTTGATAAGTTGCCCCTGCATTCTTCAACCCGAATGGCATGACTCTATAGCAGTACGTCCCTGATGGGTGATGAAAGTAGTCTATTCCTAGTCTCCTCCTCCATGAGGATTTGGTTGTAACCTGAGTAGGTAGCCAAAAAGCTCAACAACTCGTGCCCTGCCGTTGCATCGATGAGTTGATCAATGTGAGGACACGGAAAGGAGTCTTTCGGGCAGGCCTTGTTTAGGTCCGGTGATATCCACGCACATCCACCACTTTCCGTTTTTCTTTTTCACCATGACTACGTTGGTGACCCATTGGGGGTATTTCGATTCTCGGATGGAGCCGTTAGCGAGTAGTTTACCCACCTCATCGCTGACGGCTTCATTGATTGCGGCATTGAATTTTCTTCTTACTTGTCGTACTAGAGAGTAGAGTGGATTGACGTTCAACTTGTGTGTAGAAACGTCTTTCGGGCCACCTGGCATATCTGCGTGGGGAAAAGCAAACATATCGGCATTGTTAATAAAAAACTAATGAAATTTACCTGGATCTAAGAGTTTATGGCCTATGTAAGCCCTTTCATTGTTGTCGCTGCTGTCTAGTTGGATGGGGTTGAGGTCTTCTACGGTTGACCCTGCGGCTTCCACGACGTCGGGGTCCTTGATAACTCATTTTTGTCCGTTGAGTTCAGACCCCGACTTTGGTAATTGCAATGCTTCTGAGTCTGTTCCCTTTAGCTGTTGAATGTATGTAGAATCTTGGGCGATGCAATGGCATTCTTGGGTTGTGCGTTGTTCGCCCCGAATGCTGAATATCCCCCACGGAGTAGGGAACTTGATTACTTAATACAGGACGGACGGGATGGCTCTCATGGTGCGTATCCATGGCCGTCCTATGATAGCGTTGTAAGTTGTGTCCTGGTCCATGACATGGACGTTGTTTCTAAGGTGATGCCCCCGTCCAGAACGGGCAGCATTATTTCTCCTGAGGTTCGCTCGACTGCATTGTTAAAATCTGTTAGTGTTATGCAGCATGGTACTATCTTGTCCTCGAGTCTCATTTGTGCAAGAACTCGAGGGCGAATAATACACGTGCCGCTTCCGTTGTCTTCCATTATTCTTTTTACATCAGTATCTGAAATGCGTAAAGTAATGACAAGAGCATCGAGATGAGGAAAGGTCAAACCGTGGGTATCTGACTTATCGAAAATGATACTGTCTTCGAGGTCATCATACCATTCGTAGGTGATCGACCGCTTCAGTTTATGTGTGGTGGTAAACTTCACGTGGTTGATTGCTCTTTCATCGCCCTCCCCCCCCCCCCCCGATGATTATTTGGATGGTGCGAGCGGGGGAGGGTGGTTTTGTAGGGCCTTGGTGTTGTTCTCGTCTGCGGCCGAAGTTGGCTTTTCCTCGGTCGCTCATTAGCTCCCTTAGGTGCCCTTGGTGGAGCATGTTCACTACTTCTTGCCGTAGGGCTAGTCCTCGATTTTGTGACCCCGTTCCTGATGAAATTCACAGAGCACGTTCGACTTTCGGGTACTTGGGTCGGACTTCATCTTTTGTGGCCACATCACCTTCGAGCCGAGCTTCTATAGTGCGTACATTATTGCTGAAGGGGAAACACAAAAATTGTGAGCAGATAAAATTGGAGGCATACCTTTTTCGTTTCGCTGAGTCCCTGTATGCGGCCTGGACGGTCCTTCCGCATGGCGAGGATATGGTGGGATGGCTATTCTGACATAGGGTTGATGCCTGTCTCGGTTGAGGCATGGACCTGACTGGTCTGTTCGATCGTCATTACGACGGTCTTTCCTCGTTTGGACCGACGTTAACAGTTGGGTTGGACCGTTAAGGTCATCCTCGTCTGCTCTCACCTCGGCGTAGTAGGCATTGTGAATTTCTTCCCAAGTGGTGGGAGGGTATTTCATAAGCCTGCTTAATAACTTTCTGGTCGCTCTCGACCTATGCCTGTTCAACCCATTTTGGAAAGCTGCCACCGCCATCCCTTCTGAAACATTTGGTAAGCTCATTCTTACTCTGTTAAACCGAGCGAGGAAGTACCTCGCCAGGCGATTGCCTAACGGCGAATATATCATTCACCCTGGCCTCCGCCTTCTTAGCCCCGGCGTGGGCAGTGACGAACTTGTAGGCCATATCTTCGAATGTTGTTATTGATCGTGCCGGTAATGCTCCCCCTATTAGGGTTTCGCCGAACTTCTTCGGCAACACTAATGGTACCTGCTCTTTTGAGAGGTCGTTGCCTTTTACTGCTGTGACGTAATGAATGATGTGATCTATAGGATCTGTTATGCCATCGTATATCTTCAAATATGGTGTTATATTGAAGGTTTTGGGTATGGCATGTGGGGCTGCCTCCTCGCTATATGGTTGTTCGACGAATCGGCCGATGTCCCATTTTGGTAGCAATTTCGGGGCGACCGGTATCTTATCAACCCTTTCTTGATGCTCCCTCATTTGGTCGCGGAGCGCTTTATTCTCGTTCTCCATTTCTTCCATATTCTTTAGGATGGCGGCAAGTGCGTCGTTACTTGCATCAACAGCGATGTGAGGGTTACCTGTTGGGGGAGCAGGTTGCTTGTGCTGTGGTATCCGCTTGTATGATGTTTCTATTCATCCGTTGAACGGGTTTGTCGAGTATGTCGCTTAGAGTTCTTGTTAGCCATGTCTCCAGTAGTTTTTCTATTGTTGGCGGCGCTTTCTCAGTTGTGGATGTGGAGGCTCCCCTTTCGCGTGAAGCGGTTACACTTCTATGAGGGGGAGGTGAGCCATTCCGCCTGGGTGTAGCACTCGGCATTGCATTCTCCTCGCCTTCTTTGTCAACCTCGTTGATGGTGTTCAAGAGGTTGGCAATGACGTCTACTACTGCTTTCAGTCTTTCATCTCCTTTTCCTGCCATTGTTAGTTCGTGCAAACGAGAAAAAGATTAATGACGTTGTTGTTGTTTTTTTTTAATCTAGAAAGAACTAAAACTTTAACTAGAATCTCCCCACATACGGCGCTAAATTGTTTGACCAAAAAGTGTTAAGCTTTTTGTTAAACTAATTAATGAGGAAATAAAGGTGAATCCTAGTTAAACATAATAAATTCTAGATCTAAGATTTAGAGAGATCCGTGGGATGAGATCTTGTTCGATAATAATAAATACCGGGTACGTGTTCAATGATTGTCAATGAATGTTATAGTAAGAACATGCAATAAATGTAGATAATGGCAATAAATGTAATAAAGAGGAATTTATCACCCAAATGTTAGATGACTTGGGTTATTCTTTTTCCTGACAGCAACGTGGGATAATGGAAAGTGGGGATGGATAAGGAATCTTTGGATCTTGTAAACAAAGAGTGAACAGTGTGTGTTGAGCAATAGAATCAGTGAACAAGACAAGCCTTTTTGTATCTTCTCTATAGTCAAACTCGTTACAAAGTGCTCTTATCAAAAAGTGAAGATCCCCTCTTTGTTCTTTATCTCTTTCTATTTATAAGGGATATCCCCAAGAAACCCTAAAAAGTACAATATAAAGAATATCCAATGGAATATTCCTTACATCTATTACTAAACTATCTGACTGTTGCTTCCTTGCCTCCTTTACTTGATCTCGGAAATAATCCTTCTTAAGACGAATCCTCGCCATTGTGCCGTGTTCGGTGATGATAGGCTATAATTACGTATTTTAGTCGATTATTACATTCCAATTCACTGCACTTCAGTTGAGTTTGCGCTTTAATCGCTAGTATTTGCACTAATTGTGTGTTTTATGCCTTGTAGGAGTGAGTCCGAGCAATGTAGATGTTACGGAATGAATTCAAGTGATTTGGAGCTTTGAGTTCTGATTAAAAGACCAAGAAATTAAGCTGGGATCGTGTCCGGGGATCAACGGATGATAGTTAAGAACGAACGAAGAATCGAGTTGGCATATTGCGCACTGTCTAGTAAAATGTACATAATGTTTCGCTCAGAACTCCATTTAAGCTCCATAATATATGGGTGGAAATCTAATTCAAAGGGATACATTTTTCCAAATTCCAAACAGAACAGGATGAAAAATGCGCGACAAGTATGCGGCCGCGCATGTGAGGCAGAAACTGGGTAAAATCCGCTGCCAAATCCGCGGTTGAATCCGCGGCCGCGGACGTTCTGTCCGGGAAAACTGTCCTTTTTCGCGTAGGAGAAGTATAATTGTTTGGGCCCGACCCTACTTGGTATATATACATAGAAAAATGTTACTTTTGGGACTTTTGACATAATTTAGACCTAAGGAGGCTAAGGAGACCGGGGATTCGACCTAAGGAGGCAAGAACACACTAGGAGCAAGGCGGAGAATTCTTCTACAAGTTTCTCACTTCCTTCTTTCTATTTCCATTATTGGTTATGAATTCTAGTATTGTATTTTTGCATACTATTATGAAAAGCTAATTTGTTATCTAGAGTTTTGATAGAACCTTTTGTAGGATGATTTCTTGTTATATTTTTATATAATTAAGTCGTTGGATTTTGCTACTTGTTCGACTACGTGTATGTTGTTGTTGATTGAATGGCCATCAATTGACTGTGCCTATTTAGTGTGTACTGCTCGAGAGAGAGAGTACATATTTAGGTAGTTGTTGAATAACATCACTCCTAACGTATGTGAGAGATCAATATGGAGGGTTTAAAGGTTGGATTAGAGATAACGAATCCTTGGTGCGATCATAGTGAGCGGTGAATTAGTGCTACCTAGTCCAATTCGAGATAATACATCTAGTAAATTGTGGTAGTTGCTCGAGAGAGAGCTATGACACTCAGAATACTCACAATCGGTAGAGAATACTTAGGTGAAATATAGAAGACGTAGCGGGAAGGATTCCGACAATTGGGGAAATCATAACTCTAGACCTCATAATCTTTTCTCCAATCCTTAGTATCCCTAGTTTTTAATTTACTTCTTTAATTTGTGTTTACCTTGAAAATGGTAATAACAATTAGATTTAATTTTGTGGTTCTAAAAATACGTGATTTATTTTTATACTAGTTGTTAAGCAATAGGTGCTAAGTATGAGACTAGAAAATAAGATAAGAACTAGGAAATAATATGTTTAAGCAAACCGAGCGGCTGAGAATCGGGGCCTCGAGCCTGGCTATACGGGGCCTCGAGGTCGAGCTCGATGCTGAGTTATGAATGGCCGATGAAGGGCTAACAGTATTGAGAGCTTTGATGAAGGCTCTTTATGGTCAATAATGAGCAATGAATGAAGAACAATAAATAGAGCACAATGAATATAAGCAATAAATGTAAGTAATGAAACCAAGAGAATATGTTTAAGTTAGAGAGCAGAGAATGTTCTTGTATTGAATGTTGTGAATAACGTCGTGTATCCTCCTATATAAAATGACAAGGATCCCTTTATATATGGAGGAAAATCCCAACATAGTACATGAGTAATTATTACAAAGAAATATAGCTGGCACAACTATTCACTAGTCTGGCACAGACTAGTGTTTCCCTTGCAGGTTTTGTCAGCTTTAGATCATACGCCTTGGGAACTTCCCGCTTTCTCATGATAATCGTCGATTTTCACTATCTCGAGGTCGAACGTTAGGAACCCTCGGGGGTCAAACCCCGAACCCAACCTCGAGCCTTCTAGGACGGTCTTCACGAGGTGCCTTAGTGATCACAAAATCGGACCTTCAGATTTTTACCGTATGCAGATAGTCCCCGCGTTTCTTAGATTAAAATGATAAGAAACGGTTTTAACGCTGATCTCCTCGAGCCTCTTGCGATGACGTCAAGCTTAAGACGTAAGCTTTTTATGATAACTGAGATGTCCCATCGGTACATCTTTTCCAGAAGCATTCAATGCAGCGCCGGTTTATCTTCTCAAGGCGATAATATCGCTGCCGATCCGTCTCCCAAAAAGCATTGGTTGCGCCTGGATTATGCTGCCACCTTTCTATAAATGGAAGCTTTCTTGAATCAAACTTCATTCGGTCATTCTTCAACAGCCTCTAACTCCTTTCTTTTCTTCGTCCTTCTCCAACTCTTTTTTCCAATGTCTAAAGCTTGTGACCGTAAGGTCATACGGCAGTGTTCTTTCCGGTTATGTCATGGCTCTTTCTCAGAGCTTTCCCCTACTGAGTGGGATCGCACTGGTTTGTTGTTGTTACTGTTGTCATCGTTGGCTCGAGACGATGAGGGAGGGGCGCCGAATTTCTTCCTACTCAGGAAGATATTCAAACTTTACACTGCTGCTCCGGAGGATGTTCAAACTTTACATAGCTGCTCACCTCCCTGCTTCGGCTTGGTGTGGCACTTCACCCCTTTTGCTTTCCGTGGAGTGAAGTGGCACTACCAGCTACTAACCTGCATGGCACAATGTTCCAGGAAGTGGACTCAAAGTAGCCGTGCCGGTAAGGCCTGCGCTCGCCAAGTTATCAGGCTGCAATTTTCTTGGCATGCTAAAAGCTTTTGCTCTTTGGTGAGCTACGACCCCTTCTTCATCTTTTTCTGCTTCTTCATCGTTTTCTGCTTTTTCATCATTTTCTGCTTCGGAGGAGATTCTCAAAGACGTCATTTGGAAGGTCGAGATGGGGTCCTCGAGGGAATGGTTCTCGCAGAAATTGCTCCCGAATTTGTGTCATCAAGAGTAGTTTAGACTTTATTTTTTGCCCTTTTGTTTCTATTGTAAGGACCCTTCGTGGGCTTTTGTAATCAAGTGTAAGGACCCTTCGGGACTTTTGTGATCATCGTTTATTAATATAAAATGTTTCTTCAATTTATCTCTAATTTGTGCCGGATTTCCCTTTATTTGTGTTTTGAAGAATCTGAGCATGTGACTTTACCGATCGGCCCGGATACCGGTCCCGGGCGTAGGAACCTCCTGGGTTCTTAATTGGTTAACATGGTTTTCTCTGAGACCCTTTGCCATTCCTCGGGCTAAGTCTGTGTTGACTTGATACAAACTTAGGCCGGCGACTTCGAATTGAGTGAGAATATGGCCCCGATGTTTAGAACAAAACTTAGCCCTTTTAAACCTTGTAAACGGTCCTAGAGGGTTAATTTGCTCGAGCGTCTGAGAAATATAGCCTTTAGACTTTCAGGGACAGTCCTTGAGTGAGAGTTTGCTCGAGCTCGGGCGGCCTAAAAACTTGATTCGAACTTAGAGTAAAGATAGCCTTAAGGCGTTATGGATAGACCCCGGATGAGGGTATGCCTGGAATCGGACGGCCCCCGGACTAAAGTAACCGAAATAGCACTTAACTTGATATGAAGGCGCAAATAGCCCTAAGGCTTTAGTAGTAATTCTTGAATGAAAACTGGCTCGGGCTTGGATAGCTCGAGGGCCAAAGAATCGGGTGAGTAACCCGTACTTGTAATAGTAGAAATCCTCGAGATAGGGTACCACCTCGAGGTGAGGTTTTATATGAATAGCTCCCTAGAGCTTATCTTTTGTTTTGACAGAGATCCCCGAGATCGGCCACCATCTCGAGGCTTAGAGCGATATTGATGGCTCCCTAGAGCCTTTCTTCATTTTGACAGAGATCCTCGAGATTGGGCACCATCTCGAGGCTAGGTTAGTGCGGGAGACTTTGATTCTATGGATATTGTACGATAGTGTTAATCATACGGCGCGGTTACGGGATGATCGAGACGATCCTGCCGGTACATTTCCCCAAAAGTGATGATGGCCTAGCCAGAGTTAATTGGCTTTTTAGGGTAGGCAGGTAGTCGTCGCTTGCACTATATGTGAGTTTATTTCCTTCTTTTCTGAGGATTCCGCTATTTTGAGCCGCTATCCCTTTTCATAAAGTTCTTCCTCCTTGTGCCAGTCTTTCCATTATTCAAAGTTTTCGCTTGAGTTTTCATTTTTCATCCATGGCGGCTACGCCCAGATCCGTTTACCAAGAAGAGGAGGGTTCCGCCTCTGCTTCGCGCTCGGTCGGTGGTACACCGCCTGTTTTTGGCGAGCTAACCTCGAGGTGCTTCGTTACGAGGAGAGATTTTGCGCTAGGGAGACCTTCCGATATTTAGGGCTATCGGGAGCATGCATCGAGGTTTATTTTATCGATAGGAGAGGAGCATCTCGAGGCAGTTAGAAAAGACTGCGGATGGGGAGAAGAAGTAGTACTGCAGGTACCTTCCTCGGAAGAGAGCATCATGGCTCATGTCGAGGGGTTTTTGAATGTATATACGTACCCCTTTACGTTGGGACCCCTTTATAGAGTCATGCTCGAATTTTGTAGGAGATGTCGGGTTACCCCAGGTTCACCCGTCATTTTGGAGGATAGTGCTTATGATAAGATATTTTTTAGACAAAGCTGGGCTCGAGTTTACCCTTAGTCATCTTCTTAGATTGTACCGGCCCTTGCATCATCGAGGCTTGATTGCTCTGCGTCGTCGATCCACTCGGCCCTTTGTTGCCAGCAATGAAGAGGATGGGGACCGAGGGTGGATGAGTCGTTTCGTCCAAGTGCGGACTGCCGATATTATCCCCGCAGAGTTCCTTCCATTTCCTGAGAAATGGAACTTCACACGTAAGTGGTACACTTACGTTCTTATCGTTCTTGCCCATGGTAAAGGCAGACCCTGTAAAGATGCTCTTTCTTTCCTTAATTTTGCAGCCATCCCGTGGATGCCACACAAGGTTCCCGACCTGGCGGATTGGTCTCGGAAACTGGCAGCTTTCCCGACTTACGATGAGCATAAGTGGCGAGATCTGGCCAAGGGTAGATGGGAGGCTAAACACCACGGTACGTGGTATGTGGCTCGCTTTCTTCAAAAGGTACTTTCTTTTGTGTGTGCTAACTCCGTTCCCACAGGTATTGGAGATTTTTCTGCGATGAGGCCGAGCCCCCTCGGCAAGGAGGGAGAATCTGTAGCTTTGGGGCCGAGGACTGATAACAAGCGAAAGGAGTCTTCGAAGAACGAGGATGCTCGTAGCGAGGCAAGCCCTGCCCAAAGGCCCAAAGGAGACATATCTGCCGATCCTGTGGCATATGAGGCTTCTAGCCTTGGAAAACTAGTTCCTCTCTTGCCGCCGTCTTCGTTTCCCGCCGAAGGTACTTCGAGGGATTCAGGTGTTCACCCACTGTTCTCGCCCCCCGTCGAAGGCACTTCGAGGGATGCTCGGGACCCGAGGCCGCCTAAGGCAAGTAGGGTCTCAAGCGATCATGCTCCCGAAGAGATTGGTTCGACTGGGGCCGGTGAGGCCAGGCCAGTAGGTGCAGGTTCAACCTTTGAGGAGGCCCAGCAGCTTGGTTCTGTGGTGAGCTTTAATCAACTTCGTCGATCTCCTGATTTCATATTTTCATTTTTTCTCATTGAGCTTCCTTTTCGTAAGCTTTTGACAAGCTCAAGTCCGGGTTGCTCCGCTGTGAAGCCCGGTTAAGGAAAACTTTGGATGGGGAGAAGTCCCTAAGGCTTCTTTGTGATAAAAGGGGAAAAGAATTGAGGCACCTTCGGTACGAGGCGAACCGAAGCCTGAATTACGAAAGCCACCTTGAGAAACAGGTAACTTCTGCTCCGAGGGGATGCATGCTCCTTCTCCTATCCTCAGAGATTAATATTTTGATACCTCAGTTGCAGGGCAAGACAGAGGATTTGGAACGCCTTTGGGGCGAGGTTGGCCAGGCCAGGCATGAGAGTAACGAGCTAAGAGCTCAGATAGATGCCCATGTTGCGGCCAAAAAAAATGCTCTGACCAAGGCTTCTGCCCTCGAGGTGCAGCTCCGAAACGCTCGTGAGGACAGCTTGGTTCGAACGGACATGATTGCAAGGCTCGAGTCTGAGCTTCTGATGGTGAAGGCCGAAGTTGTGGACGCCCGGGTTGAAGCCGAAGCGATCCAAACTAAGGTTGATAAGAAAGTGGTCGTCTATTTGAAAGATGCTACCGACGCTCGCGCTGAGCTTAGAGAGTCTCTCAACCGGGAGAGCAGGAGCAAAGAGTATGCTCGGTGCAAATCTCGAAGGGAAACCCTCGAAGAGATTCATGCTAGGGGCTTCGACCTCTCGAAAGAGATAGCGCAGGCCAAGGCGGATGAATACGATGCCAAGTTCCTTTTGTCAGATGCCGAAGATAATGAGGAAGAAGTCGATGGGGCCGCAATCCCCGGGGGGAAAATAGACTAGGCTTTTTTTCTTTTTGATGCTTTGTACAGTGTTCTTAGAGAACTTTGTAAATGTAGCCTTGCGTTGTCTCATATATGCATATGTAAAGAAACCTTTTGGTTTCTCTCCTTTCATGAGTTTCTATTTGTTTGCGCATGTCTTTCCTCGTTTTGGATTTGTACGTTCATCGGTGATTGGCTAGATGATTTGGCTTTGGAGTAGAAACCCCTAGATTTACAGTTCGACCCTGAGGCTTGCTGGGCTGGCCCGTAGGCTTTTACGCGCAGGGTCGGTACGACCTTTAATTTTAGGCTGGCGATGGTGGCTCTTATGACTTTGCTCTTAGGCGTATTCAGTTAACTGTTTCGGGCTCAGTCTTCGAGTCGGATTTTGACTCGAGCTTATTGACCCTTAAGTTTTTGAATTTTAAGATGGCCCTTAAACTCTTACGCGTTGGGTCGGTACGACCTCTTAGTGTGGGCTGGCGACAGTGGCTCTTACGCATTGGGTCGGTACGACCTCTAATATGGGCTGATGACAGTGGCTCTTACGCATCGGGTCGGTATGACCTCTTAGTGTAGGCTTTATTTTTCCCTCGTTAAAGACTTTTGAAGTTTTTAATTTCGCCCGACTCTTCGACGGTTCGATAAGAACCTCGATTGTGAGCCGTTATGCGTCGATAGATGAGCACCTCGGGAGGTTTCACTCGATGGCTGAATGATTTTGAAGCCTGTAGTTTGGAGCTGATATGATCAAATCTCTTTCGCTTAAGTCGAGGGTAGCCTAATTAACCGGTTCTTTTCGATGTTTTTTCGAAGTAATTGAAGCCCTGTGATTTTATAGCGACGGTCGGGCGTCCCCGAGTCACGTTAGTTTGGCTGGTACAGCCTTGTGACCATAGTCATTGTGTTTGTCCGGAGCCTTTTAGTCCCCGAGTGAAGTAGTTTCGGCATCTATATCGAGGGTATGCCTTTTTAGGGGTCTTATAAGTTCGGATATATAGCCTTAACTTTAAGATCGGGATTACGCCTTTTGTAAGGTCTTATAAATTTTAACATGCCTGACATTCAGGTCTTATAGAGAAGTTACTTGGTACAAGTATGGTTCATGCCTCGCTTGAGGTCTTACAGTTTCTAGTATTGCCATATGGAGGGCTCTCGGACTCGAGGCTGCCCGCTTGGGGTCTTACGGCCTTGAGTTTCCGATTGCTCGATGGGATGACAGTCGACGACAGTCCTCAAGACGTTTTGTAAGCTTGGTGTTGCCTCATTGAGGGCTTATGAGTTCGAAGCTTTCGACCCGGAGGTCATACGGCTTCGAGTTTTTGACGCCAGTACCCAAGTGTTTGGGACATTTTTGACTCTTGAGCCGCTTTTTTTTTTGCAAACTTGATGTTGCCTCATTGAGGGCTTACGAGTTTGAAGTTTCCGACCCGGAGGTCATATGTCTTCGAGTTTTTGACGCCAGTCCCCGAGTGTTCGGGACATTTTTGGCTCTAGGGCCATTTTTGTAAAAAGTGGCAAACTTCTTTAAAACGTGAAATGCTTTGACGGAGGGGAAAATATTCTTTGATTACTTGGTACAAGTATACATGTTTTCGCTGTCAAGGGCTCGGTTATTCTATACGGACACGGTTCGTTTGACCGTTTGGCCCGATACATCGTTTTCCTATCGAGACCCCATTTAGGACATCTTGGCTTCTCTGAGGAGGTGGCCTTCCGGGGGGATGTCCCCTAGTATTCGAGGTTGATTGAAGAGAAGCCTTGAATACTTGTTGAGTCTTCCTTAGGTAGCATATAGATGTTGCCTCGTTAAAAACCTTGCCGGTAAAACCCTTCTTGGGATGAAACCCAATCGAAGGAGAAGAGTGCAACGCATGCTTTTGTAACCTAAGGCCTTCAAGCTGGAAAGCGCTTCGGCTGTTTTGATTGGATACCTGCACACGGGTCAGTGTGAAATGTAAATGAAAAAGGGGGATTATTATACCTTGTTGTTGATGGCGCTTCGAGCCTTAATATGCTTCAATCGTTTGTTCTGAGGACGCGGTACGGTCCTTTACTTGTTTAGTCGGGTGCAGTCGAGAGTTTATCTCACTATTGCTATTTTATTGTTCGCTTATACTTTGGCTCCTTCGATGCTAGAGGTATTAGCGCCGGTGCCATATCGTGCACCGCGAACATTTCTCTTGTTGCATGTTGTTCCCCATAAACAACTTTTATTCCGTCCTTTGTTGGAAACTTCATCATTTGATGAAGGGTTGATGGTACTGCTCTCATGCAGTGTATCCATAGCCTTCCGAGCAAGGCGTTATACCTCATATCTCCTTCGATGACATGGAATTTGGCATTTTGGATCGTGCCGGCCACGTTGACCGAGAGGGTGATTTCACCTTTTGTTGTTTCGCTCGCCATGTTGAATCCGTTAAGTACTCGAGAGGCGGGCACGATTTGGTCAAGCAGTCCGAGCTGCTCCACCACCCTCGACCTGATAATATTGGCCGAGCTACCTAGATCCACAAGTACACGTTTAATTTGAAATGTATTCACAAGAAAAGAGATTACCAATGCGTCGTTATGAGGCTGAGACAAGGTCTCGATGTCCTCGTCGCTGAACGTGAGAGCGTCCTTGGGTATGTAACCCCGAGTTTGCTTCTCCCTGGTGACGGATATTTTTGTCCTTCTTATAGTGGGTTTTTGTCCCTGGGAAGTCGACTCCCCCGACAATCATGTGGATGACCTGTTGTGGTTCTTCTGCTTCAATTTTCCTATTTGCCTCTCTTTCCCAATATTGGTTTTTGGCTCGGTCGCTGAGGAACACTCGGAGGTGCTCTTTGCTGAGTAGTCGGGCTACTTCTTCTCGGAGCTGTCTGCAATCTTCGGTCCTATGATCGTGTGTGCCGTGAAATTCGCACACTAAGTTGGGGTCCTCTGCGACGGATCTGATCGTACAGTTCTTGGCCAACTGGTGTCTCTGATTTTACTGATGGCGGATACGATGTCTGAAACATCAACATTGAAGTTGTATTCCGACAGGTGGGGTGCCTCCGTCGGTCCTGTGTGCCTATTGAATTCGACTCTGCTCACGAGTCCTCGAGGATTCTGACCTCGGTCTGTTCTTCGATCATTTCGGAGTATGTTACGCCTTGGGGCGTTTCTCCTATCTTCGGAGTATGGTTGGTACCTTTCCTTGTTTGGCTTTGGCTCCTTTGCCAGGAGTCTGCTTGGATATACCGAGCCCGAGGGGGCTCCTAGTTGGTCGTCCTCGACCCTGATCTTTGAGTGGTATCGGTTGTGGACATCCAACCAGGTCACGGAGGGATATTCAACCAAATTGTGCTTCAGCTGCTTCGAAGCCACCGAGCTTCGCTCATTTAAGCCTTGGGTGGAGGCTTGCACTGCCCAGTCATCAGAGACTGGTGGTAATTCCATTCGCTCCATTTGAAAGCGAGATACGAACTCCCGCAGCATCTCGTTTTCTCTTTGTTTGATTTTGAAGACGTCAGATATTCTTGTAACCACTTTGATGGCACCAGCATGTACCTTTATGAAAGAGTCCGCCGGCATGGTAAATGAGTCTATTGAATTCGGAGCTAGGTTGTGATACCACATCATGGCCCCTTTTGAAAGTGTTTCTCCGAACTTCTTCAGTAGGACGGATTCGATCACGTCGTCTTTCAGGTCGTTTCCCTTTACGGCACAAGTGTAAGCTGTGACGTGCTCGTTAGGATCCGAGGTTCCGTTGTACTTCGGTAGATCGGGCATTCTAAATTTCTTCGGGATGGGCTTTCGAGCGGCATCTGATGGGTATGTTTTTTGTACGAACTTCTTTGAATCAACACCCTTCACGATCAGGGGTGCGCCCGGGATCTGGCCGACCCTCGAGTTGTAGGTCTCTACATTTTTGTCGTTGGCTTCTATCAACTTTTCGCCCGTCTCGATCCTCTTTGTGAGATCTTCGAGCATCTTCATGATAGCGGGGTCGGCTGCTGACCCGTTGTTGCTCGACCTTTCAGGTACCTGTTCGGTTCGAGGGGCCGTTTCCGGGGCCGCTGTACTTGAGGTTTTTTGGTGGCTTTGCAGTTGAGCAATTGCCAGTTGTTGTGCCTGCAACATCTCAAAAATAACGTGAAGGCAAACCTCTTGTTCTTCCCGAGCTGGGATTTTCTGAGCTTCTTGTGGGTCTCCCTGGCGTACGCTCCTGTTAGTGTGGGATCTTATATCGACGTGTTGAGCATCACATGAGACCACATCCGCGGGGGTTGGCTCTGGTGCGTCCTCAGGGTTTCGTGGTGGTACACCAATACCTGGAACAGCTACACCATTCTTTCCATGGTCTTCAAGACCGTTGTTTTCATACGCATTCACTGAGTTAGACATTTTGACATGAAATCAGAGATTCTTGGACAAGAAAAAGTGTGAAAGATAACTTCCGTTATGTAGTAAACCAGCAAGAAAACAATCACTATATTTTTAGCCCCACGGTGGGCGCCAAATTGCTTACCTTGAAAATGGTAATAACAATTAGATTTGATTTTGTGGTTCTAAAAATACTTGATTTATTTTTATGCTATTTGTTAAGCAATAGGTACTAAGTATGAGACTAAAAAATAAGATAAGAACTTGGAAATAATATGTTTAAGCAAACCGAGCGGTTGAGAATCAGGGCCTCGAGCCTGGCTATACGGGGCCTCAAGGTCGAGCTCGATGCTGAGTTATGAATGGCCGATGAAGAGCTAACAGTATTGAGAGCTTTGATGAAGGCTCTTTATGGTCAATAATGAGCAATGAATGAAGAACAATAAATAAAGCACAAGGAATATAAGCAATAAATGTAAGTAATGAAACCAAAAGAATATGTTTAAGTTAGAGAGCAGAGAATGTTCTTGTATTGAATGTTGTGAATAACGTCGTGTATCCTCCTATATAAAATGACAAGGACTCCCTTTATATATGGAGGGAAATCCCAACATAGTACATGAGTAATTATTACAAAGAAATATAGCTGGCACAGCTATTCACTAGTCTGTGCCAGACTAGTGTTTCCCTTGTAGGTTTTGTCAGCTTTAGATCATACGCCTTGGGAACTTCCTGCTTTCTCATGATAATCGTCGATTTGCACTATCTCGAGGTCGAATGTTAGGAACCCTCGGGGGTCAAACCCCGAACCCAACCTCGAGCCTTCTGGGACGGTCTTCACGAGGTGCCTTAGTGATCACAAAATCGGACCTTCCGATTTTTACCGTATACAATTTGTTAGTTAATTAGTTAGACATAAAAATCTTAATATTATAACTTAGGAATTGTCGACCTTGTTTTCCGAGTGATATTGAACAGTTATAGTGAAACCTTAGTTCTCTGTAGGATTCGACTTTGGACTTTTAGACCGGATTATATTTGCAGCGACCGCTTTTTCTTTTTTAGGGCTAGAGTTGGGCGTGATCAGTCGGCTCTGTCCTCGACCATGTTTATTTGCAGTTATCAAGCCGCTCAAATCTAGACCACTACAGAAACCAAGATTTGAAGTTTATGGATGCGAGATTTTAGTTATTTTAAGATACAAGTTCTAAATTAATAATTTTATACATATTTAATGAATTTATTTAAACAAATATGAAGTTTGTATTAAAGCAATTGAATTTCGCCGACCTGTAAATTGTACTCTAGACTTCTAGCTCCTCCCTGCGAGAAGGTGGTTATAACTTTTAAATTAACTAGCTCGACACACGAAGGTGGTTAATTACTTTCGCTGTTCTGGTTCATCCTCAGTAAGTAACTTGAAAAAGAAAGTTGGAAAACTTTCAGAGCCTGTTTGGAAAGCCACCTTGAAAATGGATTGGGTGTAATTCGGTGTAATTACACAGTTTGACATATTTGTTTGGCCAAGTAATTACTTGGTCAGCATAGAATTGGGTGTAATTGGAGAGATGTAATTACACTCTCCAATTCTCAAGAGGGAGGTGATAATTGGTGATAATTGCACCGTGTAATTACAAGGTTGCTTTTTCGTTTCTTTCCTTTTTATTTTTATTTTCATTTATTTTCTTTATAACTTTTTTTTCTATTATTTTAAATTTTTAATTTTATTTTTACTTTTTAATTTCTTTTAAAATATATTTTTCTTTGTACATTATTTATCTTTTATTTCTCTACCTTTACTTCTTGTGATTCATATAATTGCTTATATTTTATTTTTTATTTATTTTATTATCTATTTTTTTGAAACTACACCTCCTAATATTAGAAATAATGAGTCATTAAAAAACTTGGCATATAATGAGTGATATGGAATTTCGTTGTGGAATGTGGTTATAAACTTATTATGTTTCCTGATCTTAAGTTGTAGTGGAACTTAATACAACTTAAATTTGTTATATTCATGGTTCCAATTTACTTGTTTTAGTAACATTGGCTCACATTGCATGTTGTTCTTTTTTTAGTTAGAATTGATAATTTAGTTTTGTCAAACATTTAAATAATGTTATGNATATACACACACACACACAAAAATTATTTTTACAATATTAGTTATAAATATATGATTGCTAATTAATGTATATTCACGAAAAAATATATATCTTAAATACCAAATATAATATCATTTATACTTATAAAAGTTTATAGGCATATATTTATTATATTAACTTTTAAGTTATGATAATTACTTTATTTAAAATATTAATTAACTGTGTAATTATACTTGTGCAACCAAAAGGTAAGCTTGTAATTACACTATGGCAAACAAACAGGTCATCGTAATTATACAACTGTGTAATTACTAGTTGTGTAATTACTACCTAGTAATTATACCAATTTCAATTATCTGGTGGCTTTCCAAAAATACCCTAAAGGATGATATGCTATCTTAAGGTAGCGCCGAACATTGGATCTTGTAAATATCCGTAAAGAATAAATCATAGATCCAAGCTAAAAAAATAGAAATAATATAAAGAATAAAATAAATTGTCTGTTTGTTTATTTGACAAGATGGTGTCTTTTATTATTTCATGCGACCAAAATATTTGACTAGAGAATCCAGAATAAAATTTGAATTTAATGATTGAAGTCGACTAAGATAAATCAACTTTTAAGAATTCATCAAACTTTTAACCATTTATATTTTATCTTTGAAATCCACCAGTGTACATAGATCCCTGGCTAGCTCACAAGTAATAGGCCCTATAATTCTCATTCTTTTTCTTATTCCTTGCTAGAATGTTAGAACAGTAAATAGTTAATTCCTCAATCCTCAGACAAAATGATCCAATCCGGATTCCGGCCCCATTAGTTATCCTTGTAGCTAAGTGGACAGTGGCCAATATATATGATCAGTTTGAACCATTGAAAGCAAAACCAGCAAGAGAGCACAGTGAAGAAACCCTTATCAGTTAATGAGCCATACAAATGTTAAAGAAAATGCCTTTGTCTCATGTGTCAGAATAGCAAACGCTGAGAGTGATTGGATTTGAGTGCATATATTGGAAGAGATAAAGAATCCAAATTTTTATTAATTAAGAAAACAGAAAATAATACTGTGGCCGAGATAGCATTAAATGCATGGCAACTCTTTCTCCCAACAGCTTCTGCAATCTCATTTAATGCACACCCCCTCCCTCAGCTGGCACTGCCAAGGACCCCCGCACCCCACCCCCCACGTCCCTTTCTCCATCACGCATCAGTTAAGCCTCAAACCGCTCTTTCTCTCTACGCCTGTCATATTCTTTTATCTATTCTTATTATTGGTATAAAACATTCGATATATTCAAAATTCGATATTTTTTAACTCAACTAATTCGAATTCATATATAATAAGCTTAATAACATTTAAAAAAAACTCCCCACCAAAATTTATATTCCCTTTTATCCTTTCGAGTAACTCTTTTGCGACATGTTATTGTATTGGTCAAAATTTGGATTAGACTTAATAGCTGTAAATGTACGTGGTCGAAGATTAAATCGATGACGGCATGAGGGCGAGGAGTCGCCTTAAGAAAGATTAGGGCCGAGGCCGATCAAAGGGTGTATGAAAATAATGGTAGGATAAGTTAGAATAGAAAGAAGGAATATTTCATTGAATATTCCTTCAGTTGTACTTTTTTAGGGTTTCTCAGAAATATCTCCTATAAATAGGAAGAGGTAAAGAACAAAAAGGGGGACTTTTCACTTTTCGATAAGAGCACATTGTAAAGGGTTGACTATAAAGAACACACAAAAGTTTGTCTTGTTTGTTGATACCTGGTTCAATATACATTGTTCATTCACAAGATCCAAATATTCTTTATCCATCTCCCTTCTCTATTCCCCCACGTTGTGGTCAGGAAGGACAATCATCCAAGTCACCTAACATTTGGGTGATAAATTCCTTTTTATTATATTTGTTGTCATTATCTACTGCATGCTGTTATTACTACATTCGTTGACAATCATTGAGCATATATTTGATATTTATTATTTTTGAACACGGTCCCATATTACTAATATACCACAGTTTTAGATCTAGAATTTATTACGTTTAACTAGGATTCACCCTCTATTTCTTCATTAATTAGTTTAACAAAAAGCTTAACACTTTTTGGTCAAACAATTTGGCGCCGTCTGTGCGGAGGTTCTAGTTAAAATTTTAGTTTCTTCTAGATCATAAAAAAGACAGCTATATTTTTCTCGTTTGCACGAACTAACAATGGCAGGAAAAGGAGATGAAAGACAGAAAGCAGTAGTGGACGTCACCACCAACCTCTTGAACACCATCAACGAGGATGACAGAGAGGAAGACGAGAACGTGACGCCGAGCGTCACACCTACGCGGAGTGACTCACCACCCCCTCATGGAAGTGTTACCACTTCACGCGAAAGGGGAGCCTCCACGTCCACAACTGAAGAAGCGCCACCAGCAGTGAAAAAACTATTGGAAGTGTGGTTGACAAGTACCCTAAACAACATACTTGGCAAACCCATTCAAAGGGCGAGTGGAAGCGCCGCACAAGCGGATACCACAACAACCACCAACGAGCAACCTGCTCCCGCTCCTCTCCTAACAGGTAACACTAACACTGCTGTTGATGCAGGTAATGACGCACTTTCAGCCATTCTAAAGAAAATGGAAGAAATGGAGAACGATAATAAAGCGCTCCACGACCAAATGAGGGAACATCAAGAAAGGGTTGATAAGATACCGGGCACCCCGAAACTGCTACCAAAACGGGACGTCGACTAGTTCGTCGAGCAGCCGTACAACGAGGAAGCAGCCCCACATGCCATAGCAAAGACCTTCAACATGCCACCATATTTGAAGATATACGACGGCACAACAGACCCTGAAGATCACATCATTCATTACATCACAGCAGTGAAAGGCAACGACCTCTCAAAAGAGCAAGTACCATCGGTGTTGCTGAAGAAGTTCGGCGAAACCCTAACAGGGGGAGCCTTAACATAGTACTCATAATTACTAGTACGTTCGATTACAACGTTTGAGGAAATGGCCGATAAGTTCGTTACCGCCCATGCCGGGGCTAAAAAGGCGGAGGCCAGGGTGAATGATATATTCGTCGTCAGACAGTCGCCTGGCGAGGGACTTCGGGACTTTCTCGGCCGGTTCAACAGAGTAAGAATGAGCTTGCAAAACGTATCAGAAAGGATGGCGCTAGCAGCTTTCCAGAATGGATTGAACAGGAATGGGTTGAGGGCAACCAGAAAGTTGTTGAGCAAACTCATAAAATACCCTCCCACCACTTGGGAAGAAATTCACAATGCCTATTGCGCCGAGGTGAGAGCAGACGAGGACGATCTCAACGGTACAACCCAACGGCTAACGTCAGTCCAAACGGAATCGAGGAAAGATCGCCGGCCGACGAGACCATCCAGGTCCACGCCACAACCGGGACATGCACCAACCATATGTCAGAACGGCCATCCCACCATCTCCTCGCCACACAGAAGGGCCATATAGGCCCCATACAGGGACTCACCGAAGCGATAGAGGTATGCCTCCACTCTTATCTGCTCACAATTTTTGTGTTTCCCCTTCAGAAATAGTGTACGCACTGGAGAAGCTCGGACCGAAGGTGAAATGGCCACAAAAGATGAAGTATGACCCTAGTACCAGAAAGTCAAACGCCATCTATGAGTTTCATCAGGAGCGGGGCCACAAGACCGAGGACTGCATAGCCCTACGGCAAGAAGTGGTGAACATGCTTCACCAAGGACACCTAAGGGAGTTTATGAGCGACCGAGGAAGAGACAACTTTGGCCGCGGACGAGAACAACACCAAGGCCCTCCAAAGCCACCCTCCCCCGCCTGCACCATCCAAATGATCATCGGCAGAGGCGACGAAGCAACAATTAACCACGTGAAGTTTACCACCACACATAAACTGAAGCGGTCGATCACCCACGAACGGTATGATGACCTCGAAGACAGTATCATCTTCGATAAGTCAGATACCCACGGTTTGACTTTTCCTCACTTCGATGCTCTTGTCATTACTTTACGAATTTCATATACTAATGTAAAAAGAATAATGGTAGACGACGGAAGCGGTGCATGTATTATTCACCCTCGAGTTCTCGCACAAATGAGACTCGAGGACAAGATAGTACCACGCTGCATAACATTAATAGGTTTTAACAATGCAGTTGAGCGAACCTCTAGAGAGATAATGCTGCCCGTTCTGGCCGGGGGAGTCACCCTAGAAACAACGTTTCATGTCATGAACCAGGCCACAGCTTACAACGCCATAATAGGGCGACCCTCGATACACGCCATGAGAGCAATCGCGTCCAGCCTATACCAAGTAATCAAGTTCCCTACTCTGTGGGGAATATTTAGTATCAGAGGCGAACATCGCACAGCCTATGAATGCTACCGCATCGCCCAAGATTGTACACACACTCAAAGGTTGAAGGGAATAGACTAGGAAGCATAGCAATTACCAAAGTCGGGACCCGATCTCGATGAACAAAAAGACGTCATCAAGGATCCTGAAGTCATGGAAGCCACAAGGTTAACGATAGAAGACCTCAACCCCGTCCAACAAGATAGCAGCGACCACAGTAAAAAGGCTTACATTGGCCATAAACTCTCAGAACCAGGTAGATTTCATAAATTTTTAATTGACAACGCCGATTTGTTTGCTTTCTCCCATGCATATATGCCAGGTATCTTGAAAGACATTGCCATGCACAAGCTAAATGTCGACCCATTGCACCCGCCAGTACGACAAGTAAGAAGAAAATTCAACGCCGCCATCAACGAGGCCGTCGTTGATGAGGTGGATAAACTACTCGCTAACAGCTCCATCCGAGAATCGAAATACCCCCAATGGGTCGCCAACGTGGTCATGGTGAAAAAGAAAAATGGAAAGTGGCGGATATGCGTGGATTTCACGGACCTAAACAAGGCATGCCCAAAAGATTCCTTTTTGTTGCCTCACATCGACCAACTCATCGACGCAACGGCAGGGCACAAGTTATTAAGCTTACTGGACGCCTACTCAGGTTACAACCAAATCCTCATGGAGGAGGAGGAGGACCAGGAAAAGACCACTTTCATCACCCATCGGGGGACGTACTGCTACAACGTCATGCCATTCGGGTTGAAGAACGAATGAGCGACTTATCAAAGGCTGGTCACCAAGATGTTCAAGGACTAACTCGATAAAATAATGGAAGTTTACATAGATGATATGTTGGTCAATCAAAAAGTAAGGCAGACCACATCGACCATCTGAAGGAAGCCTTCGATATACTAAGGCAATACGGTATGAAGCTGAACCCCGAAAAGTGTGCCTTCGGCGTAACCTCAGGCAAGTTCCTCGATTTTCTAGTGTCACAAAAAGGCATCGAGGTCAACCCCGACCAGATCAAAGCCATCGAGGGAATACCCGAAGTATTGACCAGCAAGAAACAGGTACAAAAAATGACAGGCCGTATAGCTGCCCTGTCAAGATTCATCTCACGATCCTCTGACAGATCCCACAAATTCTTCAACGTGCTTAAAAGGGACAATGGGCTCCAGTGGAATTCAGAATGCATCGAGGCCTTAAGAGAACTAAAGGCATACTTGTCCTCGCCCCCGCTACTCGCTAAAGCAGAACACGGCGAGCACCTGCTAATATACTTGGCCGTATCAGAGGTTGCAGTAACTGCAGTATTGGTCCGTGAAAACAAAGGTACGCAATCTCCAATCTATTACATTAGCAAAACCCTTGTCGACGCCGAAACGAGGTACCCCCACCTCGAAAATTTGGCGTTGGCATTGGTCACAGCTTCACGAAAGCTCAGACCCTATTTTCAATGCCACACCATATCGGTGGTCACGACCTTCCCCCTAAGGAGCATCCTACATAAACCAGAGCTGTCGGGGAGATTGGCTAAATGGGCCATAGAGTTGAGCGAGCATAATATAACATATCAGCCGCGAACAACAATAAAATCACAGGTACTGGCCAACTTCGTCGCCGATTTCAGTGCCAAGATAATGCCTGAGGTAGAGCAGGAAACTTCTCGTACCTCTCCCAGGTTACCCGACCTATGGGTCTCATACACCGATGGCGCTTCCAATGCGTCAGGATCTAGATTGGGACTCGTACTCGAGGTCCCAACAAGCGAAGTCATCTGCCAATCCATACGGTGCCCTGATATGACTAACAATGAAGCCGAGTACGAGGTCATGATTGCAGGACTAAGGCTAGCTCTCAAGTACGGAGCACGACGAGTCATCCTCCGATGCGACTCGCAACTCGTTGTCAACCAAGTCATAGGGACTTTCCAAATCAAAGAGCAAAGGCTACAAAAGTACCAGGAAGAAATTCATAAACTACTGCCAGAATTCGACGAGTGTCAACTCGACCAGATACCTCGATCACAAAACATCAAGGCAGGCGGCCTCACCAGGTTAGCAGCACCCACCAAAAACATCAGAAAAGAAAACGTGGTTACCCTCCTCCACTCGTCAATAGACCAACTTGAGGTACACTCTGTAAATTTAAATTGGGACTAGCGCAACCGTGTTATAACATATTTGTCGGAGGGAATAATCCCATCAGACAAAAAGGAAGCCAAAAAGCTTCGAATGCAGGCGGCCAGATACATCATCATAGATCACGATACAAAAGAACGTTTGGCGGTCCTTTGGCGAGATGCCTAGGGCCAAACCAAACAAGACGCGTCCTCGAGGAAGTACACGAAGGCCACTGCGGTGCCCATACCGGCAACCGAGCCCTTGTCAGATGCCTCATACGAGCAGGTTATTATTGGCCCACCATGAAGAAGGAAGCTGCCGACTTCGTCCATAAGTGCGAGCAGTGCTAGAAATACGCCCCTATGATACACCAAGCGGGCGAGCACCTAGACTCAGTCACATCGCCATGGCCATTCATCAAATGGGGAATGGACATCGTGGGACCAGTTCTAGCGGGACGAGGTAATATGCATTTCCTTTTGGTTTTAACTGACTACTTTTCCAAATAGGTAGAAGTAGGTGCATTCGCCCAAGTACGCAAACAGAAAATTATCACATTCATATGGAGAAACATCATATGCCGCTTCGGCATCCCCAAAGAAATCAGCTGTGACAACGGACCCCAATTTACCGGGAAAAAGAATGCCAAATTCTTCGAGAAATGGCACATCAAGCGAATACTCTCCACGCCATATCACCCTGCAGGCAACGGCCAAGCCGAGTCCTCCAACAAAACAATACTGAACATCTTGAAGAAAAATCTTGAAGACGCTAAGGGACTGTGGCCGGAACTGCTACCAAAAGTGTTATGGGCATACCGCACCACGCCAAAACAAGCACAGTCGAAACGCCATATTCACTAGTCTATGGGACTTATGCCATAATACCAGTCGAGGTCGGGGAACCAAGTTTGAGATACTCCAATGAGAGCGGACCAAGCAATGACGAGAACATGAAATAAGACCTCAACGAAGCAGAGGAGCGAAGAGACATGGTATACATAAGAATGATAGCCCAAAAACAGCAAGCAGAACGATACTACAACAAAAAGGCCAAAGTACGACCACTTAATGTCGGGGACTATGTACTCAAGGCCAAAACACAGGCGAGCAAAGACCCAAGAGAAGGTAAACTAGGAACCAATTGGGACGGGCCATACAAAATCACGACAGCGGCGAACAAAGGATCATTCCAACTAGAAACAATGGAGGGAAAGCTACTACCAAACAATTGGAACGTCGCCCACCTCAAATACTTCAACTTCTAAGAACGGACTCCCTCCAAGTCGTACTCTTTTCCCCTCACCCAAGTTTTGTCCCAATTGGATTTTATCGGGGAGGTTTTTAATGAGGCAACAAAGAGGACGTCTCGAAGTTCAAGTATAATTCATCGCCCCGCCTACCGACTACTTCTCCAGGCCGAGCGATGAAGGGACTAGGTAGACTAGAACTTCTCAAATGTATGTACGGAACAAACAAAAACATGTAATATTCTCCAGTGAATGAAATAAAGCAGCATGCAGCATCTTTGCACAACTCCACCAAATCATTTTACATTTTACATTCGACCTCACTCGAATTACTTTACATTCAACCTCGCTCAAATTACTTTACATTCGACCTCACTCGAATTACATTTTACATTAGACCTCGCTCGTATTACTTTACATTCGACCTCGCTCGAATTACATTTCACATTCGACCTCGCTCGAATTACTTTACATTCGACCTCGCTCGAATTACTTTACATTTGACCTCGTTCGAATTACATTCTACATTCGGCCTCGCTCGAATCACTTACATTCGACCTCGCTCAAATAACTTAACCTTCGACCTCACTCGAATTGCCTTACATTCGACCTCGCTCAAATTACTTTACATACGACTCGCTCGAATTAGTTGGTTTTCGACCTCATCAAACCTCGACCTCGTTCGAGCTAATTAATACTCGGCCTTAAGTTGGTTTATGTTTGACTACGCTAAAATCAACATTACATGCAAACGGCCAAAAAATCAAGGACTTTCCCGCATAGCAAACAAAAAAAAGAAGATAACGGGAATCCGGAAATACATAGCAAAAAGGCAATTGTTCCACTTCAATTGTCGGATTACAACACTTTTTACAAAGGACTCGAGAACGCCCTCACAAAAACAGCAAAGCCAAAAAAACTATGTACAAAAGCTTCACGCCAGTTCGTCCCCATCAGCATACTCGTCATCATACCAAGGATTAGCGGCAAGCCCATCCGTGGCATCGTCATCGTCATCGTCATCCCCGCCGGGTATACCAGGGTCATAACCACAAGTTTCACGAGCGGCACGTGCCTTGACACGGACGCCCTCAAGCTTCGCCTCAGAAATTTTCCCGGCAACCTGCAAAGGCCTGTGCACGTCAAGTTGAGCCTCGGCATGGACCCACATTTCGTACAACTCCCGCGACATACCGGGATTGGTGGAAGTGTGAGATGTAGACGGTTGTGCCTGCTATTGCATCTTCTCGGCCCTTAGGGAAACGACTTGCTCATTTAACTCCGACAGCTCCGCCTCCAAACCCATGATCCGCTCCTCCAACCTCGCCACCTTGAGCGCCAACGTCTCCACCTCATTAGTGTGCTCAGACCTGCAAACATGAAGAGCGTAATCTAGGGCCGCCGCCTAAACCACAGCGGCCTTTCTGACTTTCTCAGCCCGACCCAACTCTTCGATCTTGGCACTCAGCTCATCCCTCAGATCGACGGCCCTCGCCTCCCCTTGCTCGAGTTAAACCGTTAAAGACGCCACCTGCGCCTGAAGGTTAGCATTCTCGGCCATCACCCCCTTGCTCACCTCGAGCTCGTCCTCATTGGCCTTTAGCGCTACCTCAAGCACGCTACATCTACTGATGGCCCTCATAAGTTCCTCTTCCCTCTCCCTCAGCTCTTCATCCTTCTTCGCCAGCTCATCGTCCTTCTGTTTGAGCCTGTCACGGAGCGACTGAAACTGGCCATCCTGGCTGAGAAAGTCGGCCAGCGTTCGGTGCTTGGTACGGTACTATTTGTACTTAGAGGTCATCTTCTAAAAAATGGTCGTCCTCCGCTCCTCCCACCGGTCGCGCTCAATCCCCATAATAAGAGTCTGACATACAAAAAAAAAAGGAGAGAAGAGGTCAGTGTAAGCAAATTAGACATACGAAACAAACTTAACCTAACATGGAAAGGCAAACTCACTCGCAGGGCCATACCAGATATACCCAACGACAGATCCGCATCTTTCAGCATCAGTAGCGTCGTATTCTCGGAAGCAGCGCACAAGGGAGCAAAGGCCAGCACCACACGTTCTGAGTTGGCCAAGAGGTCGTAGTCCAAAGGAATGACTATATGCTGATTAGGACCCTGCGTCCTTATCTCCACACGAGTAGTCCTCTCCACGAAGATCCGTATCTCCTCAGGGTCGATGTCCGAACCAGAGTTATCATCCCCCGCAGGGACAGATCTACCTCTCCCAGCCGCAGATGACGAGCCACCTTCAGTAGCCCGCATAAGCTCTCTGCCACCGTGATCCCCTTCAACCTCAGTGGACCTCCTCTCCATGGTGGCACCCGTCGCAGAAACACCCTTGACGTCTGGTGTAAGCACCAATTCCGCTCCCAAAGCAATGAGTCTTTCCGGCTCAACATCAGCGACAATGGCTCTCCCGGTCTCCACCCTTCGTCTTTTCCTTGGCGATGCCTCCTCGCCGTGAGGCGACTCGTCCATAAGATGAAAGATAGGCCGAGAAGAGATCTCATCCGGCACGGCAATAGTTTGAGGGGCAGAGTCCCTCATTGGCGCAACTCGGGTCTGACCTCCTCGAGCGGACTCAGCTAAAGAAAACTGCATTCCAGCTGATGCGACAGCCTGGCGAAATGCAGGCACTGGAGCCTTCGCCTTTTTGGAAACTCGCCGACCTGGTACCAAAGGAAGGTCGCCGTCAAAAGGCAATAGTGAACGACAATAAGTTAAGGTAGAAACAACACTTATCGAACAGAGTCTTGGGTCCGAAGCACTTGTCAAAAGACACCCAGTCGTGAATTCCCACGGTGTGGGGTAACATGCGAGCCACCCAATCTTCAATATTGAAGACAGGAGAAGGTGCACGCCTCTCAGCTGGAAACAAGGAATCCATGAGAGTCAAAAATAAAAGAAGAGGAAGAATAACGAACATACGGCAAGATACTTACGATTATAGTTCCATTGCTCAGGAAACCCGGTCGGGTTCGCCATCAGGTGCTCGGTTTTGATAAAGAAGTATTTATGCCAAAACCGCCGGTTCGCCTTATCATCCATCCCGGCCACCAACCGTTTGATCCCACGATGTCGCAGATGTATCAACGTGCCTCTATGAAAGCTGGGCGAGAATAGATGCAGCAGATAGTAGATATTGATGCCAACTCTGCATACTTCGCCAGCATCAGAAAAACTTTGTATAAATAAGAGGAGAGCTGCACCGGGCAGACGTTGTAAAAGCGGCAAAACTCCTCCGCTAATGGGGGGTGAGGAGGAGAATAACCAACTAAAAACGGGTAAACATAGAAAGCACAATATCCATGCCGGTGAACCTGTACTATATCATCTTCCGCCAGAATAATCTCGACGTGAGAAGGAATATGGTATTTGGATGCCCCATTTCAGAAAGCTCTTAAGTTGGAGCGGGAGCAGGTTCCTTTGGGAAGTCATTTCTGACCAAAGGATTCTTGGGAACCACCTCTTCCACGGTGGGGAAACTTTCTTCCTCCTCAACCATGGATTCCTCACCACCGGGAGGAACGGCCACCGATAAAGGAGTGGCATCGGTTACTCCGTTGTGGATATTAGGGGAATTTGACATGTTTCCGTAGTAAAGTGTGTACAGCAAAGTCGGAGAAAAAAGATATTAGCCGAGAAAGAAATCAGGGACTGAAATTAAAGAAATTGCAAGAAATCGGAAGTGGAGATCCAAGTAGAAGATCAAAGAAAAACGATATGCATGCAACGAGGGGAATGCCGAGAGTTTCGAAAACGGAACCCCTCTCCTCTACTTTTATGGTTGGGTAACACCGGAATCGAGGCAAAAAGCCGTCAACGGCACCAAAATCGAAGCGACAGAAGCACAGACATTGCATTGGGAAGACGCGCAATGATGACGCGCGTGTCATGACGTCATCCTACGATAGCCACACCAACCGCAGCCCCGCCGCCAGTTCGACTTCGGCCGATTCGATCCAATTGTCACGACCAAATTTCCTCTGAACGGCTGTAGACAGGATCCGCTCATCGAGGACGTCCAAGATCACGACCTCAACAAGCGGAGGGACTAACTGTATTTGTCAAAATTTGGATTAGACTTAATAGCTGCAAATGGACGTGGTCGAAGATTAAGCCGACCACGGCATGAGAGCGAGGAGTCGCCTTAAGAAAGATTAGGTCCGAGGCCGAGAAAAGGGTGTATGAAAATAACGGTAGGATAAGTTAGAATAGAAAGAAGGAATATTCCATTGAATATTCCTTCAGTTGTACTTTTTTAGCCTCAGGAATATCCCCTATAAATAGGAAGAGATAAAGAACAAAAATGGGACTTTTCACTTTTTGATAAGAGCACATTGTAAAGGGTTGACTATAAAGAACATACAAAAGTTTGTCTTGTTTGTTGATTACCTGGTACAATATACATTGTTCATTCACAAGATCCAAAGATTACTTATCCATCTCCCTTCTCTATTCCCCCACGTTGTTGTCAGGAAGGAGAATCATCCAAGTCACCTAACATTTGGGTTATATATTCGTTTTTATTACATTTATTGCCATTATCTACACTTGTTGCATACTGCTATTACTACATTCATTGAACATATATTTGATATTTATTATTCTTGAACACGGTCCCATATCACTGATATACCACAGTTTTAGATCTAAAATTTATTATGTTTAACTAGGATTCACCCTCTATTTCTTCATTAATTTGTTTAACAAAAAGCTTAACACTTTTTGGTCAAACAGTTGTGGCACTCATGACCAAGTTTCATAATAAGTTTACTTTAAACTAGGGTGTACAAAAAAGAACTGATAAACCATACTAAACCGATAATTCGAGTCAAATGGAAGAAAAAAAATCTTGATGGTGGTTTGGTTTGGTATTGAAGAAAAAAAAAACCCCACCATAATTGGGTTGTTTTGTTTTTATTTCTTACACTTTTTCACAGTTTTCTCTTTTAAAATATTATTTCAAGTTTGGACTTAACGTTCTTGAATGGTAAATAAATTTTATACTCCATAAATGTAGTAACTCAAAAAATACTAATGCTAACAAAAGAAATTCAATTAAATACTAGGAAGGATGATAGTGTTGGATATCTATTTTTTAATTTTACATTGGTTTACAATGAAAATGCATAACTTAGTTTATCTCTTTAATTCTTAGTTATATAACTAATAGTACTTATTAGCTATACTTATTTTAGCATGACCTATATAGTATTTTTAGATTATGTTAATTTTTATTATGGCTTATTACTTAGCAATATTTATTTTATGCAATTTTATTACCTTTGTTATTAAATATTTTAGTATAATCATATGACTTAGCTCATATGTATTGTGTTATTTTCTTGGAAAATACATTATATAGTTGTATCTTACTAGGACTTAAGAAATATTTAGAGCACAAGTCACATATTTTGTGCTATGAAGACTATCGGGAAATAATCCGAAAACCCAAAAAAAACTGAAAAACTCGAGAAAAATCGAGATTGAAAAACCCGACTTTATTGGTTTGGTTTGATTTATAGATCAAAAAACCCGACACCATTAATTTGCTTGATATAAAAATATTCGAACCAATCCGACATACGTAGGCCACTACTTTAAACCATGCGACATAACAGTACATCATAACTACAGTATAATCTTTTGGGACGCTTGGTGCGGCTCATGACATATTTCATCTCTATATATGGTAGTTCAAAAAATCATCAACATCTAACTATATAAGCTTGTTCTCGTACATCTATCCTATACAGTACTTTTAACAATTGCAAAGACAACATAGAAAGATTATGTCATTTCCTCATTTTAAAATTTAAATATGAAGATGTACTTTTGCAATCAAATTGATGTAGTGAATTATGCGATCAATGAAACAGAAAATGCATAATTTTCGCCTCCTTTCACTTCATATTTGGATTTGAAATGCCAACCTTTCCGGTTTTAGATATTTTGGTGTTATTGATATTTTCTTTATTTACTTTTGTATGAAATGAAATACAAAGGAGTGTGAACATTATTGGATTGCGAACTCAAGTTGTACAATCAAATTATACTCTTATCTCCTTCTCTATGTCCTATCTAAATCATCCAAATTCCAAAGAGAACATGACCACCTGTCCTCGTTCAACTTTTTAGGGTCTTGTACGAAATTAGTATAGCTCATATTTTGACTATAGAGCAAGCACTTCTATTCGGCTATGAATAATATTTAAGTATTTGTAAATACTAAAGTTCAATATTGACAAATACTAATTTAGTAACGGTATTTTACAAATACTGAATTTCATTACAACATTCCAATGCGATTCTTCAAATACAAAAATTTCAATATTTACAAATATTCATATTTTTTGTTTAAAAAGTATTTCAAGTAAAATAATAGTTTACTCACAAATTTTTAAAGTATTTTTAAGTGAAGTTTATGTCCAAACACCATTTTTTCTTTACATTTCGACTTAAAATAATCTTTATTTTTTTTTAATTTTAATCAAATATTGTACAAAACAATGAAGATTGTCCACAAGAATGAAGAAGAATTTTTTAATCTAATCGAAGATAGCGTGCTTTAAAGGAAAATTGAACTTATTATTAGAGAGAGATATATTACAACTTTAACTTGCAAAAGGTAAAGAAAAAACATTTGCAGTTGTGATCAGATGTGAACCTAGACCATATTGGCCAAGAAATAAACAAGACAAAGACAGTGGCGTTAAAGTCAATTAAGATAACGTACAATACTAGATTAGTCCCCCACCATACCAAACAAAAGAGCCATTATGACTCCCCATCAAACAAACAACTATAAAATGATCAAACAAACCATTGCTGCTTTAATTGACATTGCTGTCACACAAATTGCCCAAATTGAAAATTCCATATTTTGAAATCATACTTACCCTTCTCTTTTCACCACAGCTTGAAACATACACTTAGGTCCTGAGTCAATACCCGAACCACCACCTTTGCTTTGTGTTAAGAACCAAAATTATAACCTTAGGCTACTTGAACCGCTCTGGTCCATGCCGGCCCTTACCACCTAGCAACGGTCGGTTAAGCGCGGTTCGTTCTTGACTCAGCCTCCAATTCTGCTCGAGCTCTTGACTCAGCCCCCATCAACTAAACACAATAGCACCTCTTTTTTACTAGTTAAGTTATATATTATAAAACAAAAAAAATTAAAAAAGGAAAGGGCGGTATGCCCCAAGTCAGATCATCATCACGTGAAAAGCACGTGTGATCCTTCTTCCAATTAGCTTTCACAATGAAGGGCAGCTTTAATCTTCTGAACAGTGCATGATATAAGATTATTGACTGTCTCAACTGATTCCACTGTAAGCTTGGCTGTAGGGAGGCTATTCACCAATATCTGGAAAGCTACCGTCAAGAGCGACCCGCTAATTCTTTGATCTGGGCCCCCATTACATGATGGCCCATTGGACCCACAATTGGCAGTATTAGACCCACGAGATCCTGGGCCGTCGGGTACAATCGAGAATCCCGAAGGGAGCAAAGCCACGTACGCAGAATCACCACCGTTCATCACCACATGCATTGCCGGGATATCAACTGGCGCGTAAACAACCAGCGCTCCTGCCGCGTCTATGCACGTCTCTTGAAGTATCAACATGCTGCTCTGATTCGCGTTAATAGCCTGTCAAGTAAATAAACCCTCAGAATGAATGAATTTACGAAGAGTGCCATTCTGCGGTATAATACGTCAATTTCTGTTACAGTGTTTAATAAACTGAGTCAACTAGGGATTAGGACTTTTCATGTAAAAGGTGATATCATGTGATAGGGCTGACCAAAAAAAAGGTAACAAGTGTCATGTGTTTTGACTTTTTACGAATTTACAAAAGAAACAACAAAGTTAAAAACTACAGATCTGCAATCAAATGTCGTTTAGAGATACTTCCAAATTCCCTTATTTGTCCTTTTCAATTCACCTTTTTATATCTTAAGAAAATGAACCCCACCCATGCAAAATCAATCAATTTCTCTCAAATACAATCAATCATTCTACATGCATTCATCTACTAACGCCATGCATTATTATCCTCACACCCTATTTTTTTATCCATTCAAATTAAAATCTCTTGCATGATGGAGTATTAATTTATTTTCTTTAAAATGAAAAGGGTTAAAGAAATTACACTAGCACGGAGGAGGGAGACGCAGTTGCCATGATCTTGGCCTTTGGCAATATGAGCCATTTCTTGCATAGGACCACCATTGGATAGGATATCCCACTCACTCCGGAGACGTTCGTCGCGGAGGAAATCGAAGAGTCTTTGTGGGGAAACCGGCAACCAAACGGAAGTAGCAGCGCTTAAAACAATCCCCGGTGGCTCACCGGGGTCATCGACGCTCTTTCGGGTCATAACACGGACATCTTCATCCACATTACCAGCACAAAGTTTGTTCCACTTGTGTACCGTTGAAGCACAAACACCAGCACAAAAGTTGTTTGTCATGCGTTGTGCTAGCTTCAACATGCTCCTTCTTCCACTTGGAGTTATTGCTGCATGTGATTTTTTTTTTAGTCACAGAAAATGTAAGGGACTCATCACATGAAAGGGGTTGATTCATTGAACAATGAAGCTAATTAATAGATTTTTTGATTTTGAAGTAATGTATACCCGTGTGATCCCTTGAAGATACGGTGGAGGACATGAGAATTGCAAGGCATTCGCACTGACGTTGGAGTGTGGCCACCCATCTTTGTGCACCAAAGCCCATCCCGGCACTGATCAACGGCCGGTAAAGATGGTGAATCACGCTCTCATCATATTCGCCATGTTCTACCCATGTAACCTGCACAATTCAATTGACAGAGAATTTATATAGTCAATCTAAACTTGCTTAAAATAGAAACCTTCTAATTAGTCACAAGGAAAGAGAAAAACTCAACTATATTAACATCAATTTTAAATTGAGACATGTTAACCACTGAAGACTGATTGTCTCTGGAAAGTCCAAGTTTCTTTTATTAATTGCAAAATGGTAACATGAATCATATTCGTCTACTACCAAAATTGTAATGTATGGTGTAATTTATGGCATTATTATTTTTCCACCTTTAGCAAATAATTCCAATTCCGAGCAATGTAGCAGAAAATATCCCAACTTATTGGTGCTACTACAATTTTTTTAAACCATAACATGGTCTAAAACCCAAAAAATTATAATCTAAAAAAGTATGCCATGGGAAAAGCGAAATGGAAAATGAAGTTTTTGTGATGATACACGACAAATCTTGGAAATAGGCCTTGAAAGGTTGGGTTCAAGGAGAGACATTATAGAACCTAGAACCCTAAAAGTGGAAGGCATAAAATACAAGTTTTCACCAATTTTTTGCAAATTTGAAGGCACGAGGTAGGCTGTAGACATTGAGAAATGTACTACAAAGCTTTAGACCTTGTAGATACTCACGTGACAACAAAATAATAGTCAGTCTTGAAGTTTGACTAAAAGGTCCTTTACTAGTATAAAAAACAAACACATCATAAGGCTGGAACCAGATAATACACAGTTAGATGAATTAATTATAGACAAGGGGGACTGATCGAGACAGCATCAGAGATTGGAATAGAAACATCAAATACATTGTTTATTTAAACCAATGTTTGAGAATTACAAGGCATCTTTTTTTCTTTCTGAATCATATGAAATTAATGTGTCCCAAGGCGCAAAAATAGAAGTAATGGAGGCTTCTATTCAATTTATTAATCACCTTAACCTCGATTTCCACACGTACGGTGATCATACAATATTAATATTAAGCTCATCTTAAGCAGGAAGTTGCTGAAATTTAAAGACTTTAATATTCTTCTGTCCCCTACAATCAGCATCTTATCAGGTTCAAAAATCTGATCTCTTTGTTTTGGACCAAATCAATAACCAAGAGACTAGCTTAGTCATTTTTTTGACAGTGATTTTGGTAATACAAACTAGGTGGAAACTCCAATTCAATGTCTTGAACTAAGCTCCAAAAATGTGTAGTTAGCTCAACCAAACTCATTAAACACAAAAGAGCAAAGAATAGCTAGCCCATGGATGTGCACTCATTGAATACTATAGTAAATGACACACTAAATATTGTGTTCTATGAGAAGTCTTAGTGAACAAAGTTGTCTAATGCTTGTACCAGTGAAAAATAATAAGTCAGACTCTAAAACTATTGTTAAAGAATAGCCCGGTGCACTAAGCTGCAGCTATGTGCGGGGTACGGAGAACAGTCGGACCATAAGGGTCTATAGTAGACAACCTTAACGTAACCTGCTTTTCTGCAAGAGGTTGTTTCTACGATTTGAACCCGTGATGGTAATAACTTTACCAGTTACGCCAAGGCTCATCTTCACTGTAAAACTAAAGTTATTAAAAAATATATAGTTGAAAGAGAAGGAGAAATTACTTTGCTATAGCCATTGGGCATATCTTGAACTAGACAGCCAGAAGGAAGTATCCTACTGTTTGGAAATGTCGGTGCATTAGAAGTTTCTCGGATGGTATCAATAGACACATCAACGACAGCCCAAACTCCTTCAGCATGCTGCTTGCAGAAACGCAGGAAATTGACCTCTCTTATTGGTACTAATGGTGAAAGCACTTGCAGTTCAGCATGCATCTGCAAATTTAATCAGTCAATTAATGTGTTATATTTGCATTAATAGGATTTTACAATGGACTAAACATAACACTGAAATTCAAAAAGTGCATATTGAATTACCAGCTGAAGTGCACCATTTCTGGTACCCCCCATACCACTTGATATAACATCTGTTGTTGAGGTTCTAGCAATCAAGCATGGAAACATTTCTGCCCATTTATTCTGTCAAAATTAAATGTAACCCAACTTAATCATAAAAAACATGACATCAAATTATCATCACTGACAAGGCTATAGGATTTAGATACCTAAAAGAGCAAATCAAGAAAGCTAAAAGAAATTACTTACTGAGTCCATTAATGTCTCAACAAGAGCCAAACTATTGATTATAACCATGCCTGTCTCCCTGGAAGCCTCAGAAACAAAACTATTTGGTCTCATACCAATGCAAGGAGTAAATGACCTCATGTATTCCTCATGGTTTAGTATTTCTCTACCACCTTCTACACTCCTGAACCAAAGGGGTTCATCAGTTTGTGCCATTTTTACAAGTTCATCCATAGCAGCCAAAGCAAGTTCTAAATACATGGATCTCTCAAGTGATCTCTCAATTCCAGTTGTTTGTCTAGTTGAAGCCACCACTGGCAAAGAATTTGAAATCCCAACACCAAAATCAGGAGGAGCTAAGGGCAGTGTTGTTGGTACATTGCTCAAACCACCAAATCCATTGTTTCCAACTCCCAATTCTAAACTTGAATTAGGCATTGGTGGAGGCATTGAGTTAACTAAAGATGAAATGGGTCGCCCCAAAAATTTGCCAGCAAGTGCACAAACTCGATCTAATTCGTCTTTCAGCCTAGCATTCTCAATCCTAAGATGTTGTTCCTCTAGAGATATTTCACCAATCATTGCTGGACCACCACAGTTTGTACAAATTGGATTTCTCATTGCCTCTCTTATTGACATGTTTTCTGCTCGAAGCTTATCATTCTCTTGCCTTAGTATTGAATTCTCATGGCGTTCCAGTTGAGTCTGGTGCAATCAAGATTCATCATTATTGATAAAAGAAAAACCCCATAAAATATTGAATCTTTTAAAGCCATAAAAATTAAATCTTTTTTACCTTCATCTGAGTTCTACGATTTTGGAACCAAAACTTAACTTGTCTAGTCTCCAAAGAAAGCCTTTTGCTCAACTCCAACCTTTGTTTCTCATCAGGATGAGGACACTCTTTGAAGAGACTAAAAACCAAAAAAAAAAAGAAATAAATCTCATAAGAAAAAAGCTAAACCTCGAAAAAAAAAATCCTTTTTTCAGTTGAAAAGATGGTAATGATTACGATTCAAGTTCTTGGATTTGCTGAGGAGTGTGTCGGTGATATCTTTTCTTCCTTGGTGGTTTGTCGGCAGCATCTTGATCATCACCTGATGCACCTTCTAAGT
Source organism: Nicotiana attenuata (assembly GCF_001879085.1). Classification (NCBI taxonomy): domain Eukaryota; kingdom Viridiplantae; phylum Streptophyta; class Magnoliopsida; order Solanales; family Solanaceae; genus Nicotiana; species Nicotiana attenuata. Next base: position 10,392,092 of record NC_031989.1, read on the forward strand.
TATCACTTCCAGATCTGCTGTCTGGTTCTTCCTCTCTACTTCTTCTACCATTACTGTTATTCCCCTCGTAGTTTTCTGCCATTCTTGTTACCTCACTTTGCCCTTCCATGCCTGTTTGCTGCCCCCACCAAATGAAAAAAAATTATAAAAAGGGGTTAAAAAAAGAAAGTGGTAACAGAAAAGATTAAAAAATTTATGCTTTTTTTAAGGCTTACAAGAGCAAGAGAAAGCCCAGGAGAGTTGAACATGGATTTGGCAAGAGATTGAGTAAGAAGACGTGGTTGAGAAATTGCACCAGCGGGCATGTTGTTGTTGTTGTTGTTGTTGTTGCTGCTGTTGTTGCTACTATTGCTATTGTTGTTATTAAATGGTATATCAGCAACAATTCTTGCAACGCCGCCACCACCACCACCAGAAGTATTATCAAGAAAATCCCCAAAATTCATGAAATAAACCAACACAGTCTCAAAGCACTTAGCTGTATTTATTTTGTATATATATAACAGATTCAGTGTATCTTTTAAGCTAAAAATGAGCTATGAACAGAGAATAAGGAGTAAGGAAAAGGAAAAGTGGGGAGAAAAATTATGAGAGGTAGAGGAGACACAAGGACGAATCCAAATGTCTCCAACTTCCTCTCTAATTTTTACTCTAAGAGAGAAGAAGAAGAAGGAAAGAAAGCAAAACACCCTTTACTTTTGCTTCCGTTTAGTACTTCTTGCCTTTCTCTTCTCTATACTTTCCTTAAATAACAGTACCGATTAAAATTCCTCTTCTCTCCCTACCCTAAAAATAAAACCCAAAAAAAAAGGAAAAAATGGGGACCTTTTTCTGTATCTCTAAAACCACTCTTAGCTGCAAATACAAAAGCAGAAGCTTAAAAGAATGGTTTAAGCAAGCAAAACCCTAGTTTTGAGGGTCTGTTTCTGTTTTGTTATATGTATCTCTGCATGCTTGACTTTTTTTACAAAACAAAAAAAGAAAAACTTTTTGGTTCATGACATAAAAAAGCAGAAAAGGAAGTGAGAGAGAAAAGGGGCTTAAAAAGGCTTTGTTTTTTCAGTGTTGCAAAGACAATAGAAGAGACGAGAGAGAGAAAAAAGGGGTAGAATAGTAGAAACTAATGGGAGAAAAAAAAAATCACAAAAAGGTGAAGATAATACGCAATATTGTGGACTCATCGAAGCCTTACATATACATACATCCAAAACAGCACAGAAAAAGGTTTGGTTGACTCTTTCACTCACTTCCACCCACCACCCCCCACCCCCTATCCCCCACCCCGTGAAGACTGTGAAATAATGTGTAGCTCTTTTTATCTTCTTTCTTTTGTTGATTTTTCTAAGCTCGACTTTTTACTGTAACAAAACAGAGATTTAGGCAAGAAAAAGATGAAAAGCCAGAGTGAAGACAGTTCATTCAGATCCCAAGAATTTCTTTTACATACACTTACACACACAAATTTTGTTCTTTTTCTTCTTTTTCTTTTTCTGTTTTTTTTTTTTTTTTTTGCCTTCTTTCCGCTTGGATATGTTGGGATCTGGAATTACATGAAGATTATGAGAATTAATTACAGCAAGATGACAAATTTAAAACAGGAAACAGGGGTTTATTAGTCAATGAGTTTGTCACTCTTCTCTCACTGGATTAAAATAAGCAATAAGTATTTGGAAAAGAATAAAAAAGAAGATTCTTTCTCCTTTCTACTAAGATTTTGTTCAACATTGACTCCCTACTCTTGTGTGTGTAAGCAAGGAATTGATATTAAGCTTAACCCATTGACCGACTTCCGAACTGTATTTGTTGACGGAATTCGGTGAGTTAAACGACCGGTGACTCGCCTCTGACGTTTATTACTCATCCGTTCAAGAAATAGTACGGGCTTTTTTAACTTTTAGCAGAAACTATTTATATAACAATGCTTACCTATAATTGACATTTTATTGGCCTTTAATTTAGTTTGGCATTAGCAGCCCAAAAAAAAAGAGGCATTAATTAGCATAATCCCCAACGGACACGCTTTTATAATGAGAAATTTTCACAAACTACTATTGTTTAGTTGTTATTGGCTAGCTGTAGCTATCATTTACTATATTACTTTCTATAGTTATGTTTTCAGTTTTGTTAGAGTGTATTCGATGTATTTAAGCTACTGTATTCATGAATAAAGTAGCAAAAATCGGCGAGAAACAGGGGAGTACAGCTAGGCAATTATTGTATTCGACTGTATTCGCGATATGTATTTGTGAATACATTAACGTAAATAGCGTAAATCGTGGTCTATTCAGCTGTTTTTAAACAGAAAGTGAATCAATTAATACAAATAGACTCCTAATATAACTCAACAAACTTAATTATAAATCTTAATACATAAATTATATTAATTCAAAAAAATATGAATACATTCATGGAATATAGCGAGACAGTGAATACAATGAAATATATGGAATACATCGAGATACATTGAAATACAATGAATAAAGTAACAGACTCGTCAAGTTGCTCAGCCCCAAAACTCCCTCGTCTTTGTTCAAAAATAACCCTAATATCGTATCGTCGATAGCAGATTTCGAACCTCCATTGTTAGCCCCAATTTACCTTATGTCAGATTTCGACATCGATACAAAACATAAGACATTGATTTCTAAACAACTCTTCAACCACTAAAAAGGAAAGAGAAGTTCAAAGATAGAGAAACTCAAAATATTAAATATTAGATAAAATAGAAAGGCGAAGGTTTTGCGTCAGAAGCTTCCTGCTGCCCAGCCGACTACGTCATCATCATCGGGCCTAATAGGTGGATCAGCATCAAAATCTGGTACAAATGGCGACTCCATCACCGCAGTTGCATCTGTCGGTACGGTGATTTGTGGCGTTGGTTGAGAGAGAGAGAAAAGGTGGAGAAAAATCTGAAAGAATGAGAGAGAAAAATAATACAAAGCGTATTTTATGGCTTAAGGGTAGGAGGTGACCATAAATAGATATTTGGCTATAAAAAACAAAAGGTAGCTATGAAATATAATTTTCTAAAAGGATGTTTATTTAAAATAAATAGGGTATCAACCTTGGCTACAGGAGGTAAAAATTCCTTTTATAATCCCTCAAATATAGGGAAGAATTTTAAGATTTTGTCCACCCTTTACGCTTGCACGATGTATCCTTTCAGAATTATAACTACCTAGTCGACCCAAAATAAAAACAAATGCAGAAATTATATTTCCTTCACAAATCAAAAAGGGTGCGAAGGTTTTTCAGCAATCATGGCAGTTGAATATCAATTTTCAGATTTCAAATTCAATAATTAGTGCTTTGTTCAAGAATAAATTTCTGTATTTTTAGCTGAAAGAAATCAGTAAAACAAAGTTTTCAATCTCTATATATAGAAGAACAGATTCAATGATAGCTTTGCCGATTTTGATATAGCACGATAGACGCTGGGATAGCAAGAATCGATTTGTGGATTACTTAGTTGAAGGCGTGGTGATTAGTACAAATATTAAATTTGGTGATTTTGTTTCTACAATTGCAAAACAATTGATGGTTGACACCACGATTAATTTGCTTGAAATCAAGTACAAATGCGATGATGATTCACCACCAATGTTGATACACAATGATATGGGATTGTGTGTATATATCGAGTTGAAGAAGAAAAATTATGCGTCTAATGTATGTTCACTGTGTTTAACAGTGAAAAAGAGAGATATGCACGCTTTTAATCGAAATGAGGAAATCCATCTGGTTGCCTACAAATTGCCGATATATGATATACATAAAGGTGATACACTACAGTTGATTGGGTTTGATACCGTAGATGATCCTAAAGTTGTAGATTTTGATGAAACTCCAATAATAGATGATCATCTAAATAGTTGTCACGACCCAAAACTAAACCTGGTCGTATGGCGCCAATCATGGGACTAGGCAAGCGGACACACTCCTAAACAGTTTGATATTTCATTTAAAGATAGATAAAAGCCTTTTTCATACCGAAATTTCATAAAAAGTTCAACTAGAAACAAAATGCGGAAATAAACAGCCCGACATCGGGGTGTCACTAAGTCATGAGCAACTACTACAACCGTTCTGAAATATTGCGAGACTAACATAGTCTGAGAGTAGCCAAAATACACAAAAGGGAAGATAAAGAAGGAGAAAAGCAAGACTGCGATCGCCAGGCAGCTATCTCGCTATCTCTGATGAAAGTCTGCAACTGAAATAATCAACAGCTGCTACCGTGGCCAGAGATACCTGGATATTGACACAATGTGCAGGGGAACGTGAGTACACCAACTCAGTAAGCAAATAGTCCAAACTATGGACTGATAGGTAGTGACGAACTAACCTCAACAGGTAAACAGAATATAACTGTGCAGTAAAGTAGGCAGGCTTTCAATTCAAGTATTCAGCTCAAGTAGTGAAGTAAATACAAATATGAACAATGAGAAGTATAAAGTTGAGCTAGAGCTAATCTCTACGTGCCAATGCACAGGTGCATGAACATGTACCATGTACCTCCACTCTCAAGTGCTCAATCACTCGATGCTGTATATGGCCATCCGGCCCAGGAAAGATCCATCCTGGAATATATACACATCACTGACAACAGTAACTCAGTACCGAGGAAGGCCATTCCAGCCCTATGGAGAAGATCCATCTCCAGGTATAAACGCTTCGGACAAGATCCATGTACAAGGAAGATCCATCTCTCAATAATATCAACTGCGCTCACTAGGGGTGTGTTACAGAATCCGGAGGGGCTCCACCAGCCCGGCGCTATCATAATCATCATCATAACCGTTGCGGCTAGCAGCCCGATCCCATAACGGTCACTCATAATCAGGCTCTCCGCCTCACTCAGTCATCACTCTCTAGTCTCACACACGGGGTCACAATGACATGAAACTAGCCCGGAATAATGATATGATTTGTCAAATAATAACCATTGAGACTGAGACATGATATGGTATGCATGAATAAGATTGAATACAGAATAACAATGAAACTAATGAGATGACAGCAAGAAAAGACCACTCTGGTCCCAACAGTATCAGCATAAAACCCTAATATGATATCTAGCATGTTTTACAACTCATTTACTTAATCACATGATAGAAACACGGATATCAGCAAGAAAGAGTCACTAAGCGGTGCCATGGAATGAACCAGGCCACGATTCTCACGGTGCATGCCTGCACGCCCGTCACTTGGCATGTGCGTCACCTCAATACTAATCACGTAACACATAGTTCGGGGTTTCGAACCCTCAGAACCAAGTTTAGAAGCATTACTTACCTCAATCAAGCCAAAACCCTACTCCGCGATGCCTTTGCCTCTCGAACCGGCCTCCAAAGGTCCCGATCTAGCCAAAAGCAATACAATGCAATCAGCACAAGCTAGAGGAATCAATCCCATAAGAAAATGCTAAGCTTTAGGTCAAAAGTCAAAAAGTCAACTCAAAAGTCGGGCCCCGAGCCTGATCGGGTCCAACCCTACACCGCTAGAGAGTGGCAAGAGCGGTCGATGTAGCTTTTACCCGAGAAGGTCGGGATCGAATCCATAGGAAGCTAGAATAAGTTTGGGACTAGGTTCCTATCTAAACAAGCAATGTGCGATGTAATTGTTTACACTTCCAAATATGCTTTGATTTCTTTACTATTCTAAATTTTATACTAATGATGCAGGAAATTAGACTAAGTATGATATCTTTTTGTAGAGTTTCCTTAATTGATGGAAAGGCACTAGGGAAGCGACTTTCCCCTAGGTGAATATTTAATGGGTTCTAATACCTAAGGCAAAATTATTATGTTTGGGTTCGTGATATAGCCAATGCACGAAACTACTCACTCAACCTCTCGGTAGTTTGAGTGACTTTGCCCTAATTGACTTTTTCAAGACCAATTGGGTGTCAAAATTGTGCAAGCAATGTAGGCTCAAGTCGGGTATTACTATCTCTAGGTTTAACCCTTTAATTGGGACTATCAATCTCTTGAATACGCCCCAATTCCTTGTTGGCCTGATTTTCCTAGACTCAAACTCTCTTTCTCAAGAAGAGCCTAAGTCAAAATGGCACAAATTAGTGTTTGCAACCACTAATTCAATATGGAAAACACAAATCAGGCCAAATACCAACCACCCATAAATAACTAAGCCCTAAAATAAGAGACCCATCAAATACCCACACTAGGGTTGAGCCACAACCCTAGCTAATGGGTCTATCTACTCATAATAGCAAAAGAAATCAAAGATTTAAATGAAGATTGATCCGTAAAATGAAATTACAAGATAAAGTACTGAGATTAATTGCTAAACTAGCTATGAAATTACTCAAAAAGGTAAAAAGAGGTGGTTCACGTGCTCATCTAAACAACAGATGACCTAAAAATTTGAAAAAGAAGTATTTATACAAGGCTGAATTTTCTGGACAAAAATGCCCCTAACGGAGGTACCGTTGGTAGCGGAAAATGGACTGCTGCAGCGGTGAGGCCATCGTGGCGCGTAAAATCAACTGCGGACCGCGATAACTCGAAATCCCAGGAAACTCCACCTCTCTGAATCATGCCAACGCGGACCACTGTAAAAGGACCGCGGCCGCATAAAAGCACCGCGGTCAGCGGTGATTGGTAACCCCAAAATCAAGCTCTGAATCATGCCACCGCGGACCGCGATAAAAAGACTGCGATCGCGGTGGGTCTTCTGCGTCCGCGATGGATTTTCCGCTGTAGCGGTGCTTTGACTTGGTTTTGCACTTGTGCAGGTTTCACTCTTTTTTGAGCTGGTTTTGACTTCCTTGTCACTTTTTGACCAAAAACTGCAAACAAGCACAACATGTAAGCTTTCGGGATTACTTGTATACATTTTTAATCCAAAACTCAAGCAAAAATTCATAAAATAGACTAGAATCCCTAGTTATCAACTCCCCCTAACTTAAGCTTTTGCTTGTCCTCAAGCAAACAATGTAAGTCCCACCTCCTTAAGATAAAAGAAAAGAAAATTCAGTTGTCCTAAAGTGACCTCATCTAGCATCAATTGGGACTAACAATTGCCCTCAACTCAAATGAGTCATTAACAACATTCAACCTTTTTAAACACCATGGTTTTAGTGCGACACAAAAGCATCAAGAGTTGACTCACTCATGAAGAAAATTCTACTACTTTGGTCATTGTGGAACCCAAACTCATACTCCTAACCTCTCCACAAACAAACCTCACTTTTAGATTGTAACACTCAGAACGAGGATTGTGGAGAACACACTCATCTCTCTCGAAGAAAGGTCACAAGTCCGGCTCTAAGTACCATAAGCTTGCCCCTTATGTCAGTCACCACTAATGTAAGCTCACCCAACTCAAGATCATACATGGCGTTTGTGGTAATGTAATGAAGGTTTTTGGTTCAGGGTAGGATAGATTGGTCTAAGAAGGTTTCATCTTCCCTTAAGCACTTCATTTGCTTCATTTTGGCACACATTTTCTTGACTCTTTGAGTCATTTACTTCTTTAGGGGTTAGAGAGACACACTGTCACACTTTCTTGATCATTTCAATTCTTTTTCTCCTTTCCAACCTTTCCATGCCTTTCATCCTTTTGTTTTTATTGAATCCCTTCATTTCCTCTACATTGTTCACCTTCCTTTTGACTTTTTGTCTTTTCTTTCTTTTTCTCTTTTTTCTTTTTCTTCTCTTCATTTTGTGCCTTTTATCACTTTTGCATTCCTCGTCTCTCCCCCCAAACTTATGCTTTTGCCTTGTGCTAAGGAAACATAGGGTGCCAATAGAGGGTCATTTCAGAACGGATAACGGTTTTTATCATGGTTATTGAAAGAAAAAGGGTTATGGCTCAATGAGGTTGACTAGGGATATCATCATTGGTAGGCTATGGATGTTTTCAAGTCACAATTAGGATCAAGGAGAGCCTATAATCACTTCTCAAGTCAAGCTACACTTAGGATTTTGCTTCAACAAACATTCAGGGCAAGTTCTAAACTTATTGGCACGCGACTTGGACTTGCAAATCAATAACTCACCACACAAGCTATAGGATTGTTAAAGAGACAGAGTCGGGGGCCCACAACAACCTTAGCTAAGATTTGAGCAACACAAATGGTTCCGAAAAACCACTTGATCATTGTTTAGTCAACACAAGAGTCTTAAGGTCGCAGCTATCACCATCCTACACACCAATTTATTTCTAACCATAAGGTCAAAGGCAAATGTGTTAGGCCCAAGTAAAGCTTTGGTTGAGGCATTATTACTCACTAGCTACTATTTACACAAAACGAAAAGAAAACAGACTCAAACCCTTAAGAAGGTTGTCATGCCATCCATCATCGGGAAGAGCCACCCGGTTCACACAATCACCACCTTTAGAAGGAACCGTGGCATTAAGAAAACCAAAGGCTTATTGAACAAAAACTCATAAAATAAGAAGCTACGAACAGAAAAAGAAGCTACTAAAATGAAATAAGAAGCTATGCTATTAAGGAAAATTGCGAAAGAAGTTACGAAAGAAAATACGTAAAGTAAACTAAATATGTACAATAGGGGCTTTAGACAAATATACAAGAGAGGGAATGAATATATATAAGAGAGAGTAACTTTATGTACAAACCAAGATTGCAAAAATACGAAAAGTGAAATAACTGGTAAAATTATATACATACCAAAGTGAAAAATAAAGCATAAAAAAGGAAAATAGTATCATAATTACATTCCAACTACCAATGTCATCAAAGTAGGGATAGCCCCCTCAAATGAAAGGTAGCATTGTCCTCAATGCTAACTAAATAAAAATAAGCTCAAAAAGAAGGATAGAGAGTAAAGAAAACTCCCTATGGTTCCTCCGTCTGCATGGGTCATGTGCCTGGGTCCCTGGGTTATGTGACTGTTGTGGGAACTGTGGCTGGCTAGAAGCACCTGTATCCTGTGGGTCCTCCAGCTCAATCTCTGCCATCCACATGTGGAATCACTCTCCTTCTCTTAGGCGCTCTCTCCAACTCCTGCTCCTGAACCTGCTCAGTCTGAGCTGCTGGAGGCTGGTCATGCAGTAGTAGCTCCAATGGCAAGTGATCAGCTGCCTTCATCTTCTCCACTTCTCCCCTCAACTGCTTTACCGACTCCTTCGAGGCCCGAGTCTTTCTCAGCTTCTTTGTCTGTTCACTCAGCTTCTGAAGTGATTTTCCTTAAACTGCTAGAGCCTCCATTATAATCTTCTGTTTGTCCAGGAGTTTCTTCTGGCTGTCCAGAAGCTCCTTGAGAGACTCCTCTACTGAAGCTGGCACCTGTGGCTGTGGTGGCACTAACTGGGCTGCCACTAAGCTAGATAGCACAAACAGCTTAGAAGTTACTTGTCACGACCCGGATTTTCCACCATCGTGAGTCGTGATGGCGTCTACTAATAGGAGCTAGGCAAGCCAATTAATTTAATATCTCTCTTGACAACATCAACAATATAAAGAAAGACGAGACAATTAATACAAAAGCGGAAGTCTCAAAACATAAATAGCTGAAACCAAGTGCGGAAGCTCAAATACATCCCTACCTAGGTCTGGTGTCACTAACTCACGAACTTCTACAGAATGCTAAATACAAAGTCTGAATAAAAACACGGTACTGTCTGATCCGATGCAAAGGAAATCAAACTAAAACCAAGGATAAGAGAGACTCCGGGCCATGCGGACGTCAGCAAGGCTACCTCGGGGATCCCTAGACTGAAGTCAGCTCCCAATGCTCCTACTGCTGTCCAAAAGCTCCTGCTCCGGTACTGTGATCTGTGCAAAAAGATGCACAGAGTGTAGCATCAACACAACCGACCCCATGTGCTGATAAGTGCCTGGCCTAACCCCGGCGAAGTAGTGACGAGGCTAGACAGGACTACCAATCAACTTGTGCAGATATATATATACAAACTCTACAAAGATAACAGCGGAAGGTAATAATTAAGACTGGGAGGGGAACATGCTTTTGGGGATAATAGATAAAATAGAAAAGTAGGAATAAATAAGGAAAACTACGACTAATTTCTTCTAACACAGAATACGTGGTCGGCGTGCCACACGATCCCATTCCATAATATATAAGTGGTCGGCGTGCCACACGATCCCATTTCATAATATATAAGTGGTCTGCGTGCCACACGATCCCATTCCATAATATATAAGTGGTTTCCCGGCAAGGGAACAAGTATCAATTCAACTATCCCGGCGAGGGAGAATACAAGTAAACAGCTAGTTCCCGGCAAGGGAGCAACGACAATAACTTACACGTCCCGGCAAGGGAATAATTACATCTCTTTATCCTTCGTTCACTTCTTACTTCCTAACCAAATCATAATTCGAGCCAACGCTCCAAGGAGTTTACAAGTCATATTTCCTCTTCATACTGTTCACATTATATAACAACTATCAATTAAACAAGGAAGAGTCACTACAGAATCCCAAATAAGCACAGCTAAGGACTCACGGTCATGCTAGACACCGGTGTATAGATACTCGTCACCATGCCTATACACCGTACTCCATATTTAGCAATTAGCAAACAGTACTCTACTCCTATTCCCTCAAGCCAAAGTTAGATACCTCGAATGCTCCAAACTCAACTCAAGCCTCTAGTATAGCTTTACCCCTCGAATTAGGCTCCAACTCGGGCAAATCTATGAAATAATGACTTTACAATATTAATAATAGCTAAACAAACTAAACCCAATGCCTAAATATGAATTTCTAAGCTTTCTTCTAAAAATTCCAAAAAACCGACCCCTGGCACGCTTGGTCAAAACACGAGGTTCGAACCAATTCCATGTTACCCATTCCCCCACGAGCCCGGATATACAATTTGTTTTCAAATTCGACCCCAAAACGAGGTCTAAATCAAAGAAAATCGAAAAGCCCTAACTCTACCCTTTTCCCCCAATTTTCAACCCTAGATTACATGATTTAGGTTTAGAAACTCATTAATTAATGAAGGAAGATGAAGGAAATGAGTGGGAATTTACTTACCCAAGAAGCTTTGGTGAAGAAGTGCTCAAAAATTCGCTCAAGAGCTGTGGAGAAGAAGAACTCGTGTGAAATATGGACTAAATCCCGTCACTGTTCTGTTTTGGGGTAGTTAAAATCACTGGGCAAAAATTCCCTATGCGATCGCGAAGAAGGTTATGCGATCGCATAGGGTAAGGGGAAGCTGGTCATTGTGATCGCGGAAAGGCTGCTGCGAACGCATGGAAGAAAAGACTGTGCATTCCAGGTTTGGACTTAATGAAACGCGAAAGCGGAATAAGGATTGCGTTCACATTGAAGGAACTGGCTAAGCTTATGCGATCGCGGATGGATCTATGCAATCGCATAGAACAAATGTGGGGCACCTGAAGGATTACTCTATGCGATCGCAATGTTACCTATGCGATTGCATAGAACTGGATACCAGAACATCAGAACTGAAACTTCTGCAATTTTCTAAGGCCAAAACCACTCCGAAACACTCCCGAGCCCTCGGGGCTCCTAACCAATCACACACACTAACTCAAAGACATCCTACGAACTTAACCGTGCGATCAAATCGCCAAAATAACATCAAAAACGAGGAATCAAACCTCAAAATCATCACTTTTTCATCAAACTTCATAAACTTTCATTTTTAGATATATAGGTCCGAAACACGTCAAATGACGTCCGATTTCAACCAAATTTCACAGAAAGCGCTTAAACCACATATAATACCTGTACCGGGCGCCGGAACCAAAATATGAGCCCGATACCAACACGTTCTAATCAATTTCCTTTTCAAATTTCCATATTAATTTCAAAAAAATAATTTCACAGAAAAATTCATTTCTCGGGCTCTCGACCTCGGAATTCGACTCCGGGCATATGCCCGAGTCTCATATTTTTCTACGGACCCTTCGGGACCGTCAAATCACGGGTCCGGGTCCGTTTACTCAAAATGTTGACCAAAGTCAACTTTAATCATATTAATATCAAAATTCATCGATTTTTACATAGAATTCATATTTAAGCTTTCCGGCTAAGCGCACGGACTGCGCACGCAAATCGAGGTAAGTAAAAATAAGGTTTTTCAAGGCCTCGGAAGCACAGAATGAAAGAGAAACCAGGTGATGACCCTTTGGGTCGTCACATTACTACCTGCATCCAGTTGTTTCTGTGGGCAGTCAATGGGTAGGCTGAGGAGGATGGAATATCTGGAGGAGTGGAAGTAGATGGTCCGGGTGTGGGAACTGGTATGGTAGGGGAAGGCTGGGAAGCAGTGACTACTGCTACTGGATCTTCATACTGGCAAGTAGAAGTAGTGGCTTTGCCCTTGGATTCTTTGGCTCTGGGGTTGTCCTCAGCCTTGAGGCTGTACCATGAAAAGGGCATCTTGGGTTTCAACTTCACGTCAAATTGTCTCTTCTCCACCTCCTGATCCTCCAAATACATTGTAAGGAAGTTCGGAAAGGGATATGATCTATCACCCTCATTTACCACCCCGGTGATCACCCTAGACATAACATTCCCGACATTGATCGGGAACCCCGCCATAATAGCCGCCACTAATATCGCCCGGGAGACTAGCATAGTGTTTTCATGGGTAGTAGGGTCCAGCCTGCTGCATACAAAAGTCTCCCACCCCTTTGCCTCAAAGTTTAGGGTTTTCCTCAAGATAGGAACCCCTGCAGTCAACCATCCTGGGGTGGTGCCCGGGATAGCCAGGTATGATGCTAACCACGGGCGGGATGCCTCATCCATCGCCACCTTCTCTAAGTACAATGTCTTATATTCATCATTAAAGCCCAGGTAGCCATTGATGGTTTTCCCATCAAACTTCACTTTCAGGTTCTGCACCTTAGTTACTTTTGTATCCTTCTTAATGTGGTAGACATTGGCATAGAACTCCTTGACTAAGTGCTCATTTGCATCCACCACCTGGCTGGTGAAATAGTCCCATCCCAGTCGCTCCCTGAATTGCCTCTTCACGTTGGGGTTGTGAGGCAGAAGATCCCTCTCTATGAATTGGCGCTCAAGAATAAGTGACCTTTGAGGCCACCACTCCCGGAACTTGTGGTATGCCAGGTCACTGAAAAACCTCCTTCGCCACACTTCAGGGTTTCTAGTTCTTTCCACACCTCTGGTCTGAGGCACACCCCCTCCCTCTTCATCTGGTACCTCATCATCGCCGAGATCCTCTCCAGGTGACGAAGCTGTAGGTGAGGTAGAGGTTGCACTATCACTGCTCTCTGTTGAGCCCTCAGAAGACACATGAATTGAATCACGAGCAGTAGGAGAGTCTGGAGGTGTAGGTTCATCTCCCAAGCGGAATCTTCCCGGGAGTCAGCAACATGAGTAGGCACGGAATCAGACTCCGAGGCCCCCCGAGAGGGCACATACTCACTTCCCGTGGATTGAAAAACAGCTCTATCTGCAGCTCTGATGATTTTTTTTGGTTTTCCCAATTGCTTTCCGAACTTGTGGGGTCAATTTGATCACTCCTCGTCCCCTACCCTGGGAGGACTCCCCTCTTCCTTTTTGTTTGTCACCATCTCCTTTAGATTTAACCATTGTCTGCAAGTAACATCAGTTGAACATTGTTAGTATCAACACCAGAAAAATCAGTGCAGAATAGCATTTGAAATAGTTGACCGCAGAAAATGCATCGCGGCCGCAAAGACTGCACCGCGGACCGCGAAAAATGCATAGCGGCCGCGGTGGTATGGGATTCAGACTACCCACTTCTCTGATTAAGTAGCACTGTGGACCGCATAAAAAGGAGCGCGGCCGCGGTAAGGCACCGCGGACCGCAAAAAATCAACCGCGGCAACGGACACTCAAAGTGACCTCTCTGAAGTTCATCATCGCGGACCGCGAAAAATCCATCTCGCCCACGGAGAGGCACCACGGGCCGTGGAAAAACAACCGCGGTCGCACTAGTCAAATTAAAGCACAGTTGGCCTAGAGTTTTTAGTTCTCATGCATATTAGCATTCACGTCAAAATTATCGATCCCCCTAGGTATTCAATTACCATTTCTAACTAATTTAAACCTAATTTAATTAACAATACAGACTTCTAAGTCTAGATTAAAAGAAAAAGGAAGAAAAATAAGTAAAACTAGCAATTTAAAAGAAAATAAGAACAAATTAAAGACTAAGGATTGATTGGAATTACCAGATGTGAAGTAAGAGACAAGTGAAGATCAGTTCTTGTGTTTGTGCAAATTAGGGCGTGATGAACAGTATTATATAGTGTTTGAGAGTGTAAGGAGCGAAAAGTGTACAAGGGGGTCTGAGGGTCTATTTATAGAAAAACCCTGGGACCCACACAACTTACCTACCGCGGACGCAGAAAATCAATCGCGGACCGCGGTTGTGAAGCTCAAAAGGGCTATTGTTTAGAGACCGTTGCGGACCGCGAAAAATGAACCGCGGCAGCGGTAAGCCACCGCTGACCGTGAAAAATGCACCGTGGCAGCGATTGAAACTTCAGAGAACCTCCACTTTGGACCTTTTAGCACCGCTGACCGCGGTCAATTTTTGCCTCCGCGGTAAGCCCATCGCGACCGCAAAAAATGCACCACGGCAGCGGTCAAAACTTCAGAGAGTGCTAAATTCTTCCAACTTAGTCCTTCACTGCATCAAAACATCTCTACACACATCTCACAACCAGTTAGTCCAAAAACAAATCCTACACTAAGAAGAAAATCAAAAAGAAAGAAGTAAAACGCATGGGTTGCCTCCCAAGAAGCGCCTGATTTGACGTTGCGACATGACGCAGGTTACCATCAATCACTTGAGATGGATCATTGCCACCACATGGCAGTCATCAAACTTGCCAAGATAGTGCTTGAATCTGAGCCCATTAACTCTGAAGATCTCACCATTTTTGTTTTTCAAATGAAGAGCACCAAACGGAGTCACAAGCACCACCTCAAAAGGTCCACTCCATTTCGACTTAAGCTTTCCCGAAAACAGTCGTAACCGGGAGTTGAACAAAAGAACCAAATCACCCACTTTGAACTCCTTGCCACGAGCATACTTTTCATGTAGGTACTTCATATTGTCCTTATACAAGGGCGCACTGGAGTAAGCATGAAACTGGAACTCATCAAGCTCATTGAGTTGCTCTACACGTAGATTTGCTGCAATATCCCATTCAAGATTTAGCTTCCTCAAAGCCCACATTGCCTTGTGCTCTAACTCAACCGGGAGATGGCAAGCTTTTCCAAACACCAACCGGTACTGAGACATACCAATCAGAGTCTTGTAAGCAGTCCTGTAAGCCCACAACGCATCATCCAGTTTCTTTGACTAGTCGGTCCTATTTGCATTCACCGTCTTTGACAATATGCTTTTGATCTCCCTGTTGGAGACTTCAACTTGCCCACTAGCTTGAGGATGGTAAGGGGTAGAAACTTTGTGGTTGACACCATACTTTGCAAGCAAAGTGTCAAATGCCTTATTATAAAAATGAGAACCCCCATCATTGATGATAGCTCTAGAAGTTCCAAACCGAGTAAAGATACTCTTCTTGAGAAAAGCCACCACACTCCGGGCCTCGTTGTTGGGTAAAGCCACGGCCTCGACCCACTTTGAAACATAATCAAAAGCCACCAGAATGTTTGTGTTTCCACAAGAACTCACAAAGGGTCCCATGAAATCAATGCCCCAAACATCAAATATGCCAACCTCAAGAATAGTGTTGAGAGGCATCTCATCCTTCTTTGAAATTCCACCTGCTCTCTGACACTCATCACATCTCTTCACCAGCTCACCTGCATCCTTGTACAGAGTAGGCCAATAAAACCACAACTAAGCACCTTTGAAGCTGTCCTCTCCCAACCATGATGACCACCGTAGGGAGAGGAATGACACGCCTCCAGAATACTCATTTGCTCCTCCTCCGGAACACATCTCCGGATCACCCCATCATTACAGAGTTTGAACAAGTAAGGCTCATTCTAATAGTAGTCCAAACTGTCCCGTTTAAGCTTCTTCCTTTGGTTAGGAGAGAGCTCACACGGGACAATACCGCTCACAAGAAAGTTGGCAACATCGGCAAATCAAGGCATGCCATTCATAGATACCGAGAGGAGTTGCTCATCGGGGAAAGAATCATTAATTTCTAGGCCATCAAGGGGCCTCCCTTCTTCCTCCAAGCGGGACAAGTGGTCCGCCACTTGGTTTTCACACCCTTTTCGATCCACAATCTCAATGTAAAACTCTTGAAGCAATAAAAAATCCATCTCATCAACCTTGCTTTGGAATCCTTCTTTGTCATCAAGTAGCGGAGTGCTGCATGGTCTGTATGAACTATCACCTTGGCCCCCATGAGATAGGGCCTAAATTTCTCCATTGCAAACACAATTGCTAACAACTCTTTTTCCGTCACCGTGTAATTCACTTGAGCATCATTCATTGTTTTGCTTGCATAATACACCGGGTGAAACATCTTGTTTATCCTTTGACCTAAGACTGCTCCCACCGCAACATCACCTGCGTCAGACATAAGATCAAAAGGTAAGCTCCAATTGGGTGCGGTTATAATAGGAGTAGTTGTCAATTTGTACTTGAGAAGTTCAAAAGATTTCATGCATTCCTCATTGAACACGAACTTTGCATCCTTTTCCAATAATTTGCACAACGGATTCACTACCTTAGAAAAGTCTTTGATGAATCTTCGGTAGAAACCCGCATGCCCAAGAAAACTCCTAAGCCCCTTGACTGAAGTAGGAGGAGGAAGCCTTGAAATCACTTCGATCTTAGCCTTGTCCACCTATATTCCTTTCTTTGAGATCTTATGGCCGAGGACAATGCCCTCATCGACCATGAAGTGGCATTTTTCCCAGTTGAGTACAAAATTTGTCTCTTCACACCGAGCCAACACTTTGTCAAGATTCTTCAAATACTCATCAAAAGAGTCACCCACAACACTGAAATCAACCATGAACACTTCCAAGAAATCCTCTACCATGTCGGTAAATATAGCCATCATGCACTGGAAAGCGGCCGGTGCATTACACAAACCGAAAGGCATCCTGGAAAATGCAAAGGTCCCGTACGGGCATGTGAATGTGGTTTTCTCCTGATCTTCCGGAGCAATCAATATCTGGTTGTAATTTGAGTACCCATCCAGAAAACAGTAGAAGGCACGCCCAGCAAGTCTATCTAGCATTTGGTCAAGAAAGGACAATGGAAAATGATCCTTTCGGGTCACTTTATTCAGCTTGCAGTAGTCCATGCACATCCGCCATCCGGTGACAGTCCTGGTTGGAATCAACTCGTTTTGCTCATTGGTAACCACGGTCATACCACCCTTATTCGGCACACATTGCACTGGAGAAGTCCAAGAACTATCCGAGATGGGGTACACAACCCCTGCATCAAGCCACTTGATCACCTCCTTTTTGAAAACCTCTTGCATAGCCTCGTTCAACCTCCTTTGATGTTCCACTAAGGGCTTGGCATCATCTTCAAGTATAATCTTGTGCATGCAAAAGGCGGGGCTTATTCCCCGAATATCAGCTAGAGTCCATCCAATTGCCTTCTTCCATTTTTGGAGCACCGCCAATGTGGTATCTACCTGCATGTTAGTAAGACAAGAGGAAAGAATAGCTGGCAAAGTTGAACTAGGGACTAAGAATTCATACCTAAGGTGTGGAGGCAAAGGCTTCAACTCCAACACGGGAGGTTCCTCGATTGAGGGCTTTGTTGGGGGAGTTTTTCTGTTCTCAAGATCTAGAGAGAGCTTACGGGGCTCATAAGAGTAAGACCCCATACCATGTAAAGCATTGACACACTCCACCCTTCCTTCATCCTCATTGACATCAAGGTTCAACAATACCGCTTCTAGAGGGTCCTCCACATTGATCATGGCACTAGTATCTTCAACGATCACCTCCGTGACAAGATCCACAAAAGAGCACAATTCCTTGCTATTTGGCTGCTTCATTGATTTGCACACATGAAAGACCACTTTTTCATCACCCACCCGGAAGGTGAGTTCCCCTGCTTCCACATCGACCAATGCCTTCCCAGTTGCAAGGAAAGGTCTTCCCAAAATTATAGGCACCTCATAATCTACCTCGCAGTCGAGAATCACAAAATCAGCAGGCAAGATAAATTTGTCCACCCGAACAAGAACATCATCAATAATACCAAGCGGCCTCTTCATCATTCTATTCGCCATTTTCAATCTCATTCAAGTCGCCCTCGGTTTCCCGATACCCAAAGTCTTGAACACGGAGTAAGGCATCAAATTGATGCTTGCTCCCAAATCACATAGTGCCTTTGCAAAGTTTGCACTCCCGATGGTGCATGGAATGGTGAAAGCGCCGGGATCTTCTAGCTTCGGAGCCATCGAGTGCACAATTGCACTAACTTGGTGGGTCATCTTGATGGTCTCACAATCCATGGATCTTTTCTTTGTCACCAAGTTCATGAACTTGGCGTAACCCGGCATTTGTTCGAGAGCCTCCACCAAAGGCACATTAATTGATAAGCTCTTCATCATGTCAATAAATTTCTTAAACTGGTTCTCATTTTTCTACTTCGCAAGCCTTTGGGGGTAAGGTGGAGGAGGCCTTGGCAAAGGAGCCTTGGCTTTAGGCATGACCGCTTCCGGCATATCTATTACGTGTTCCCTAGACGGGTTCACATCATTCTGAGTCTCCACCTCGTTATCCCGGATATCAATCCTCACTTCCTCATTCAAGTTCTCATCATTCACATTTTGAACAACCAAAGAGATATCATCCTCTTGCAACTCAACTTCATCACTCAAAATTTCCTTTTGTTTGGAGGCATTCACATCACCACCTCGACCGCTTCTTGTAGTTACCGCCATTGCATGCTCGGTATTGTTCCCACCCTTCGGGTTGACTACCGTATCACTAGGTAGAGCTCCCTTAGGGAGAGCATTCAAAGATTGTGAGATTTGGACAAGTTGAACCTCCATGTTTCTGATTGAAGTATTTTGGGATGCCAATTAGGCATCAGAGTCGGCGTTCTTTTTCATCATCTGTTCAAACATCATTTCGATCCTCCCCATTTCATTGTTTGATGAGCTAGGACCTTGGGATAGAAATGGGGGTGGGTTGTTTGGTTGTTGATACATCGGGCCTTTGAAAGCCTTGCCCCCGTTTTCCTTGATTGCCATTGTTCTAACCATCCTGATTGTTGTTTCCGCCCCAATTGTTGTTGTTGCCACTCCAGTTGCCCTGATTGTTCTTGTTGTTCTGGTTGCCCCAATTCTGATTCTGGTTGTTGTTCCCTGAGTTGCTATTCCCTTGTTATTGATTCCCCCAATTGCATTGGGATCTCCATTGTTGTGGGTTAGAAGCATTGCCCCTTTGACCTTGATAATTGTTCATGTACTTGACTTTTTCATTCTGCTCATCATACCCATCATCTTGGTTGAACCCACCACTATCTTGGTCATATTGATCCTGACTCCCTTAGCTTTGTTGACCTCTTTGTCTCCTTTTGTTGACCAATATGTTGACACCCTCCATAGCATTTACTTGACGTGGTGCTTGAACCTGCTGTAATTGTGCCTTTGCTAACTGATTCATTATTGTTGCTAGCTCCGCTATTGCTTGACCATGGTTATGGATCTCTTTATGCAAGTGAATGACCATAGGATCACCCTGTGGCACATTAGCTCGAATTTGCCAAGCTGAGGAAGTGTCCGCCATCTTATCCAATATATCACAAGCCTGATCATACGGTGTGTTCATGAAATTGCCCCCTGCGAGCTGGTTCACTATACACTGATTTGTTGTGTTAAAGCCACGGTAGAATGTCTGTTGTATCATTTCCTCGGCCATATCATTGTTTGGACATTCTTTCACCATAGTCTGGTATCTCTCCCATATCTCATGAAGTGGTTCGTTGGGCTCCTTTTGAATGCCAAGATCTCATCACTCAAAGTCGCCATGTGACCCGGCGAGAAAAACTTTACTATAAACTTGTCCGCCAACTTATCCCATGTATGGATGGTATAGTTGGGAAGTCTCTCCAGCCAGTCCAATGATTTCCCTCGAAGTGAGAAAGGGAATAATCTCAACCGCAATGCATCCTCTGACACATTCGTCTGCTTGCTTCCCCAACAGGAATCAACGAAGCCTTTAAGGTGTTTTTACGCATTCTGATAGGGAGCTCCTGTGAAGTACCCTCGCTGCTCCAACAAAGTCAACATCACATTGGTAATTTGAAAATTGCCCGCCCGGATCCGGGGTGGGACAATTGCACTGGCGTAGCCCTAGTTTGGAAGCACCCGAGGTACGACTCTTAGAGGAGGCGGGGAGGGTCTGGAATATTGTCATTGTCCTGTCGGTCTCTCCTTTGTCCTTGAGGTACTAGAAGTACCTCTTCCTCTCCATTATCATCAACCTCCTCCCCCGGTGGAATATCTCCAAGAGGAGCATTATTTGCCATTTTTGTACCTGTATTGATAATTCACCCAAGTCAATAGACTAGAAGGAAATAAAAACAAAACACAAAACTAGATAGATAGATAGCCAAAACTGTTTAGCTCCCAGGCAACGGAGCCAAAAAGTGATCGGGTCCAACCCTACACCACTACAGAGTGGCAAAAGAGGTCGATGCAGCTTTTACCCGAGAAGGTTGGGATCGAATCCACAGGGAGCTAGAATAAGTTTGGGATTGGGTTCCTATCTAAACTAGCAATGTGCGATGTAATTGTGTACACTTCCAAACATGCTTTGATTTCTTTACTATTCTAAATTTTATACTAATGATGCAGGAAATTAGACTAAGTATGATATCTTTTTGTAGAGTCTTCTTAATTGATGGAAAGGCACTAGGAAAGCGACATTCCCCTAGGTGAATATTTAATGGGTTCTAATACCTAAGGCAAAATTATTATGTTGGGGTCGTGATATAGCCAATGCACGAAACTACTCACTCTATACCTCTCGGTAGCTTGAGTGACTTTGCCCTAATTGACCTTTTCAAGACCAATTGGGTGTCAAAATTGTGCAAGCAATGTAGGCTCAAGTCGCGTATTACTATCTCTAGGTTTTACCCTTTAATTGGGGCTATCAATCTCTTGAATACGCCCCAATTCTTTGTTGGCCTAATTTTCCTAGACTCAAGCTCTCTTTCTCAAGAAGTTCCTAAGTCAAAAAGGCACAAATTAGTGTTTGCAACCACTAATTCAACATGGAAAACACAAATCAGGCCAAATACCAACCACCCATAAACAACTAAGCCCTAAAATAAGAGACCCATCAAATACCCACACTAGAGTTGAGCCACAACCCTAGCTAATGGTTCTAGCTACTCATAATAACAGAAGAAATCAAAGATTTAAATGAAGATTGATCCATAAAATGTAATTACAAGATAAAGTACTGAGATTAATTGCTAAACTAGCTATGAAATTACTCAAAAAGGTAAAAAGAGGTGGTTCACATGCTCAGCTAAACAACAGATGACCTAAAAATCTGAAAAAGAAGTATTTATACAAGGTCGAATTTTTCGGACAAAAATTCCCCTGACGGAGGTACCGCTGACAGCGGAAAATGGACCGCTGCAGCGGTGAGGCCACCGTGGCCGCGTAAAATCAACCGCGGACCGCGATAACTTGAAATCCCAAGAAACTCCACCTCTCTGAATCATGCCACCGCGGACCGCGGCTGCGGTGAGGGCACCGCTGCCGCATAAAAGCACCGCGGTCAGCGGTGATTGGTAACCCCAAAATCAAGCTCTCTTAATCATGCCACCGCGGACCGCGATAAAGGATTGCGATCGCGGTGGGTCTTCTGCGTCCGCGGTGGATTTTCCGCTATAGCGGTGCTTTGACTTGGCTTTGCACTTGTGCAGGTTTCACTCATTTTTGAGCTAGTTTTGACTTCCTTGTCACTTTTTGACCAAACACTGCAAACAAGCACAATATGTAAGCTTTCGGGATTACTTGTATACATTTTTAATCCAAAACTCAAACAAAAAGGAGCAAAAAATAGACTAGAATCCCTAGTTATCAGAGCCCACGCCTCGAAATCCGGAAAAAGTCATAAAATTTGACAACCCATTCGATTATGAGACTAACCATACTAGTTTCACTCAAATCCGACTTCGAATCGGCTTTCAAATCCCAAAAATTCATTTTATGAAACTCCACCAATTTTCCCCAAATTCCGTCCCAAATCACGAATCGAGTGATGAATTCAATGATATATTCATGAATATTAGCCAAAACCGAGTTAGAATCACTTAACCTGAAGAATTTCTTTAAAAACCCTCGAAAAATCGCCTTAAACCGAGCTCCCAAAGTTCAAGATGTGAAATAAAACCCTAAGCCTCGCTTATATAGTGCTCTCTAAACCTTCACTATGCGGCCCGCGAAATTCTGTCGCGGCCGCCGGTCCTGAGCCCTTTCCATTCAGCGGTCCGCATAAAACTCACTACGGCAGCACACCCCTCACCGCGGTCCGCACAATTTTGTCGCGGCCGCATAACACCTCCGCGGTCCGCATAATTTCCTCTGCGGCCACGTAACACCTCTGCGGTCTGCACCAATTATATGTGGTCCGCACTTCCAAGACCAGATACCAAATATCAGAGATCTGCCAACTTCCAAAGCCAACTAATGATCCGATAACCACCCGAAACTCACCCGAGGCCCTCGGGACCTCAACCAAACGTTCCAACACATCCCATAACATCATTCAAACTTAGTTGAACCTTCGGAGCACTCAAAACAACATCAAAATACGAAATTACCCTCAGTTTCATGCCTAAGAACTTCTAAACTTCCAAATACCGCAAACGACGCCGAAACCTACCAAACCTCGTCCGAATAACCTCAAATTTTGCACACACGTCACAAATGACACCACGAACCTACTCCAACTTCCGAAATTCCATTCCTATCCCGATATCAAAATTTTCCACTACCGACCAAAATCGCCAAATTTCCAACTTTAGCCAATTATACCTAAATTCTACCACGAACCTCCAAATTACATTACGGACGCGCTCTTAAGTCCAAAATCACCTAACGGAGCTAACGGAACCATCAGAATTCACATCCGAGATCGTTTACACATAAGTCAACATCCAGTCAACTTTCCAAACTTAAGCCTTCACAAAAGAGACTAAGTGTCTCAAATCCTCTACAAATCCACTACAGACTCGAACTAACTGACTCAAAATATCATACTATAGCTGAAGGACACAAAAAGAAGCAGAAATAGGGAGACGGGGCTATAACTCTCGAAACGACCAGCCGGGTCGTTACATCCTCCCCCTCTTAATCAAACGTTCGTCCTCAAACGGGTCTAAAAACATACCTGAAGCCTCAAATAGGTGTGGATATCTGCTCCGCACCTCCCGCTCGGTCTCCCAAGTAGCCTCCTCCACGGGCCGACCTCTCCACTACACTTTCAGTGAAGCTATATCCTTCGATCTCAACTTTCGGACCTGTCGCTTCAAAATAGCCACTGGCTCCACATCATAAGTCAAATCACCATCTAACTGAACCGTGCTGAAATCCAAGACATGAGACGGATCGCCGATATATTCCGGAGCATAGAAA
The DNA here is from genome assembly GCF_001879085.1 of Nicotiana attenuata. Lineage (NCBI taxonomy): Eukaryota > Viridiplantae > Streptophyta > Magnoliopsida > Solanales > Solanaceae > Nicotiana > Nicotiana attenuata. The sequence goes on from NC_031989.1 coordinate 10,415,633, forward strand.
TATGGAATACTAGATGCACCGCTTTTTTTTGTTCTTGACACATAATATGTACCTAATATATATATGATATATAATGGATCTTTTTTGTCTAGTGCCGGGACACATATTCTCTTTGGAACCATTCCAATTATTTTTTTATTTAATTGTATTCTTTTTATTCAAGAAGTTTGACCCCCCCCCCCTCTTAGATTCAACGTCAACCATGCTTCAACCTTGGATCGTTGGTGAGGAACATTACGAAACCACCCAAAGAGTTAAGCAAACTTTGTTAGGTGGAAAAGCAAGCTTATAAGCCACCTCCCCAATCCTCCAAAGTACCTCAAAAGGCCCAATGAACCGAGGGCTCAGCTTGCCCTTCTTCCCAAATCTCATAACACCCTTCATGGGTGAAACCTTCAGTAGAACCTTCTCCCCAACCATATAAGATACATCACAAAAGTTTCTGTCCGTATAACTCTTTTATCTTGACTGCGTTGTACGAAGACGCTCCTGAATCACTTTTACTTTGTCCAATGCATTCTGAACCAAGTCTGTACCCAAAAGCCTAGCCTCGCCCGGCTCAAACCATCCTACTGGAGATCTACACCGTCTCCCATATAAAGCCTCATACGGAGCCATCTGAATACTCGACTGATAACTGTTGTTGTAAGCAAACTCCGCGAGCGGCAGAAACTGGTCCCATGAACCCCCAAAATCAATGACACAAGCACACAACATGTCCTCCAATATTTGAATAGTATGCTCGGACTGTCCGTCTGTGTGAGGGGGAAAAGTTGTGCTCAACCCAACCTTAGTACCCAACTCTCGCTACACGGCCCTCCAAAACTGCGATGTAAACTGAGTACCTCTATCTGAAATGATGGAAACTGGGATACCGTGCAGGCAAACAATCTCTCGGATATAACTCTCGGCCAACCGCTCTGAAGAATAAGTAGTACATACAGGAATAAAGTGCATGGACTTGGTCAGCCGATCCACAATCACCCAAATAGCATCAAACTTCCTCAAAGTCCGTGGGTGTCCAACTACGAAGTCCATGGTGATCCGCTCCCACTTCCACTCTGGAATCTCTATATGCTGAAGTAAGCCACCCATTCTCTGATGCTCATATTTCACATGCTGACAATTGAGGCACCGAGCTACAAACCCAACTATATCTATCTTTATCCTCCTCCACTAATAGTGCTGCCTCAAATCCTGATACATCTTCGCGGCACCTGGATGGATGGAATACCGCGAGCTGTAGGCCTCTTCTTGAATCAACTCCCGAAGCCCATCTACAATGGGCACACATATCTGGCCCTACATCCTCAATACCTCGTCATACCAATAGTCACATCCTGGCACCATCATGCAGAACCTTGTCCTTGAGGACAAGCAAATGAGGATCATCATACTGGCACTCTCTGATACAATCAAACAAGGAAGACCGAGAAACCACACAAGCTAGGATCTGACTGGGCTCCGAAATATCCAACCTCACAAACTGATTGGCCAAGGCCTGAATATCAACTGCAAGAGGTATCTCACCAACAAGAAGGAACGCAAGACTACCTATACTCACTGCCTTTCTACTCAAGGCATCGGCCACCATATTGGCCTTTCCCGGATGATACAAAATAGTAATATCATAGTCCTTTAGCAGCTCCAACCACCTCTGCTACCTTAAATTGACATCCTTCTATTTGAACAAGTGTTGGAGGCTACGATGATCAGTAAACACCTCACAAGACACACCATAGAGATAATGCCTCCAAATCTTCAACGCGTGAACTATGGCAGCCAACTCCAAATCATGAACGGGGTAGTGCTTCTCACGAGGCTTCAACTGACGAGAAGCATAAGCAATCACTCTACCCTCCCGCATCAACACACACCCAATGCCGACCCGAGAAGCATCACAATATACTGTATAAGAACTTGAAGCTGATGGTAGAACTAACACTGGAGATGTGGTCAAGGCAGTCTTGAGCTTCTGAAAGCTCGCCTTACACTCATCCAACCACCTTAAAGGAGCACCCTTTTGAGTCAACTTGGTCAAGGGTGATGCAGTAGATAAAAATCCCTGAACGAACCGATGGCAATAACCCACCAAACCACGAAAGCTACGAATCTCTGTGGCTGAGGACGGTCTGGGCCAACTCTGGACTGCCTCTATCTTCTTCAGATTAACCTGAATACCCTCATTGGACACCACGTTCCCCAAGAACGCAACTAAACCGAGCAAAAACTCACACTTGGAGAACTTAGTAAAAAGCCCCTCCTCCCTTAACCGCTGCAATATAACTCTCAAATGCTCAGCGTGCTCCTCCTGGATACGAGGGTACACCATGGTATAATCAATGAATATAATAACAAACGAGTCGAGATAAGGCTGAAACACGATGTTCATCAAATGCATGAACGTTGCTGGGGCATTGGTCAGCCCAAAAGGCATCACAAGGAACTCATAATGACCATATCGGGTCCTGAAAGTTGTCTTAACAATGTTCGAGTCCCTAATCTTCAACTGGTGATACCCTGACCTAGATCAATCTTGGAGAACACCCTCGCTTCCAAGACCAGATACCGGATATCAGAGATATGCCAACTTCCAAAGCCAACTAATGATCCGATAACCACCTGAAACTCACCCAAGGCCTTCGGGACCTCAACCAAACGTTCCAACACATCCCATAACATCATTAAAACTTAGTCAAACCTTTGGAGCACTCAAAACAACATCAAAATACCAAATTACCCTCAGATTCAATCCTAGAACTTCTAAACTTCCAAATACCGCAAACGACGTCGAAACCTACCAAACCTCGTCCGAATGACCTCAAATTTTGCACACGCATAACAAATGACACCACGAACCTACTCCAACTTCCGGAATTCCATTCCTACCCTGATATCAATTTTTTCCACTACCAACCAAAATCGCCAAATTTCCAACTTTAGCCAATTATGCCTAATTCTACCACGGACCTCCAAATTACAATCCGGACGCGCTCCTAAGGCTAAAATCACCTAACGGAGATAACGAAACCATCAGAATTCACATCCGAGATTGTTTATACATAAGTCAATATCCGGTTAACTTTCCAAACTTAAGCCTTCACAAAAGAGACTAAGTGTCTTAAATCCTCTTTGAATCCACTCTAAACCCGAACCAACTGTCCCAATATATCATACTACAGGTGAAGGACACAAAAAGAGGCAGAAATGGGGAAACGGGGCTATAACTCTCGAAACGACCGGCCGAACCGTTACAATAGTATTGTTGAGGAAGGCCAACTTTACAAGGACAAGGAGACACTAATAATTGTGTTGAAAAACTATGCTATTCGGAAAAAAAATTCAGATTAAGGTCGATCGTTCAGGTCCATCAAGGTATGTATACATATCTAACGTTAATAATTGTATACAATCGTGAATTTTTTATATTAATGATGCACGATAGTTTATCTGAATTTATTTACAATTGTATAAATTTGATGTTGTTAGATACTGTATGGTATGTGTCAATGACCGTTGTGCGTGATTTTTCAAGTCTTCATCTCTATACAAGTCGGAAAAAAATTGGATTAGAAAATTCAATAAGGTCACACATGTTCGACGAAGGATAGATTGTGTACACAATATGTAGCTACTGCTCCTGTAATTGGAAGAATTATCTGTGATAAATATGTAGATCCTAAAACAGTACACACTGCAAATGACATAATGAAAGACGTGAAAAATATTATGGTATTGACTTAAGCTACTGGAAGGCAAAAGATCAAAGCAAAAGGCACTTAAGTTTTTTAGAGGAGGCCCAAGTGAGTCGTATGCAAAGTTGTCGAGCTACTTATATATATTGATGCATTCCAACCCTGGGTCGGTTGTTAGTTTGAGAAAATCGGATGAAGGACACTTCATGTATGCTTTTGTCGCATTATATGCATCAATTAAGGGATGTGAGTTTTGCAAACCTATTGTTGTGGTTGATGGAAGCTTCCTTAAAGCAACATACAGAGGGACGTTACTCACAGCTTGCTCGCGAGATGGTAGAGGTTTGTTTTAGAAAAACTCTACTGTATTTCATTATTCATATTCATGTATATCCATGTATCTCATTGTATATCAGAGTATACTTATATGTATATATGTTTATCTTATGTGTATATCCATTTATACTTATATCTTACTTTTATATTTATGCATATCGATTACACATCCATAGGTATTTCATCTCCCCCCCCCCCCCCGCCAACCCCCACAATCCACCGCATGTATGTTACTGTAAAATATTGCATACTGATGTGTACATATACAAGACACTGAATAAATAGTATATATTTATAATAAAAACTTTGTTTAATACCTATGATTAATATTTTGTAAACAGGCAAGATTCTACCACTTGCATATGCAATCGATGCCTCATGGGGGTGATTCTTCGAAAGGTTCAAAGAAGCGTTTGGTGACAGAGATGACATGTGCAATGTATCGAACATGAATGAGAGCATAGCGAAGGCAGCCTCAGTAGTGTATCCACAAGTTTCTCATTGTGTTTGTATATGTCATCTATGGAATAACATAAAAGACATATATAAGAGGAGCCAAGAAGAGCTAAGAGATATATTTTTTGCTACGGTATGAGCATATACCATTCAAGAGTTTAATCATCATATGACAGAGATGGAACAAATAGATGGAAGAGTGAAGGATTACTTATTTGATATTGGGTATCACAGGTGGTGTAGAAAGCATGCAAAAGTCAACAGAACATGACAATGACTTCCAATATTGTAGAGTCATTAAATTCAGCAACTAAGGATACGAGAGATCTTCCTGTACAACGATTACCAGAAGAAATTCGAATGTTGATCAAGAGGTGGAACTACATAAATCGAAACACTGCTCGTATTCTGCACTCTGCAATGCAAGTGGTAAACCACCAAACCTATGAAACTTCTTTACGAATCTAAACGTATTTCTCACCGAACCAATCAAAGCTTTAAATACAACATTCCCCTATAAAAACTGCTCGTATTCCCTACTCTCAATCAAATAAAAATCTCGATTACTTACAAAGAATATTTTACTAATTGTGGAAAATAAGAAGGTGTATATGAAGTACAATAACGAAATCTATAGAGCATCATTATCGGACTGCCATCTTTTTGCCATAAAACAATCAATAAGGTCGTCCTTTGATACTGTATCACGATTGGGAAAGTAGGCATCCTTGATCCTATTTGATCCACTATAAGTTCCCTCATCATTGACCTCGCCACCACACCTTAGTCCAGATATAATGGCAAATTCTCTAATCCCAAAATACAGGGTAGTATGATTGATCTTGACGTAAAACTCATTATCACTATCTTGAAACAGCTCCTTTGACATTAAGAACCATATGACTTGATTCTGAACAATAACAGGAGGCAAATCGAGGAAAAAGCTGAAACAAGTTTTCCTAAATATTTGAATCTGCTCATCAGTCAATTTCGACTTTAGCTCATCAACAACCTTAATATTGGTATGTGAGCTCCAACGAGAAGTCGATAATTTTGTATCCAATGCGACATAAAAATCCCATTTCTACATTAAAAAAATTTGTTAATTATACTATACCATATATGTAGAAAGTGAACATCATTAACTTCTCAGCAACTGCACATCTTCAAAAAGAATAGTTCAATACCGTTTCAAAACTCAAAGTTTCTACATTTTAACAGAATTCAAATACAAAAGAAAAGATACTAATACTAAATAAAAAAGGATAACGAAAAAAGATGTAGTCAAGTATGGGGATTTCAATCACTACACAAATGTCCTGTGTTAAACATGAACGGGAAAAAGGAAAGTTTAGTGTTAAAATTCACTCTAAACAAGGTGGGCAATATAAACAGATAATTTGCCAATTCCTAGACAACGATATAGAGTTAAAACACACCCAAAGTCATTATATAAACACGATATTAAGCTAACTATGCGAAAGACGTAACATTCACTCAAGCACTAATAAGGGAAATCAAAATTTTCTATCCTTACTGAAAATTCAAAGGAATTAACAAGAACTGGTAGAAAAAAAAAGGTGCCCAACCTTTTATTTCAACTTCTATATTCACATAACATCTAAGTATACATTAAGCAAGGATGTCAATGCTCAAATACGCTTTGCATGAAACCACAACTTTAGCTGATAACATTATTTAAGCAGTAGACATGATCTCGGCCTAATTGTTCAAGCAACACCCAACAAAGAAAAGAACTATAGTTAACACTATGTAAAGGATAATTCAGATATAATACATTAAATCAGTTGAGATTAAAAAATACTTCAAAGGATGTTTATCACATTCAACTTCGTGCTAACGCGCTTTCTCTTTTTAGGTTTAACAACAACATTTTGTTGTATAACGGACGCATTTGCTATTTTGTTCCTTTTTCTTTTGTATACATTGCATCAACCCATTTTTTTCCTTGATTGTCCTTTCGAACGACTATTGCATGTGGTGAATTCGACCCCTTAAACACCGTAACTTCGAAATCAGAGTCATAATCAACATGAAGAGATGAAGATTTTACCACTATTGCTTTAGATTTTGATTTCTTAGAGGTTGAATTTTTGCCCATCTTTCAACTTGGAAAGAATGCTGATATTCTCGTTGAAATTTCTACAAAAGACTCTTGATTTAGAGAAATAGTTGAGAAAAAGATTAAGAAGAAACCAAAAATATAGAGATTTGGGGGATTTGAAAAATCTGAAATTTGTGGAAGATAGAGAAGAATAACGTTAAAGAAGGAGAGAGGGGGATGTGCTGAACGTTACTTTTGATTTTAAATAAAAATAAATTTGGTTATAATATACCAATTAAAAGAAAGAAAAACTTAAAGTTAGGCGATAGGATGCCAATATCTAAAACTAGGGCTTTTATTTTATACTAATTCTCTTAATAGGTTGTTATACCATGCGATTCTTTTACGATTTTTTTTTTATTTTTAGTCCGCGCCAGAAACTATCCTTTTATTTGGGATGATAAAAGTGTTTGGGCCGAATGGCAGGTGTGTTTTCGGTTTGGGCCTTTTTTACTAATCCTTTGTTCTCTATTTTAATTTAAATTTTCTAATTACAATATCAAAAATTATAGTCATTTCTCAATGAATTTGTTTGCTTAGTATTAATTTATTATTTTCTACTGAATAAAATAATATGTGATTAGCAATAAAAGCAAATATAGAAGCATAAATAAAAAACATTATGATGCAGCAAAACCTAAAGTTGATGATGTTGATAACTCGGGAGGGGGTGGGGGTGGGGGTGGGGGTGGGGGGGAATAGACAATGGAATTTTAAAATCATTAGTGATGGTTGGTTTTGAGAGAAGAAAGGGAGAATATAAAGACTAAGTTTGAATGATTAGTTTGACTGTTTAATAAAAAGTCCGAGGGGAATGTTATCACCTTATAAAATGACTATTGGTGACAAAATTAACCTATAAAATAATTTACTCTATAGGCGCGCTAACTGATCTGGACACCACAATTATATTTAGGAAATTTTACCTCTTATAGCAAATTATTACACCATATTTATTATAAACTAAAACAATTTCAAAATATCATTACTTATAGCTACCTTTTCTATTTTATAGCAAAATAAGTATTTATTTTATACCCTACCATTAAGGCATGAAATATGCAATTATGTTCTTTCTTTCTCCCTATCGGCAAGATTCTCAATCCTCTCTCTTCTCCCTCAAACATAACACGAGCTTTTTGACATCTCAGATTCGGTTTGTAAACTTACCCAACTTCTACACTAGAAGAAAAGGTAATATTAGCGTTGATACTTTCGTGCTACGTTCTCAAATCAACATTCTCCATCAACTCACAACTAGGCGGCTCGCTGATTGCTGTCGAATAGATCTGGCCATGGCTACGCTGGAGAAGATTTGAGAGCCGGATTCTTATTCGTAGGGGTGTGCATTCGAATCGGTTTATCGATAAATCGAATCGATTATTTGTTATTGAAATCGAAATCGAAAAAATTGAAACCTTATTGAAACGATAACGATAATCATATGTACAAATCGATAATCGCTAAGTAATTATCGATAAGGGTCAAAATCGAATCGATAAATCGAATGCACACCCCTAGACTGTAGACACTTGTTAAATGAGTAATTACCTATTTGTGTAGATTAATATAACATACAGAATGTGTATATATTCCGCTACTATTTTGAAAGCGGCTATACAATATTATTTTCCCTAATCTATACCCTTTCCTTTACCCTAAGTCCCTTACCCTATTATTTCCTCTACCACATTTAAGGAATGATCATATTTAAAGATCAAGGGAATGAAGTTCAAATTAATGAAAAACGGAATTAGCCGTGATGATGTGTTTTGTTTTGTTTTGTTTTTTTTTATACTGTTGGAGTGTTGGTGGCATACATTTTATCCCTTACTTTAGTTTTGTTGCATGTTCTTGTTCACACAATTTTTATATTATAAATGGTGTTCGTCTTATTTTAGCTTCTTTATGTCCATATTAGTTAGGCGCATTTATAGCAATAAACTTTCCGTGAAATCCCGCAAATTTTCTTATTGGTGTAATCGATAACCGAGTCGATAAGCCCCCAAAATCGATAAATCAAAATCGAAAAAATCGAAACCTTATTGAAACGATAACGATAAGCATATGTACAAATCGATAATCGATAAGTAATTATCGATAAGGGTCAAAACCGAATCGATAAATCGAATGCACACCCCTACTTATTCGTCTCCATTTTTAGTTTTAGTACAATGTATATAGTATTTTGCTTGGCCGAAAAACGTCATCTCCAGCGAACTTTCTTCTCTTATTTGCTATTTAGTCACATACAATGATACAAAAATATTGTATTCTGTACGAATACACTTAAATATATTGTATTTTTGTATAAATACATTTTTATTTTTTTGCATGTATTTATGTATAGGTCTGTATTTTTTGAATACAACCAAATATCACTGTGTTTTGTGATTTTTTGTTGTTTGAATACAGTCAAATTGAATATGATAAATTGAATACAATGCATAATAGTAAATAATGAAAATCGGTGAATTGAATACAATGTATACAGTGGAATTGAATAGAACGGTATACACCCTATTTCTTGATTACCTCACTGTATTTATAAATACAATCGCACGAATACACAGAATACATCAAAGTAGCAGCGAAATTTATGTAGAATTGATCTTGTTGAGCTAATTTAGGAGTGATACACACTAATTGATCCTCTTTTCGTTATTAAACAACTGGATTTTCCTATTTTTAGGTGAATTTCGCTACTGTATTTACGATTACAGTAGCGTGAATACAGCGAATACAATCGCACTACTGGACTCCCCTATTTTTAGGCGAATTCTGCTACTGTATTCATGAATACAGTAGCACGAATACATCGAATACAGTTGCACAGTTGGAGTCCCTTATTTTTTGGGCGACCTTCGCTACCGTATTCATGAATACAACGAATACGGTCGCGTAACAACTAAATAGTAACTATAAGAAGTAATTATGTATGTGATAGCTATAGGTAGTTAATATCCACCAAAACAATAGTGGTTTCTGAAAATTCCTCTTATATTTACCCAATCATCCAAGTTGGACCGGTTGAGTTGGGCACAATTTCATGAATGGTCAATGTTAAAATAGCACGTGCTAGGCAGTTTTTGAACCGGTAATTGAAAAATAGACAGCGTTTGCAAAGTCATTGAAAAATAGCCACTATTTTGCTGCAACATGGAAAGTTTCGGCATAATATACTGGAGATTGGAGCACCTGTGTATGAACTTTATGAAATTCCAGCATGTTATGCTGGAAGTTCACATGTAAAAAATTCGAACTCCAGCATATTATGCGGGAATATTTTCTGGATTTTGAACAGTATTTTTGTTCAGATTTATATATCTTTACATGAAAAATGGCTAAATTTCAATTACTTTTGAAACCGTGAATATTTTTCAATTACCACTTGTAAATCTAGCTATATTTGAATTTCACCCAAGGTCAATGGGTCCAACCCAAATCGGTCCATTTAAAAGTTCAGCTAATTAAACGCAGAGGTCTGTTGAGGATTGAAGCATAATTCCCCTTGTACAAAATAACCTCCATTGCTATCTTAACAGTAATTACGACGTACCGTTTTTTACTATTTGAGTTTGAGACACTAGAAAGACATTTCATAGATGTATTAACGAGAAATGGTGATGCCAATGGTCTTCTTTTGCTAAATTCTATCTTTAGTTGCAAGTTGGATGTCTTTGACATTGAAAAAGTAGAAGAAAAGGTACCCTGGGGGCCGGCCATAGTGGAGGAATAAGCAGTGAAGCCGCCATTCCTGCCATATTTGAAGCCTCATAAATGAGTAAGCTAATTAAGTCATATCGCTATCACTAACTTATTAAGTAGTAGCATTTACTAACTAAACTGGGCAATTCTTAGGTCCAAGCATCGTTAAAATGCGGTTTATATATATACCGTCAGTGTAAAAAAATATATATATATATATATTAGCATGATTTAGATATATACAGTGTATGATTGTATGTGTGTGTATGTATATTGTATAAGTTGTAGTTTTGTATAAACACGTGTATAGTTCGAGAAGAAAGTGAATAGACTTGATATAGGTGTGAACCTAGATCAATCTATGGTCCTAGCCCGTGTTAAATGTCAATAGGAGTCCAGGACCATATTATCAATTTTTTTCTTTTGCTTTTAGAGGAAGAAAGTGTCAAAGATTAAATGCAAACTATGCAATTGAGGGAAATTAGTACCTATATAATGAGCCCCAGAACATTTATGTTTGAACCTGACACTTTGCTATAATTTAGCGCACATAAACCGAACATCATAATCTTGGATAAGTTTAATTAGGATGGGTAGCTTCCCACCCTTTAAAGATAAAGCATTAATAAATTGAGATTGGAAACTATATGAAGTAGCAATTTACTTAAGATGGAGAGTAATAATCATGACTCATGGGGGAAACTTGTAGGGAGAACAAAATACAGAAATAATTGGTGTGTATTACTTGCAACATTTTGATTATATACTTCTTATTCCAAGATTTCGTTTTGCATGGATAATCCAAAATAATGTCTTTTTTACATTCCCTATGTAATATGTATTTTAGTCGCGATATAATAAGGCGTATTATCAATTTTAATTAACCTGCGTCAAAAGTTTTTTATATTCGGTAACCGAAAAAAAGTATAAAATTTGTATTTTTTATATAACATACAGAATGTATATATACAAAAAATTTATATTTTCTGCTATTATTTTGAGAGCGACTATACAATATCATTTTCATGTAATAACTTTGACAAAATCTCCTATTTTATGTATCAATTTACTTATCCACTACCTAGAAAGTACATATAGACCAACTCTTTATGTGGACTTGACTATGGGACTTTAAATTAGAGAAAATCTCACTTTATACCCATTAATTCCAAACTTTTTACCCTTTAATGTCCGGGCCCAAATTATTTACTACTCCTACCCATGCGGCCCAAACTATTTACCTGGTTATTCATTTATTCTATTAAAATAGCTCTTCTTTCTACACTGAGAATTTGGACGAGGGCACAACTTTAGGTTACCCCTAGTAGGTAGTTGATGACTCTATAGGAGCAGAGAAATTTGGGTGAAGACCCAATATTAAAGAAGGCTTGGTCTTAATTTTAGTAACTCTAGATCCTTGAATTATTTTTTTGTTTGCTACTTCTTGACTTACTTGTAATTTGTTCTTACAAAATTGTTCTTCCATTTCCCTTATATCCTTCTTCAAAAAGAAATTAGATCTGATTATCTGAGAAGTTGACCTCTGGCTAGATTTAATTCTGATCCACTTTTTCTTTATTGTTCTTTCCCTAGCTCTTGCTCTTGCCTTGGCTTAAAATTTTTATTTTGAAGATTTCTCGTTTGATTCAAAGTGAGTGCTATTAAATATTGCTTATAATACCTTCTAGAAGTTCATACTGGAATTTGATAGCATTTGGAGCTGATTTGAGGTGATTGAGTTGGAAATTTCAGTTGAAAATCGAAAAAGAACACAACTACCCAATAGTATACTGCTACGGTATATAATATGTTGTAGGAGTATATAGCTATACTGCAATAATATACTATTATAGTTTACAATATACTACAACGGTATATTGTAATAATCGAAGAAGAACACAGTTACCTAACAGTATACCGCTACAGTATACAATATACTATAGGAGTATATATTTATACTGCAACAGTATACTATTATAGTATACAATATATTGTTATATTATACTGTAATAATATGCCATATACTGTAACTGTATGCTGTAATAATATACAATATACTATAATAGTATACTTATTACCCGTAAATTCACTTGTCTTTTCTCTTTTAATTTGCTTTAAGCTTTTACCTAGCGTGAGGGGCAAATTGAAAATGCAAAATAAAATAAAATATCATAGTATGCTATATAATGTAACGGTATACTCTTACAATTAGATCCTTTTAGAATTTTTTGAAATTTTTATTGACAACTGATATTATTTCAGTTTAATAATTGAATTAAAATTTTATTAGCTCTTTGCATACAATTGTATACCCTGTTGGTATAGCTATGTACTATACTGGTATCATATGTTAGTTAATATTTTTTGGTTGTATTAGCTACATTTAATTGGTACACAATTTGATTTTTCTTTAGTAAAAATTAAAAAAAAAGAATAATAAAAAATAGTGAAAACAGTAAATGAAATTAGATTTTGAAGAGAAAAAGAATATAAAAAAAAGAAGTTAAATGAAATTAGAAAAGGAAACAAGAAAAAAATAAGAAGAAAACGAGAAAAAAGAAAAGGAGAAAAGAAAAAAAAAAAAAAAAAAGCATAAAAATAAAAAAGAATTGGAGAATAAGGAAAAAATTCCCCACAAAAATTACTATGGGTAGGAAATATAATTAGTTTATGCGTAGAAAAACAAATGGTAGATAAGGGTAAATAGTTTTGTTTTTGTGGGTAACTGTGTCAAAACCCCATAAACAAATGGGCAGACAAGAGTAAATAGTTTTGTTTTTGTAGGTAACTATGTCAAACCCCAAAAACAAATGGATATACAAGGGTAAATAATTTTGTTTTTGTGGGTAACTGTGTCAAAACCCCTTTAAATTAACAACTAATAAAAGGTCGAACAGATAGACCCATTCTCACCAAATGAAGACAATACACTGTTTCAACGATGTAAAACCCTGTCCTACACCTAGTGTTTGAACAGTAATATTGTGGTGATTAATAATACACGTTGTAACTAGGCCCTATTTAATTGCTTAATTGTCTCATGATGGAAGATTTTTCCAAAAATTTGATGGAAGATTTTTATTGCCCGTTTGGACATAAAATTTGATGGAAGATTTTTTCATTTTTTTTTTTTTTGAAATCAGCGTTTGTTCATAAATTTTTCAATTTTTACTTGAAAATGTATTTTGGAAATTTTCGAAATTTTGAAAAACTGCAAAAAGCTATTTTTCAAAATTTTCACTCAAATCACTCACAAAACTTCAAAAACAACCCAAACTGAAATTTATGTCCAAACACAACTCTAAATTTCACCATTTTCACTCGAAAAAAATTTTCACAATGTTTTCGAATTTTACGATTCTTATGTCCAAACGCCTACTTAGTTTCCACTAACACTTTAAAGTTTAATTCTCACTCTTTGTGAACACTAGTTTTGACTCTCTTCATGTATATACTGTTGTCGAACTTTTAATTCTACTTCTTTCACTAGAAAACAATAAACACTTAAACCAAACAATTATACAAAATGGAATTTCTTAAAATATATACATTAAACGTGGATTTCCATTGCATTTCTTTGTATTTCTGACAATATGTTTTTTGTCTTTTTGTAGGGAAATTGTTGAAGATTAGTTAGGACTTAGGACCTGCTTCCTAACTTAGGGTTGTTGAAGTGTGGACTAGTAGTTCAGATCTTGAAAAGTCTCTTAATTCTTTTTTGCCCTTTTGGTATTACTTTTTCCGTTTTAATTTAGATGAGTTAGTGTAACTCGGTACGGAGTTTAAAAAAAAAAGACTTTTGAAACGCGTGGTCTTAAAAACTTAAGGGGTAAAAGCTTTATGGGCCATGATAGTTTTGTGGTTATAAAAACTTCTAATTAAGGATAAAATAAGTAAAATGAAGAGTTTAAAGTTAAATTATTTCTAAATATAGAAATGTGTCATTTATTTTGGGACAAACTAAAAAGGATAGTACCACGGAGAGAGTACTAATTTGGGCAAGTATGGATCCTTGTATTTCTCTGTAATTTTAATTTCCCACTTCTCTAAACACTTCTACATTTATGGAATATGTTTGGTATGTAGGAAGTCCATGAAAATGTTTCACATGATGATGTTATTTTTTAGTTTTTGGTTACTATGAAGAGTATCTTTCCATCAAAAAGGGAAATATGACACACTTATGGACACAAGTCATTTTCTTTAAAACAATTACTCCCATTATTAATCTTTAATATATATTTTTTTAAGATTTTTTTTTTCCACCGATCAATCAAACACTATTTTCAATGAAAACAACATTATCTTGGAAAAACATGTTTCATGAAAATTGACGTGACAAACACACTAAATTGTGTTCACATAAAAAGTACAGCATATACGTCAGAGTCAAGTTCAACTCTATACCCCGTGTTCATCATTCACATTATATTGTATGAATAAAGTGTTTAAAATTAGATTCTAATTAATTATTTCATTTTTAGGGGTGCTTTGGACGTCACTATAGAGCAAATTTTCCCTAAAAAGAAAAACTAAAAAATAGCAAAGCAAAAAAATCCCATCATAAATGAAGCCAATTTAAATTGGAGGCCAATGGGAAATTCTGCTGGAGCTTTAGGAGCAAACAGAATGCATGAGTCTCCCCCGTGATAGCAAAACTTTTAGGGACCACTCTTCAAAGGCTCCATTTCAATCCCTTTTTGCTTGGTGCCAGCCAAAAATTTGGTTAAATCACATGTATAGCAGCTATTATCACCTTTTTTTTGACTGCCCATTAATTTTCTTAGCATAAAAAAGTTGCCTTTGCCTAATCTTTGGATGAGAGGTAGTCGAGGTGCCTGCAAATTAACCAAGGTAGCAGTTACCCGGTGAATTAATTGAGCTACGTGCAAAGCGCTATAGGAAGAAACAGTCACTTTTGTGCACCAAATTCTGCATGCACTTCATTAGAACAACTCAACATTAGTCGACATATTTTCTGCTTTCTATTTGAATTTTCAGGTTTCTTTCAGTTGGTTACAGTAAAAGCAGCAAACATGACATATTGGCTCCTAAACAAGAACTGCAAATAATGACAGTGCAGGTTGACAATAAATTTTTAATCAGGCAAGAGCCTAATAAAGACTATTCATTCATGTGAAGAGCAAAGCGCATAGTAGGTGGCCGTGTTTTGTTGGAATAGCAGTCCAAGAAGCATGTCTAATTCAGGTGAATTTGCAGAAAAGGGCCCTCACTCAGTATGTACAGCAGATGTTTTATATGTCTGAAAAGTAAGCTCAAGATATGAACACCCCTCCCCCCCCCCCCCCCCCCAAACCTTTTTTAATGATAACCATGGTATCCGGCCAGTCAACTAATTCCACAGGTTACTTGCCACCTCCCACCGGTATACCACTTATTTTTGCACAGCCATGCGTAACCTTATGTACCGTGAAGGAATTGCTTCCTGCATTTTTGGTTAAATTGCTAAATATATGATGTGGATATTTTATTAGATTTTTCAGCTACCTGTACTTGTAAAGGAGCTAACCTTTGCTCCTGTGCACCTATTTTGGTGTTTATTAATAAAATACCTTACTTATCAGGGAAGGAAAAACCTAGTGATAGAACACACTGATGTTCAAGGTTTAACAGCATGACCTAATATCGCAGAATAGGAACAAACATACTGAGAACTCTTCCAAAATGACTACCTTAAAACATTAGGTTTTACGGAGGAATGTCAGAACGAAAATAATCTGGAAATGTAAGTACATATGCAAGGGAAAGTGCTGAATGCGATGTAAAACGAAAAAATAAAACTGAAAACAGGAAATGGAAGGATTGAACATAGTCAAGGGAAAAAATGAGAAGCCAATGTCATGGCCCCAAAAATTCTGGAAGTATGATACAGCAGCGAGTACATAACATGCAGTTTTTGCGAACACCACGTCCACGAGTCTGGTATACAAAAATAGCTGCGCCTAGCTAGTCTTGTTCGAAAATATTGAACAAGCTCCATATCCCTCGGAAAATATTTTCCGTGAAGTTCAACTTTTATGTTCAAACTGATTCATGCTTTGAGGCTTGAGCTAAGCAAATCCCAATTCCACCCCCACCCCATCCCAACCCAACAACAAAAAATAATAATAATTCTACCAATACTCTTCAAGCTAAAAAAAGAAAATCATTTCATCATTTAACTGAATCTAATAGAAGAGTTCGTAACAGTATGCTATAATTTTTTTTACAGTTTTCTACATAAGCTAGATCGAAAGAAGAGATGGAGCAAAAAGTAGACTACTTGCATAACTTGAAACATGCCAATTGGCCATAGTAATGAGACAATAAGGAAAAATGGAGATATACCTAAAAGTACAAAAACAAAAGGATCAATCAGTGGGATGCAGAAGGTAGCTTCCAAAAATTCTTGGTGGCTACCAGGATTTTCTCCCTCACATGTGATTCAGGTTCTTTCTCATGAATTCTTGCCGTCCATCTTACAGCAGGAGCAATTCGGTCTACTTTGTCTATCACTTCAGGAGAGTCCCGAATTATGACAGTTCCTTCAGGCCGAAGCATTCTATCAATTTCTACCATCAAATCCACAAGGCTACACCTGAAAGAATGTACAAATGGTTCAATCATTATACATCAGAAAGGATTGGTCCAATATTTTCACCAAATATGCTGTATCAGACACACCTATCACTGTTAAATATATCACAGCATCGCATCTCTTTCTTTGGTATATCAGTTCTGTTATCTATTTCAGGAATGAGAGGGCAGGGGCAGAATATTCCCTATAAACAACTCTTAACACTCAATGTAACTTGTAGAGAAATGCATGGTCAATTACAATCTTTAGATTGCACAGCGCATCTCTTTTTAACTTCCTGCATGCTAAATGACCCTTAGGGATAAGAAGGCATTTCTATTTAACCTTTTTTTAAGAAACTTCTATGCTACAAACTGGAAAGGTAATAAGTTTACTGCATCATTTCCATGCTGTATCATCTCTATGCAGATCAATTATATCTTAGATGCTAGGAGCAGCTTAAAATACTTATCTTTTTTTTTTAATCAAGCAAATAAAATTTCATTAATGATTGGGCAAAGACAAAAGCGACCCAACGCAAGATCAAGTAAATAAAATGTCAAACTTGATCAACAGATAGCATTAATGTTCAACCTTGATAAGTTATTCAAGGACAAAAAGCTAACTACTATTAAGGTTGTCTGAAAGTCCAAAGACACCATTGAAGAAGGATTTATCTTTAAGAAAGTAAATGGAGTGTATATTCCAAAGGAAAAATGCTCTGCTCTTGAGTTGAAGTTTGATCAAAGATATCACAAGTTTTTGCCTGTTAGTTTTACCAGGGAGACTACAACATCCATTGGTTGATGTCAGACATGGTCGATAATGAGCTATAATCCACAAGTTAAACTTAGATTAAGGTCATTTTCAAAATCTCATTAAGTGTAAATGGTAAAAGCATAATTCCTCACTGTTATCACCTAGATGTGAAATGGTTGCTAAACTTTATGTCAAATGTTGATCCAGTAACACCAGAAATTCAATGTCTACATGCAAATAGCTATAAAGCTTCATTAGCACCTACGAGTATGACCTAGTGGTCAATGAAGCTTAGAACGGACCATGGGAGACTAGGGTCCAAATCCTAGTAGAGGCAAAAAAATTTAGGTGATTTCTTCCAATCTCTCTAACCGTTGATGGACAAATTTACCAGATACCTATACTGGTGGGAGATAGCTGGTATCCAGTGGATTAGTCGAGGTGCGTCAAAGCTAACCCCGGCACTACCTTTTTAAAACAAACTATTATAGTTCATTAAAATTTGCAAATAGCTGTTGTATTATGTTGGTTCACCTGCTAAGATCATTTTTCTTTGGAAGGAAAGTAAAAGCATCTAGCAGATTGCTATTTTGTGGTGGTGTGTGTGAGGTCTTCAAGTCATATGATCATGATTTGAAGTAAGGAAAACATGAAAGTCTTGCAAATTTCAGTTTTATCATGCTGGGTGCTATGTCATCTACATAAAGTTCCCTTTTATTTGAAAATCTAAAAGTTCCAGATAAAACAATGCATGTGCACCTAAGCTGCCTTGAGAAAATAGCTGGGCTAACTGAATCCTTCTAAGTTCCTTGTGTTTATCTCCCTGATAATCTAATTTGTGACCTTTCATTGGGCGTTCTAATGTCCTTTTTTTTTGGGTTATATGATGTAAGTAAAAAAACAATCATTTGCTCGCTCCTTTTATTTTGTTTTCTTCCTTAACATTGACTTTGCAATGGCTATAGTTTATTGATTATTTTATGGGAAGTTCAAAGTGGAGAAGAGGACTACTTAATATTAGAAGTAGTAGTTAGGCAGTTAAAATAGTCTTCTATCTTTTGGATGTTTAAGATTATAGATCAATTGCTGTACTATATTGGGCTATTGGCATAATAATTAGTGCTATCCATGTTTCAGTGCTTCAATTAGAGTACATCATCTTTTTGATGTATTTGTGTTGGATCTGAAGCTACTCTTATTTTACAAGTATTTGCTCAGATGCACCAAGAAGATGCTGCTCTTACCTTCCTTTAAACATGTAGGGAGGCAAGGAAATCCACAGACATATTCAATGCACACCTACACTTCTAATTCTCAAATTATCTATTATTTCTCTTTCCATAATGTCCTAAAGATACACAGGTATTCTATTCAACGTGTCTGAAGCCACATTTTTATCGTCCTCTAGCATGTCAATGACTCTTAAGTCTTAAGCTTTCTTGGGTTTCTACGTTCTGCACTTTTTGCAATTGACCTACATCTACTCCTCGATAATTTAAGCTTTCTTTCTTCACGTGTTTTCTGTCTTCTAGCATTTCAAAGACTCCTAAGTTTTCTTGGGTTTCTAAGCTATAACCGTTGACACCTCTTCCTCCCCAATTTAATGCTGTATTTGTTTCAAATCTCCAGCCGGAAGTTGTAGCAGGAAGTATAATCAAAATATTGGTATTCAAGTCTTCAAGATTTACTTATCTTTCATAATTAAAATATTCTTTGGGAACCAAGTCGGGAACCAGCATAGGTGGTGGAGGCATCAGCATAGGTGGAAGCATTGCCAAAGATGGAGTTTTCCTTGGAGCCAGAAGGAGGTTGCAGTGTAGGTGACCACCAAACTTTGAGCAAGGTTTTGGTGTTCCCGGAATTGGGGGAAATTTTCTGTTTTGTTCCTTTTCATATTTTTCCTTAATTGGATAGAAAAAAATCGGAAAGATTGTAAGTGTTGGACATGTGGCATTTAAGTAAGGACTCGAATACAATTTTTTACTGTTCACGCGCTTGACTTTTTTGATTCCCATGGGCATGGCACATGTCGTTTTAGGGAGGTAATCATTCCACTTTTTACAAGTAGTGGCATCAAAAAGGATGCGCATGAAGAGAGTGTAAGAGGGAATTTGTTGATAAAGGGCGCGTAAGAGGGATTTACATGCAAGTTTGTGGTAAAGTGTGTATTAAGCCTATATTTAACAGTACAAGTATAATGGTATTGATCCAGCACCAGGGTTTAAATTTCGGTAGAGGGAAAACATGATTTGTTTTATCCATATAAGCATTGGTGGACAAAGTTACTCAGTACATGTGTTGTGCTGTGGGAGGTAGCTGATATTCGGTGGATTAGTCGAGGTGCACGCAAGCTAGCGCAGACACAATCAAATAAATAAATAAGTACAGTGGTATCCACACATATGATGGTCTTAACTTTAATCTTAAATATTATCACCACGGATATCCAACAAGAACAACCATGGATATCCAATATATTAGAATTTACTAGATGAAATTAATCACATATAGCCGAAAATATAGACAAATATGTGCCATTTGCAACGAAATATCATGAATAATTGATATGGAAGCATCATATGTTGAAAAACTTGATGAAACTAACTGCTTGGACTAACATAGTTTTTGTATCTCTAAAAATTACCCATTACTCAAATATCACATAAGAATGGTTTCTATCGACTATTATAGTCCAACATACTTCTTCATTTTCTTAACTAGAAAAGCTGCATTTTCTAAAAATAGGTGAGAACTCTCATATACAAGTCCAGAATTGCTAACTCAGGGAACATCATATTGGAAATATCTAATTATGGACAATCAGAGATAGAGAGCATCGAAGAATTGAGAAAGGTTAAACATACCTGGTCTTTCCAGAAACGGGATCCTTTATGAGAGATTCTATGGCTCCCACATGAATCAGATCATAAGTCCGAGGGTATGTTGAGAAAGGCTCACACCTGTGACACAGGCGGTAAATGGAGTTTATTAGTTGAAGTGAATAATCCATCTGTCCATCTTTCCCATGACTCTCTAAGTTCTCGGATTTGCAAACCATTAGTGGATGACTCTTATTGTGAGGAAAGAAACTTCCAGACATAGAGATAAGAAAGAGAAAAAGATTTGACAAAACTCGCTGTCTAGCAGGTGGGATTAAGAAAAAAAGAAAAGAAAAAAAGAGACAATGATCCAGAGTCCAGCTAACCATTTGTATAAACTTTTAAGGATGACTATCAAATATGTGATACAGAAATTCTCGACCTACCAGTCATGATAAACTCCAATAAGGCCTCTGTCAAAAATCACATCAAGTGTTAAAGGCTTATGTGCTGGAACAACATTCATCACCCAGATTGGATCTGATGATAACGCTGCAGCAAATCCTCCGAAAAATGCATTCATGTCCATGACATTGCGAACTGATGAAGTTCCTAGTTTCAAGTTCAATGAACTTTTATAGAATGCAACTCTGCGTGCCCATCTTCTTGAGTCAGCTTCAAACACATCCATTCCATTTTTAGTAACAATTGCCCTAGCTGGAGCTTTTGTCAGCCGCGCCGGCCATTTTGGAATTTTCCCAATGGCATATTCTCCTTTGACAGATAAAGTCCTACTCACACATTTTTTCAACTTGAAGTACCTGCAAATTAATTTGAGATACAAAAGTAGAGCTAGTTATTTAAAATGCTTCCACCAACAGTATGGTTGACAAGGTAAAAGCACCATAAGTTTGTTGGAGATTATAGCAAAGATGTAACTGAAGAACATGGAAGGAGAAATAAAAAAGAACAAAAGAAATGCATAAATGAATCACCATGCAGCACTTGGGTCATCCGTGTTATCGCACAGTTCAAGCCCAAATTCATTTTGATTAGGAAGACATGAATCCCCAAGAGGCTTTTTCCAGATGACAGTGTTTCCATCAACAACAATCAGCTCATAGCACAACGATCTGGCCACTGTTTGGAGATCCCCCCACTCCTTATCTTGCTTGGGCCACTGAACAGGAGGACCAGAAATAACAAGGTAGCCGCCGGGGCGGAGTAACCGGTCAACTTCGATGAAGTATGTTGCATCTGCATGGCAACAATTCTTCTGTCAGGGTCTCAGACAGCAGGTATATAAAGCATGCTGACAATGACCATCGAACTCAGAAAACTCACTATATGCAGTAAAAGGAATCAAACACCGTGAACAATGAACCAAATCAAACGAGAAGGCAGGAAAAGGAAGCCTGCGCGTCCCAAGCATCGCAACAAATGCGGGTATTCCTCGTTCCAAGGCAAACTGTATTTGTGATTTATGTGAATCTCTTGGAGCAAAAGACAGCGTCAACATGTCTTCGGCAAGTAGGTAGCCACCAAAACTGGCAACCTGCAGCAGGAACGAATGTTCAGATACCCAGGAACATTAGTACAGATTCTAAGGAACCGAGCAAGAACATCATACCCCACATCCCATATCAAGGGCAGTCCTCAAAACTCCACCAGCAATTGGAATGTACTGTTTAAGCTTCTCGATATACTGCTCTGCCCCATCAGGAAACATAGTTCCACCACCAGGGAAGATAAAATACGGCCCTTCTTTTTTCATCCATCCTTGGTGCCCTTTCCTGTCAGCTATTTTATTGTAGGGCATATTCTCATGCCATATCTGCGAAGAAAGGGAAGGTTTATTGTGACCATGATTGCAATAATTAAACACTCCAAAAAGAAGTGAAAAATGCAATTTTCAATGAATATGGAGCAAGTTATTAAGAACTGCCACCAAAAGAGGCCCACAACTACAGATGTAATGCAACAATTTAAGCCGAATCTAAAAGAAAAGAAGAACTAAATTCTTTTAACAAATTGAAAGGCTAAATTACTAAGTCAATTGCCACCAGGTCCAAGATTAGGGAAAAGCCACTATCCACGTTAATCTAAAAAGAAAAGGGATGTACAAAAGGAAACCATTACAGAATCCATCCAATGAAACTACAACAAGCAGCACTACGAGTATTCAAGCAAGATCATACATCATAAGGCACTGATGAGACTAAATCAAAAGGCAACTTAAATGTTGTTCCACGCAGCTAAATCCAGCTCATCTAGACTGAAACAAACCAATCTTGTGATATCACCACTCACTTAAAATGTTGCACACCTAACATAAATAAATAAAAGTGTCTCTTGTAACAGCTTAAACTTTTAGATTAGCTATTCACATTTCAACATGGCATAAAAACAAGCAGAGCTCCTCGGTTCGATTCTCACAGCAATCCATCAACAAACATTAAACTCAACAGTAGCGCCACGTGTTGAAGCCTAAAATGATAAATAAAAAGTCTTTATTCTACTAACAGCTTCAGACATTTCAAAACAAGCTTCTGGGCTTCAGAGGATTGATTAGCTTCAGATCAATTATAACTACTAAAGATTCATCTTTTCGTATTTACCTTGTGCAAACTGTCAGGCCAGTGAACAGAGACGCGGTAACCTTGTGGGGGTGGAATCAAACAAAGAGGGGTGTCCTTAGGCAAAGGGCAATGCCTTTCCCTATAATAATTCATCTCTCTACTCAACTGGCTATTTAATCTTGGATCCTCACAAGGCATATGATCCACATAGTCTGCTGGGCATGCATCAATACCTGTTGTCTGTCTCCCTGACTCCACCTATTAATGATCCCACAAATTATTAAAACAGATCTAATCCAAACTGAACTGAAAGTATAACTATATGAAATTGTACCTGTGCGACAAGGCGACTGCGCTGACGTGGATCCCCAGAGGCTGAACGAAGCAGAGACTGACGCCCTGAAGCAGCTAAGGAATCACCCAAAGGGGTACACAAAAGAAGGAAGAAAATTAACACTGCTGCAAAGAAAGCTGCTGATACTAAATCAAGAAGACGCCACTGTCGAACATTTCGCTTTGACGATGGTAGATTCAAGTGACCCATTTTCACTAGTAGCAGTTAATAATAGAAACCTCAAGATCCAACCGCACACACACTGACACACAGAAATTTATGCATGCGAGATGGAAATTCGAAGATCTGAAGCATATGTTGAAGTAGATTTGTACTGCTTTTTGAGGTGAGTGTTGTGCTTAAAGGAGCTCGCGGAGAGAGAGAGAGAGGATATTTTTATTCCTTTAAAATTCGGCCATTTTTTATGAGTTAAGGACTAAAGAGTAGATATGGAGATCTATGCCAAGGTATTTTCTTGGTATGTTACATTTGCCTCCCCCATAATATGTCGGTAATTGTATGTTAACTCTTGTTTAGTAGTAAGAATTCTAAAATAAATATTTATTTTTATTTGTTACTTTCACATATCAAAAGAAAAATAATTTATTTTTCTTATTTTCCTCTTAGCATTTATTACTCATTCCAAATCCATTAAAACTATACGCCAATTAATATGAATATCATAATAAATTATACACTTTATTTATTATTTATTATTTATTAGAGGATGTACAAAGTCAATAGTGGACAAGTAAAAGTGAACGGAGGGAATACTTGCTAACACTCCCATTGCAATCATATTAGGGATTGAAATTACACATTGCTTAACAAATCAAGAGAGCGTGATGGGAAAATGAGAAAAATGACTCTTGAAATGGACCACTTTAACTTGGCTATTTAAGTGGTGAGTGCTAGAACTTAAAATCAAACTAACATCTCAGCATAAACTTTAGAATTTTTACTGCATGGTTAGAAATTGCTCAACATAAAAAATAAAAAATAAAAAGTTAAGAGTCTATAAAAGTTTGAGAGTAAGTTTCTTAAGGATGAATTCGTTCAACTTCACGTCATACAAAATAAGTAACATTTTTTATAAAATGAGTGATCACCAAAGTTCACTTGGCGCGAGCCTTTTGATGCCAAGTCATAATTCAGAAAACATAATTCGATGAATAAAAAAAACTAGGTCGAGGATCCAGATAAACTGTCGGTGGTTATTACTTTTATCATTTGTGATTGTCACAACTTCGCGGCGACAGGCCGGACTCACGGTTGGAGGGGAAGAAAAGTCTTAGTTGCTTCAAGTCGGACTAGCCTAACGGAAATCTCATCAAAGAAAAAGACATGTATAATCATACAAAGGGAGGCAATATTGAAGCAAAACACACTCATCAAAGTGTCAGTAGGTTAACCTCAAACATTAACTCCCACCAACCCAAACAGCATAAACTCGAAGATTAATGACCATTTATAATAGCCTGTTTGGCCAAGCTTCTCTGAAAAACAAAAGTGTTAATATACAAAGTTGAAGTGGTTGGGCAAGTTTTTATACGAAAAAAAAGTGCTTTTAAGTAGAAGCAAAAAAAAGTAATTTTTCTCCAAAAACACTTTTTTGAGTAACACTTTTAAAAAAAAATACACTTAGAAACAGTTTTAAAAGCTTGGCCAAACACTAATTGTTGTTTAGAAGTGTTTTTTAAGTAAATTAACCAAACACAAACAACTTCTCACAAAAAATACTTTTAAAAAAAGCACTTCTCGAAATAAACTGATGGCCAATGAGACTATAAGTCGTTGACGAATACAATAATAGGCTAGATGGAAATATGGAATGTTGTATCTTAAATTTTAAAGGGAACCAAAAGAACAAGGTAGTAAATGGATTAGCATTCATTGATGATGACACATCACCAAGAAAGGTTGCAGGAAGTAGATCAGGCAAAAAATATATACTTTTCCATCATCTGGTAAATCTATAATATGAACAGCAATCCACTATTATCCTGAAAAACTTCTCAATCCAACCTCTTTCGACAATGGTCAACTTCATGCAACAGACCTAACTTCATATTAAGGCAAACAAAACTGCTACCGCCCTCCTTATTCATTTTCAATGTTTCCTTGAGGCTCTAAGGATGTGGTCATGCTTGAGAAGGTTTGCTCTCAAAAGCATTGATCTGACATCCCGGTCGAATTCCCTGCCTGTCTGCAGCACCTTCTGAAAGGTTGCATTTCTCTGATCAGCATGCCGTGCATATAAAATTTTGTTGTGCGAGTCGATTCGAGCCTGCAGGATAGTAACAATCATGATCTATACCCTGAATTAACTAAACAATAACAAGGCTTTCCACACAGAAGATGGGTACAAAAGTACATGTTACTGGTCCATCACCTGTATTTGGTTGTCAGTGATCAAAGCTTCAAGTTCCTTCTCCAAACCTGCAACGCTCGTCTTGAAAGCATTGGCCATCATATTCAAATCAACCGAGACAAATGGGTGGGTGTACTGGATTAAAGCTTTGTTACGGATTTGATCATACAGCGTCTCGACATGGTCATGCAAATGGATGTCAAGCAACAGATTTGCTTTAAGATTTCCTAGATACTCCAGACAAGTAGCATAGTGACTGCAACATAGATAAAAATGAAGTATATTAGGGGAAAGGGGAGTCTGGAAAAATCAATTTCAGAACACAACAACTCCAGACATCGGCATTTCATTCGATTTCAAATTCATACGATCATTTTAGTTTGAAATGACATAACAGTTCGAAGGTAAGGAAAAGAGAAGCTTATCAAATTACTCACACAAAATGTTCAGATAGGCAGGATAAATCCTCCACATCTCTTCTAGGATATAATCCATTCTCCTGAGTGCTATCCTTCATTTTTTCCCATTAATCCAAGGGTAATAACTGGAAAAGCAAGTATATCTGCCACATCCTTGGTATATACAACAACTACTACGCCCCAAACCCAAATTAATCATCAACTTCCATTCCAACCATTTGGGCTTATTTCATTCCATTAGTTCATAATTTGTCATGTAGAGAAAATTTGGGATTCTATCATCTATCTTATACAAACCACCTCTAAACCATCTTGTGTGTATATCAATGAAATACATTTACATGTCATAAAAAAAGGGTTGAACGGAGGTAATACACTTTTCTTTCGTTAGTTCAAACAATTCCAGTTTTGTTTATAATAAGCAAAGAAATCTTATTGAAGGTGATCAAAGAATAGGTATAACCGTCTCAGTGCTCACTTAAACTTTTATCCTTCCATCCACAGTAGAAACATGACCAGACAATGGTGGAAAAGGTCAAGTTGCTGATTTCATGCATAAAATATCAGGGGGTGAACTTGAAAAAGGATAAACAGGACCATTGGGTAGCTCTAATTAAAAGTTCCATGTGGAACTCAGCAGCCAATACAAATACATCGAAAGGCATTTTCTAACGAACATATCATACAGATGGCAGACATGACTAATGATGTCTAATCCACTGACACCTTGCAAAATAAATCTAAATCATAATACATTCCAAGTTACCTTGTGTAGAAATCATGAATGAGCTCCCTTATCTCAGGTACCAGCTCCAAGAAATTCCTGAAGTTAATATTGTCAATAACTTTGCTCTGCCAAACAAAATCATCTGAATCAGCAAGTTGCATCGTAATTATATCATGCAGCTTCAACAATAAAATCACTTAAGAACGAAAAGAAAATTGTATTATTGCCTTCAGCTCTGCTCGGTCAAAACTTGCAAGTGCACAAAGTCCACCATAAGTAGCAACATCTTGTGGTGCAATAACTTCAGTGTAGTTGTTACCTAATTCTGGACCAACTTCCAGGAACTGCAACGACCCAGTGAAATGTCAAATAAGTAAATGAAACCAAAGGACCTAAAATCCTTCTGTGGTGCCAGTTCAATCTAGGTAACAAGAACCGAATAACAAACACATGGTAATATGCTATGAACTGCAACTGAAAATAAAAAAATAGAAGGCAACTGAGCACAAGTTCCTCAATTGACATTAACAATTTTAAAAAAATTCCTCAATTGACATTTACCAAATGAAAAACTTAGTTGAGGAAACTCTATGCACATTATCACGATTGATGACGGTAAAGGCACTTAACTACCAATTCAAGACTGAGCTACAACTTGGGGTAGGCCTAAGTGAGAGAAGACCATCTTCTTTTTATTGATGAAGCCTAAGTGAGTACAGACTATCACAAACCTTTCGAGCAGCAAGCTTATACTTCTTTGCCTCCAAGTTAGCCAACCCAGCAGCACAACGAAGTTTTGCAACTGTAAGACTTTCCAGAGCATCTTGGCTCTGCTCCGCCTTGCTAACATAGCTTGCAACGTGTGTGAACTGGCCCATCTCAATGCTGACCAGAATTGCATTCAAACACATATGAATTATGTGCTTTGCAGTCGTGCAATAATCACGTGTACGAACATAATTCTTAAATGCCTCTCCAAGCTGTCCATGTGCATAGTAGAAATCTCCAAAATCGTTGTATCCCATCCTAATGCTCTCTTTGATCAGATTTGTCTACACAGAAGGAGAGCGAGGGAGAGAGGGAGGTTACATGAGTTCCACTTAAGCAACAAAATTTGATATATATAAAGTGAAACAAAGTGAAATAAAATAATTACAATGATGCAGTTAAAAAAGAAAATCTAATGGAAAGGTGCAATGGTGTGCCAAAATGAAGAGAAAAGTAGTAATGAATGGCCGAATGGAAGTAAGCATGCCCAATAAGAAGGAATTCTTATGTGTCAAGTTATCTCACGAAATATGTCAATATGCCAGATCAATAATTTGTCAACTTCTGAAACAGCTATGAGTTAAAGGGGATATAGTAGTAAGAGAAATGAATAGAACGCGAGACTGTTCAATAAGTTGTGAGATTGAAGTAGAAGGCATTAAGACATCTCTTTAGTTTCACTAGTATTTTTGGTGAAAGCAGAAAATACCATCTTGTATTTATGGTTCAAACATGGTGGAAGATGATGGATGCATCAAGAAGAGTAACATGCAGTCATGCATGTCACCCTTTTTTTTATGACTTGGTGTTTATTGATGAAAATATAATCAACTTATCAAAAGAAAAAAAGCAATTGGCCTGATCTAATAAAATCTGAGACAAGCTCACTTTGCAGTAAAAAGAGTGGCGTAATCTGTGTTTCCATAAAACGGTAAAAGCAGAAAGAGAATTCTTCAAAAATTACATTTGATTCTCCCAAATCCATCTCACTCAAGAACTTCCAACCATATTGATCAATCTGAAACCAACTTGGCTAGAACCTTTGACTATTCACTTTATTTTCCCTTCGAGGAAATTTATGGTGAGTGTATAGGTTACAAAACACAGCATCAAAATGAACCCAACAGCGGCATTAGGTACAAAAGCAGGTCAGACATGAAGTTTCTAATAAGATACAGGGCATAACACAATGAGGATACAAGTTTACAAACTTACAAAAACAAGTCTTTTTTATTGTCGATACACAAAATAGAATGCATGTATATGTATTCTTATTGCAAGGATAGATCTCCTTAACCCCTCCCTTATTTTTAACTTTTACTCCTCTTCCGCTGTCAATTTCCATATGTTCTGAGCACTTTCAGAATTTTCATCTAAAGTAGCAATACATCTTATTCCTATTAAAAGATTATCTCACTAAATATGTGATACGCACAGAACAATGAGAAAAAATTGAGAACGGCCAAGCAGGTATCTAACCAGTATCTACTGGGAATTAAAAATGTTTCATAAGGATACAACAGCCTTCTAAAGTTTCCATACTTCTCAAAGAATAATTACTAACCATCATGTTTTTTTTTTTCTTGGTAATGAATTGGACATGATTTCCTCATTTTATTGTTATAAGTCAAAATTTCATTAGCACAAGTCAGAGTCAAAATTCTGTACATTACACATGGTTGCTTACAAGGAACTATTACTAAGATATTTAGTGGGCGTTTGGACATAAGAATTGTAAAATTCTAAAAAAAAGTGAAAAAAAATTTCAAGTGAAAATGGTATTTGAAAATTAGAGTTGTGTTTGGACATGAATATAATTTTGGGTTATTTTTGAAGTTTTGTGAGTGATATAAGTAAAAAATTTGAAAAATAACTTTTTGGAGTTTTTCAAATTTTCGAAAAATTCCAAAATTCATCTTCAAATAAGTAAAAAAAAATTCGCAAAAAACTGAAAAAATTCTTATGTCCAAACGGGCAGAAAACCTCCCCGAGTGGCCAATGTATCATGATGAAAAAAATTAGCTCAACAAGCTTACCCCTTCTATATCCTATCAATTGCTCATTACTAACGCTAAACCAAATGGATCTACCTCTAAGTATGCACTATAATTGAGCAAGATAAAACTAAAAGAACAGAGAGAGCCCCATAAATTTACCTTGATTAAGAAAACAAATAAAATTCAAAACACGCATTAGCTGCCACTTCTCTAGTTCCCTCCGACCTCCCTCCTGAAATTCAAACTATGTAACCGGTGTATTTTCACTATCTTAATATGACGAGAACAGCAACTTATATTACTTTTCAAGCTGTTTCCGAATATCTAAATTTAAATTGAAAAAAATTATTTGATCTAATCAGGTTTATAGAGAATAAAGACTTTGTTCAAAGAAAGATACCCTATAAGCGTTGAGTTCGTTCTCAAGCTTCTCTTTCCTCAGCTCAGCCCGACGATCCACAGCATCGGACCAAGCAGGGTCCGGCCCATAATTAGGGCCTAAACGTCCATCAATCTTCTGTACAACCTCACGGAACAATTGCGTGTTCTCCCCTTTCTTAATCTCATCATAGGCCATTCTCAAAGCCTCCAATTGCATTGAAGCATTGCCACATCGATCAGCTATGAAGAGAAGCCTCATAATTTTTGTTCGGCCGCTGTATAAGGCGGCGTACAACTCAATATCCAGCTGCTCGCCGCTGATAATCGGCCGGTGACGCTGCGAGGTCTCATCGCCGTTGGCGTAGATCTCGTCAGCTATTTGCCCTAAATCCTCGTCGGGTTCCATCGGAGATTAATTTCTTGAACGTTCGATCGGAGCTAGGGTTTCTACTCTCTCTCTCTCTTCTTCTCACCACTTCGAGGAGCGACACTGAAAAAAAACTTAAACTGAAGTGTGACGTTCACTAATTTTGTTTGAGGAAGTATCGGGCCTTTAAGCCCATGTCGTAGTACACATCGGGCTGCGTTCCTACTGTGGCCCAGTATGCATATCTGGTTTTTTTGGGGGGAAATTACGTCAAAATAGCACCGGCAAGCCAGTTTTCGAACTGGTAATTGAAAAATAGTCACTATTTTATTATAACACAGAAAGTTTCGACATAATATATTGGAGCAACTGTGTATGAACTTCTAGCATATTATGCTGGAACTCCAGCACACGGAAAGTTCCAGCATAATATACTGGAGATTGGAGTACCTGTGTATGAACTTCCAACATATTATGTTGAAACTCCAGTACACAGAACGTTCCAGCATAATATACCGGAGATTGACGCACCTGCGTATGAACTTCCAGTATATTATGTTGGAATTCCAGCACATTATGAAATTCCAACATGTTATGCTGCAAATTCACATGTAAAAAATTCGAACTCCAACATATTATGCTGGAACATTTTTCGAATTTTGAACAATATTTTTGTTCATATTTATTTTTACATGAAAAGTGGTTAAATTTTGATTAGTTTGAAACTGTGGTTGTTTTTCCAGTACCACTTGTAAATTTGGCTATTTTTTAATTTCACCCGAAAATTACGCGATACATCAAATATTTACACTGTATTTATAATTCTTAGCTATACTTTCAGCAAATTTATAGCTATATTTTAATTCTATAGCAAATCCATGAAATAAGAGATTAATTGTTTTGAACTGAAACAAGAGAGCAACAAGCTCTCGTAGCTCAGTTGGTTAGAGTGCTGACTTAGTTTGTGGAGGTCTTAAGTTTGACTCTCGACAAGAATATTTTATTTTTTGTATTTATGTATTTCGCCTAAGTTGTATTCGTTGCGCAAACATATTGTATAATTTGTATACACCCTTGTATACAATCGATACAAGTTGTATCCTTTGTATACACCCTTGTATTTCGCCTTGGTTACAACTGATACATAATGTATTCGTTGCACAAATAAATACAATTGCGCGAACGAATACAATTGATACACGTTGTATTCGTTGCGCGATCGAATACAGTTGATATATGATATATTCGTTGCGCGTTTGAATACATGTGATATAAGTTAGTAACAATTGAATAGTAGTTACGAATAGTAATTAGACAAACTATAGTTATTAGGCTCTAGACTATAGTGGTTTATGAAAATTTCTCTTTTTTTCTATTTATTTTAAATTTCCAACAAGAGATTATATCAATAACATCTATATCTCTATCACAAACAAGTTGGAGTAGACTATATGAATCTTGACAAACAATATTGCTCAATTAAAACTTATCTTAAACAAATATTATATAAAACAAAAAATAAAATTTAAAATAAAAAATTAGCCTCTAAACATGATTAATTATTAAAAAAATCTTCATTTTATTCCAAGGGAGGGATCAAGGACAATTAACAACGGATAATATATTCCCTCTATAACAACACTCCAATAGGTACAAACTAGCCTCTAGTAATATATGAGCCACAAAAAGTTATACTCACCTTCATCACATTTGGTATCTCTCCCTATCTCCTATTTACTCCCATAATCCATATCAATAACGTTATATGTTAGAATCAGTGTTTTTAAAGGCGTTTCGGGGCGAGTCTTAGGGCGAGGCGCAACAAAAATGCCCTGAGGCGATGGTGTGGGGTGAAAGTCTAAAGAGGCATACGTCCGGGCGTTTGAGGCGCGATTTTATAGTGAGGCGTAAGCCCCAGAGATTTTTTCATTATAAAGCAAATTTTGTTGAATAAGTCCTTCATATAACATCCAAATTTTCAAAAGCCAGCTTGTAATTACTCAAAAGTTTTTAAAAAAGAACTGAAATGTCCTTTTTATTGATTGATGTCACGACCCGGATTTTCCACCATCGGGAGTCGTGATGGCGCCTACTATCGGAGCTAGGCAAGCCAAACCTTTTAAAACATTCCCTGATTTCACCTCAACAAGAACAATATAAATATAACGAGTCATTTAAATTAAAGCGGAAGTTTAACATTTCTCTACCCAAGACTGGTGTCGCTATCTCACGAACTACTAAAGAGTGCTACAAACAAGTCTGAATAGAAATACATAAATGTCTGTCTCGGTACAATGGAAACAAACTGAAAACATAGAAAGGGACTCCGGCCTGCGAACGCCAGCTAGGCTACCTCGTAAGTCCCTGGACTGAAGTCAGCTCCGACCGATATCCTACTGCTGTGGTCCAAAAGCTGCTCCGGTGCTGTGATCTGTGCAAAAGAGCACAGAAGTGTAGCATCAACACAACCGACCCCATGTGCTGGTAAGTGCCTGGCCTAACCCCTGCGAATTAGTGACGAGGCTAGACAGGACTACCAAATCAACCTGTGCAGTTCAATGTATATATATGCAATACAAGGAAAGAATACAGAAATTAAACAGTTAAGAGGAAGGGGAGCATACTATGGGGGAAAGTACAGTCCGGATATAAAATCAGCAATTTAAGTAAGAAACAGGGCAGTAACAATAATTAATGAGAGCAGGAAAAATCAACAGTTGCACGGCATCAACCTTCGTGCTTTTACTCTCATTCTCACCAAAAGCAATCAAATAAAGTGCACGGCATCACCCTTCGTGCTTTCCCTCACATAACTCTCATATCATGGCACGGAATGATCCTTCGTGCAATTTTAATCAAATCAGAGCACGGAATGTCCCTTCGTGCATAAATAATCAAAACATGGCACGGAATGACCCTTCGTGCAAATATAATCAAAACATGGCACGGAATGAGCCTTCGTGCAAATATAATCAAAACATGGCACGGAATGACCCTTCGTGCATTATACCTCTTCCTCACCCAAACACTAATCACAACCAAATGGGGCGGGGGGATAAACAAACAATAAGAAATGTCCCGGCAAGGAAAGAACATAATTAAACAGCTAAATCCCGGCAAGGGAGCAACCACAATAACTTTCACATCCCGGCAAGGGAGATAATCAATTTACTCAAACCATCCCGGCAAGGGATTAATCATATCACTTTCTATAACTTTCATTTCTTACCCAATAGTCTTTTTACTGTTCGAGCCAACGCTCCAAAGAATTTACAATTCATAATCAATCCTCATACTCTTCACATTTCGTAAGATTCATCAACTAACGGGGAAGAGTCATAANATTCCTCATTTTTCATTCTAACTTCATAAACTTCAAATTTTTGATATTTAGGTCCGAAACACGTCAAATGACGTCCGATTTCGACCAAATTTCAAAGAAAGCGCTTAAACCATATATAAGACTTGTACCGAGCGCCGGAACCAAAATACGAGCCCGATACCACAGTCTTTTAATCAATTTTCATTTCCATTTCCCTTAATAATTTCAGAAAAACAATTTCACAGAAAAATTCTTTTCTCGGGCTCTAGACCTCGGATTTCGACTCCGGGCACATGCCCGAGTCCTATATTTTTCTACGGACCCTCTGAGACCGTCAAATCACGGGTTCGGGTCCGTTTACCAAAAATGTTGACCAAAGTCAACTTTAATCATTTTAAAGCCACATTTTGAAAATTTTCACCGAATTTAACATATAATCTTTCCGGCTATGCGCCCGGACCGCGCACACAAATCGGGGCAACTAAAGGTGAGGTTTTCAGGGCCTCGTAAGCTCGGAAAAAGAGAGAAATCCGGTGATGACCCTTTGGGTCGTCACATTCTCCACCTCTAAAGCAATTGTTCGTCCTCGAACGGACAAAAGAAAGAAGTACCTGAGTCGGAAAATAGATGAGGATAGCGGCTCCGCATATCAGACTCGGACTCCCAGGTCGATGCCTCAGGAGGCTGACCTCTCCACTGGACACGCACTGAAGGAAAACTCTTCGACCTCAACTGTCGAACCTGCCGGTCTAGGATAGCTACCGGCTCCTCCCTGTAAGACATATCCTTGTCCAACTGGACAGTGCTGAAATCTAACACGTGGTCTGGATCGCCGTGATACCTCCGAAGCATGGACACATGAAACACTGGATGCACGGCTGACAAGCTAGGTGGCAAGGCAAGTCTATAGGTCACCTCTCCCACACGATCGAGAATCTCAAATGGGCCAACTAACCTAGGGCTAAGCTTGCCCTTCTTCCCAAATCTCATCACGCCCTTCATAGGCGATACACGGAGCAATACTCGCTCACCAACCATGAAAGCTACATCTCGAACCTTGCGATCCGCATAACTCTTTTGCCGCGACTGAGCCGAACGAAGCCTATCCTGAATGATCTTGACCTTATCTAAGGCCTCCTGAACTAAATCTGTACCCAATAACCGAGCCTCTCCCGGCTCAAACCATCCGACTGGAGACCGACATCGCCAACCATACAACGCCTCATATGGAGCCATCTGAATGCTGGACTGGTAGCTGTTGTTGTAGGCGAACTCTGCTAAAGGCAAAAACTGGTCCCACGAGCCTCCAAAATCAATGACACATGCTCGGAGCATATCCTCCAATATCTGAATAGTCCTCTCGGACTGGCCGTCCGTCTGAGGATGGAATGCTGTGCTCAACTGAACCTGGGTGCCCAACTCCTGCTGAACTGCCCTCCAGAAGCGCGAGGTAAACTGCGTACCCCGGTCCGAAATGATAGATACCGGCACCCCATGAAGGCGAACAATCTCTCGGATGTAGATCTCAGCTAACCTCTCCGATGAATAAGTTGCTGCAACAGGAATAAAATGCGCTGACTTGGTCAGCCTATCAACAATGACCCAAATAGCATCAAACTTCTTCCGAGTCATCGGAAGTCCAGTAACGAAATCCATGGTAATCCTCTCCCATTTCCACTCGGGAAGCTCAATCCTCTTAAACAAACCACCAGGCCTCTGATGCTCATACTTAACCTGCTGACAGTTCAAACATCGAGCCACATATGCAACAATATCCTTCTTCATCCTACGCCACCAATAAAGCTGCCGCAAGTCCTGATACATCTTCGCGGCGCCCGGGTGAATAGAATACCGAGAACTATGGGC
>NC_031989.1:10451251-10514260 GCF_001879085.1 Nicotiana attenuata
CAAGGGATTTGTCATATCACTTTCTATTTCTTTCATTTCTTACTCAATAGTCTTTTTATCGTTCGAGCCAACGCTCCAAAGAATTTACAATTCATAATTAGTCCTCATACTCTTCACATTGCATAGAATTCATCAATTAACATGGAAGAGTCATAACAATATCAGGATAAGTACATACAAGGACCCACGGTCATGCTAGACACCGGTGTATAGATACTCGTCACCATGCCTATACACCGTACTCGATCATGTAGCAATTAGCAAATAATAACACTCTAATCCTATTCCTTCAAGCCAAAGTTGGATCAAACACTTACCTTGGTCCAAATAATAGCAATTAATCCTCAAAAACCGCCTTTCCTCTACAATCCGACTCCGAAACAATGGTATCTAGGCATAATTAATTCAATAATATTAATAAAGACTCAATGGTAACATCCCATAGCCTAGATATGAATTTCCTAGCATTCTTCCAAAAATACAAAAATTCGACACCGGACCCACATGGTCCAAACACGAGGCTCGGGCCAAAACTCAATCACCCATAACCCCACGAGTTCAAATATGCAATTTGTTTTAAGATTCAACCCCAAATTGAGGTTGAATCACCCAAAAATTCTCAAAACCCTAGCTCTACCCAAAATCCTTAATTTCTACTTTGATTTCATGATTTAGGTCTAGGAATTCAGTAATTAATGAAGAAGAGTGGAGGAATTAGGTGGGAAATTACTTACCCAAAGACTTTGGTGAAGAAGAGCTTCAAAAATCGCCCCTAGAGCTTGGAGAAGACAAGTTTTATGAAGAAATGGGAATAATCCCGTAATGGGTCTGTTTTGAGCTTATAAAATTAACTGGCAAAAATGCCCTATGCGATCGCGGAGAAGGCATTGCGATTGCATAGGGTAAAGGGAAATAAATCATCGCGATCGCATAAGTCATTCTGCGAACGCATAGAGGAAAAGCATAGGCAGTTCAGGTTTGGACTTTAACGAAGTGCCAACGCGGAGTATCAATGGTGTTCGCATTGAAGGAGCTGGCAAACCTATGCGATCGCGGAAGAGTTTATGCGAACGCATAGAACAAATGTGGGCACATGGAAGGCTACACTACGCGATCGCGAAGCAACCTATGCGATCGCATAGAACTAAATACCAGAACACCAGAACTGAGTTTTCTGCAATTTTCACTAAGTTCAAAACACCCCGAACCACCTCCCAATCACTCCTGAGCCCTCAGGGCTCCTTACCAAACACATACACTAACTCAACAATATCCTACGAACTCAACCGTGCGATCAAATCGCCAAAATAACATCAAAATCAATGATTCAAACCTCAAATTCCTCATTTTTCATTCTAACTTCATAAACTTCAAATTTTTGATATTTAGGTCCGAAACACGTCAAATGACGTCTGATTTCGACCAAATTTCACAGAAAGCGCTTAAACCATATATAAGACTTGTACCGAGCGTCGGAACCAAAATACGAGCCCGATACCACAGTCTTTTAATCAATTTTCATTTCCATTTCCCTTAATAATTTCAGAAAAACAATTTCACAGAAAAATTCTTTTCTCGGGCTCTAGACCTCGGATTTCGACTCCGGGCACATGCCCGAGTCCCATATTTTTCTACGGACCCTCCAGGACCGTCAAATCACGGGTCCAGGTCCGTTTACCAAAAATAATGACCAAAGTCAACTTTAATCATTTTAAAGCCATATTTTGAAATTTTTCACCGAGTTTAACATATAATCTTTCCGGCTACG
Source organism: Nicotiana attenuata (assembly GCF_001879085.1). Classification (NCBI taxonomy): domain Eukaryota; kingdom Viridiplantae; phylum Streptophyta; class Magnoliopsida; order Solanales; family Solanaceae; genus Nicotiana; species Nicotiana attenuata. Next base: position 10,453,020 of record NC_031989.1, read on the forward strand.
CGCCCAGACCGCGCACGCAAATCGAGGCAACTAAGGTGAGGTTTTCAAGGCCTCGGAAGCACGGAAAAAGAGAGAAATCCGGTGATGACCCTTTGGGTCGTCACAATTGAAGCCCTAATTTATGTTTCCCAATTCTTTATCTTGTCTGCTAGTCTTCTAATATCTCCAAAGAGCAACGAATATTCAATTTTTTTTTCCACAAATACAAAGAGAACTCCATTCTCCCTCATAGCTAGCAATTTGTTGTTCCTCCAGGTAGAAAACTTTATTCGTTTCGACTCAAGTTACTTGTGCTTGTAAGTAGCGTATTATAGATTATTTTGACTAATTTTTTATGGGGATGGAGCGCGCGCGCGCACGCACGCACACACACACACACACACACACACACACACACACACATATATATATATATATATATATATATATATATATATATATATATATATATATATATCACATATTTATAGTTTTTTTTAGTTTTATGTAATTTTACATTTTTATAAATATTTGCTATAATTATATTATTTTATAAAATATTAAAAATTAAATATTCATGGGGCTTACACCCCGTGTCTCGGGGCTTACGCCTCGCTAAGGCATATGTAAAACGCCTCGTCTTACGCTCACGCCTTTTAAAATATTGGTTAAAACCTCTTTCGTAACAATTAGGAGAACTTTTTTATGCCTTTGCCTTGTTTACCCACTTAGAAATTAAATATTTGCTGTTTTGCTTTTTAGCCATGTCTTGTTGAATCTTCAAATTTCTTTTAGCCCAACTATATATAGAACCCCCTAAAGTTAGCATCAAATTTCACTTTAACACTTAAACTGAGACTTGTTCCAGTTAAACACTTTAACACCAGTCAATCTGTACGACTGTACCTATCAAACCCCTCATGACTAACCAATCCAAAAAATATAATATGTGGAGTTCACGCGCCTGACATGGCAAAACTAACAAATAAAGAAGCGTCATGTGGCTTTTGAATAAAAAAAAGCTTTTGAGAAAAATAAGCAAATAAATCATCAGAAGGAAAAAAGCAAAATGAATAAAACTATCGTCATCACCGATGCGACGCCGTAGCCCGCACCCACTATTTTCCGGCAAATTCTCCAAATCTTCTTGCACTGAAACAAAACAACAACTGAAAAGTACATCAATAGCTATGGCAAACACAAGGTTGCTCGATGACCTAGTGTGTTAGGTGAGACGAATGATGGCGTTGGCGAGGTAGTGATGGAGGGAGCAGAGGTTGGTGGCAAAAATGGTGTTTTCGAGTCATCTTCTCCGGTTAACTCCGATAGTGACTTTTTTTTTCTTCAGAAAGCATATAGGGAATCGATGGGCATTTTAGACCTCATTTACAAAAACAAACCATCACAATCCTTTTCATCTTTTGCCATTAAATATTTTGGTATTTTTTTACAGATTTCATTATTACTTCTTTAAAGTTTTTCAAGAATGTTGCATCTTCCATAGTGCTTCATGCCTGCATAAATTACAAATGTCGGACCTAATAATACACTAGCAAAAGCAACATTGAGAAGAAATATCTGTAGGTGAAGATTGAATAGGAAAATGATTTCCGATATAGCTGTTAATGGAGGCGATGACCGTAAAAAAAATTAATTGTGGAAAACTAATGAGCGACTGCCGCATTTTTTACAGTAAGGTGGAGAGAGGAGCGGGGGGGGGGTAGGAGAAACAAAAACTGAAAAATAAAATTTTTGGATTCTTAAGCTCCTAGAAGAAGTGTTGGTACACACACTGTGCCATATAAATTGTATGTGTCTAATATGCACAGTTTAAATACAGTTCATGTGTTTGATGGGAAACATTGTTAATTGAGGTGTCTAAGTGAAAATCGGAGCCAAGTTTAAGGGGCTGGCTATATATTTGGCCGTTCTTTTATATATAGAGCTTCTATATTTCGGATGGACATGCTATGGAGTATAGAGTAGTACAATTTTGATGAGTCCGGAACCGAAATGTGATTCTTTTGGACTCAAAATACTTTTTTAGGTGAAAAAAAAAGTTACCATTCTATGTAAAACGCGGTTATGAACCGCGTTTACCTTAACGGCCGTTTGAGACGTTAAATTAAAGCGCGATTTGTTATTGCGTTTTATATAAAATATGTTTTAATACCGCGCTTTACTTGGAAGCTGATAAGACAACATTATAAAGCGCGGTTCATTACTGCATTTTATATAAAATGCAGTACCAAACCGCGCTATACATGTATAAATAATCGTCCCCTTCCCTTTCCCCCACGTTCTGGACAGAATTCCCCCCCCCCACCCCACTCTTAAAACTTAAAACTACGCACTCCCTTCCCCTACTAACGTAACCNCCTCACACGTCACACCATATAAGTAATGCCTCCAAATCTTCAAAGCATGAACAATGGCTGCCAACTCTAGATCATGGAACGGATAATTCTTCTCGTGGATCTTCAATTGCCTCGAAGCCATCCTGCATCAATACCGCACCAAGCCCAATACGGGAAGCATCACAATAAATGGCATAGGGTCCCGAGCCTGAGGGCAAAACCAATATCGGTGCCGTAGTCAGAGCTGTCTTGAGCTTCTGAAAGCTCTCCTCACACTCGTTTGACCATCTGAACTGGGCACCCTTCTGGGTCAATCTGGTCATCGGGGCTGCTATGGATGAAAATCCCTCCACGAACCGGCGGTAATAACCTGCTAACCCCAAGAAACTCCGAATCTCAGTAGCTGATGCTGGTCGAGGCCAGTTCTTGACTGCCTCAATCTTCTTCGGGTCCACCTGAATACCTTCCGCTGATACGACATGACCCAGAAATGCAACCAAACTCAACCAGAACTCGCACTTCGAGAACTTAGCATATAACTGACTATCCTTCAGAGTCTGAAGAACCACTCTGAGGTGCTGCTCGTGCTCCTCCTGGCTGCGGGAGTACACCAAAATATCATCAATAAAAACTATCACGAACAGGTCCAAGTAAGGTCTGAACACTCGGTTCATCAACTCCATAAATGCTGCTGGGGCATTGGTCAACCCAAATGACATGACCAAAAACTCATAATGCCCATACCGAGTGCGGAATGCTGTCTTGGGGACATCAGACGCCCTAATCCTCAACTAATGGTAGCTAGATCTCAAGTCTATCTTTGAAAACACCTTTGCACCCTGAAGCTGGTCAAACAAATCATCAATCCTCGGCAGTGGATACTTGTTCTTTATCATCACCTTGTTCAATTACCGGTAATCAATGCACATCCTTATCGATCCATCCTTTTTCTTCACAAATAACACCGGCGCACCCCAAGGAGAAACACTATGCCTGATAAAATCCTTCTCTAGCAAATCCTGTAACTGGTCCTTTAACTCCTTCAACTCTGGCAGGGCCATGCGATACGGCGGAATGGAAATGGGCTGCGTGCCTGGAGCCAGATCAATACAGAAATCAATATCCCTGTCGAGCGGCATACCCGGCAGGTCTGAAGGGAAAACCTCGGGGAACTCCCGAACAATAGGAACAGAATCAACAGAAGGGACCTCTGTGCTGGAATCGCGAACATACGCCAGATAAGCTAAACACCCCTTCTCGACCATGCGTCGAGCCTTCACATATGAGATAAGACTGCGGGTGGCATGACCTGGGGTCCTTCTCCACTCCAATCGGGGTAAATCTGGTAAAGCCAAGGTCACGGTCTTAGCATGACAATCCAAGATAGCATGATACGGGGACAACTAATCCATCCCTAATATAACGTCGAAATCCACCATGTCTAAGAGCAATAAATCAACACGGGTCGCAAGACCCTCAAACACTACCACACAGGAACGATGAACTCGGTCAACCACTATAGAATCACCCACCGGTGTAGATACATAAACAGGAATACCCAAAGCATCACTAGGCATAGTCAGGTGGGGCGCAAAATAGGACGACACATACGAATATGTAGACCCAGGGTCAAATAGCACTGAAGCATCTCTATCACAGACCAGAATAGTACCTGTAATAACAGTATCTGAAGACTCAGCCTCTAGCCTGGCTGGCAAAGCATAACACCGGGGCTGGGCCCCACTTCCCTGAACCATGTCTCTGGGACGATCGGCTACTGGCTGACCCCTACCTCTGCCGGTCCGAGCTCCACCTCTACGGTCTCTACCTCCACCTCTATGATCCCTACCCCCGCCTCTAGCTGGCTGAGCGAGCTGTGGATCACCTGGTACCTGAATCATGGGGCGAGGACCCTGCTGCTGAGAGCTACCCGAGGCTCGAGGGCAAAATCTGACAATGTGACCGGGGTCACCACAACCATAACAAGCCCTCGGCTGCTGAGATTACTGGCCCTGTCGACCTGAATGTCCTCCTCGGAAGCTCTGAAGTGGAGGTGCACTGATGGGCTGCTGATCAGAATAATGCTGCTGAGAACCACCACCGCCTGGAGTACCATGAGAAACCTGGAGCGCTAACTGAAAGGGTCTCGGTGAATGACCTCTACCATAAGAATCCCTACCTCCAGACGAGGTACCACTGAACCTACCAGAATGACGAGGCCTCTTATCCGACCCCTGACCACCTCCCCGTGCAAGAGCCATCTCAACTCTACGGGCCGCATTGGCCGCCTCCTGAAAAGAAATCTCACTCCCGGCTCCCATAGCCATCTGAAGACGGATCGGATGAATCAAACCATCAATAAACCTCTGCACCCTCTCTCTCTCGGTAGGGAGTATCACAATAGCATGGCGGGCTAGATCAATGAACCGAGTCTCATACTGTGTAACTGTCATAGTGCCCTGCTGGAGGCGCTCGAACTGCCTGCAGAGAGCCTCTCGCTGAGTAACTGGGAGAAACTTCTCCAAAAACAACTCTGCAAACTGATCCCAAGTCAATGATGACGACCCTGCTGGCCTGGATAAACAATAGTCCCTCCACCAAGTCTTGGCGGACCCTGCTAGACGAAAGGTGGCGAAGTCGACCCCATTGGTCTCCACAATACTCATAGTCCGGAGAACCTCATGGCAGCTGAATAAGAAATCCTGTGGGTCCTCTGTAGGAGCACCGCTGAAAGTGGTGGTGAAGAGCTTGGTAAATCTATCCAGTCTCCACAAAGCATCTGCGGACATCGCCGCTCCATCGCCGGTCTGAGTCACAATACCCGACTGAACTACCACCGCTGGCTGAACTGCCACGGCTGGCTGAACCTCTGGAACCTGAGTCTGGGGAGCCCCCTGCTCCGGAGTGCGTGTAGCGGGAGTCTGAACTCCTCCCCCAGCCTGAGAAGTGGCTGGTGCTACGGGAAGCAAACCCGCTCTAGTGACGCTCTCCATAAGGCCTACCAATCTGACCAGAGCGTCCTGAAGGACTGGCGTGGCTATGAACCCCTCTGGGACCTGAGCTGGGCCCACCGGAGCTGCTGGGGCTGGAACCTCCTCATCATAATCAACATGAGGCTCCACCTCTGGGACTGCTGCTCGGGGCTGAGCTCTGCCCCGGCCTCGGCCTCGGCCTCGCCCTCTGCCCCTCGTAGGAGCTGCTGCTGGGGGCTCGGGCTGCTGCGCGGTAGAAGAGGAAGCACGTGTTCTCTCCATCTGCGAAAGAACAGAGTAAAAAGACAATCAGTATTTGAGAAACAGAATCGCACGACAAGGAAGAACAAAAGTGAAATTTTTCCTAACTCCGTAGCCTCTGGGGATAAATACAGACGTCTCCGTACCGATCCCTCAGACCCTACCGAGTTTGTCCTTGAGTAGCGAGACCTATGTAACCTAGCGCTCTGATACCAACTTGTCATGATCCGTATTTCCCACCATCTGGAGTCGTGATGGCGCCTACTATCGGAGCTACGCAAGCTAAACCTTTTAAAACATTCCCTGATTTCACCTCCACAAGAAAAATATAATTATAACGAGTCATTTAAATTAAAGCGGAAGTTTAACATTTCTCTACCCAAGACTGGTGTCGCTATCTCACGAACTACTAAAGAGTGCTACAAATAAGTCTAAGTAGAAATACATAAATGTCTGTCTCGGTACAATGAAAACAAACTGAAAACATAGAAAGGGACTCCGGCCTGCGAACGCCAGCTAGGCTACCCATAAGTCCCTGGACTGAAGTCAGCTCCCGATCGATATCCTACTGCTGTGGTCCAAAAGATGCTCCGGTACCGTGATCTGTGCAAAAGAGCACAGAAGTGTAGCATCAGCACAACCGACCCCATGTGCTGGTAAGTGCCTGGCCTAACCCCAGCGAAGTAGTGACGAGGCTAGACAGGACTACCAAATCAACCTGTGCAGTTCAATGTATATATATGCAATACAAGGAAAGAATACAGAAATTAAACAGTTAAGAGGGAGGGGAGCATACTATGGGGGGAAAGTACAGTCCGGATATAAAATCAGCAATTTAAGTAAGAAACAGGGCAGTAACAATAATTAATGAGAGCAGGAAAAATCAACAGTTGCACGGCATCAACCTTCGTGCTTTTACTCTCATTCTCACCAAAAGCAATCAAATAAAGTGCACGGCATCACCCTTCGTGCTTTCCCTCACATAACTCTCATATCATGGCACGGAATGATCCTTCGTGCAATTTTAATCAAATCAGAGCACGGTAAAAGAAGTATCAATTGCGTTCGCATTGAAGGAGCTGGCAAACCTATGCGATCGCGGAAGAGTTTATGCGATCGCATAGAACAAATGTGGGCACATGAAAGGCTACACTATGCGATCGCATAGAACTAAATACCAGAACACCAGAACTGAGTTTTCTGCAATTTTCACTAAGTTCAAAACACCCCGAACCACCTCCGAATCACTCCCGAGCCCTCGGGGCTCCTTACCAAACACATACACTAACTCAACAACATCCTACGAACTCAACCGTGCGATCAAATCGCCAAAATAACATCAAAATCAATGATTCAAACCTCAAATTCCTCATTTTTCACTCTAACTTCATAAACTTCAAATTTTTGATATTTAGGTCCGAAACACGTCAAATGACGTCCGATTTCGACCAAATTTCACAGAAAGTGCTTAAACCATATATAAGACTTGTACCGGGCGTCGGAACCAAAATACGAGCCCGATACCACAGTCTTTTAATCAATTTTTATTTCCATTTTTCCTTAATAATTTCAGAAAAACAATTTCACAGAAAAATTCTTTTCTCGGGCTCTAGACCTCGGATTTCGACTCCGGGCACACGCCCTAGTCCCATACTTTTCTACGGACCCTCCGGGACCGTCAAATCACGGGTCCGGGTCCGTTTACCAAAAATGTTGACCAAAGTCAACTTTAATCATTTTAAAGCCACATTTTGAAATTTTTCACAGAATTTAACATATAATCTTTCCGGCTACGTGCCCGGACCGCGCACACAAATCGAGGCAACTAAAGGTGAGGTTTTTAAGGCCTCGGAAGCACGGTAAAAGAGAGAAATCCGGTGATGACCCTTTGGGTCGTCACATATCGGTAGATAAGTAATATTTCGGTCATGCTGACAAAAACTCGTATTATTTGGAGAAAGAAGAATGTATACCATCCTGCAGGTCATTTGATCCCGTGATCTTGCGCTTTATGTTAGCGGTATATATATAGGTCTTGTTAATTGAGAAAGAATTTATTGAAATTTAAAGTTGTAAAATCATATTTCCTGTCTTTATGATACTTATGTTTTGAAAACAGCTTTCAGAGATACCTATCTTATGACCATATTGTTCTTTTTTTCTACGGCCATAGGTTGATATTTCGTACATTATATATCATTCTAAAATGGGATCTCTAGCATTCTGATGACTGTCTGTAAATAATTATTGGTTATTTGCAAACGTGTTTCTATACTGTGTTTTCTTTTAATCTTTTTCCCCAAAAAAGCAGCAAACATATGTTTTCAATTAGGATATAATTCATCATGACACTATTATATATATAGTGATTATTATGCAATGAGAAGTTGAAGAAGAAGAACGACATGCTGAAAGTTGTTGAAGGATGTCGATGAGATGTGCTACGCGAAAAAGTCCGTAAGGCGTGTTACTTGGAAATTGAAAATGGTTTGTTTCAAGGTCTAATTATGCACGAACTATAATACAATGATTGATACGTACAATCATTTTTTTCCTTGGAATTGCTTATACAAGTATTTTATTCCTTTTCCATCACGTTTAAAATATACATATATCCCAACTTAAGTAATGCAAAGTTTTAATTTTGTAGAGTTTTATATCAAAAAGTAAATGGTGTATTAGTACTGACAAATTTTATGTCAAAAAGTATATAAAGGCCAAATAGGTGTACGTACCCTTAAACTTGGCTCCTCTTTCCATTTTGACACTTTAACTTAGCGCTTTTCCTATTCAACACTTTAACTGTATTTTGGACTATACCATTTAAACAGCCAAAATTTCATGGTATAGCCAGTTTTCGGACTGGTCAATCAAAAATAGCCAGTGTTTACCAAGTCAATAAAAAATAGCCACCATTCTGCTGCAATAGAGACCGGTCCAGCATAATATACTGGAGTTCGGTGCACTTGTGTATGAACTCCAGCATATTATGCTGGACCGGTATACTTTGCTGGCTCCGGTATAATATACTGGAGACTGGAGCACTGGTGCTCCAAACTCTAGTATATTATACTGGACCATTATACTTGCTGGAACTCCAGTATATTATGCTGGAGTTCTAGTGTATTTATGTTGGAACTCCATCATATTATGTTGGAGTTCCAGCATACTATCCTGGAACTCCAGTATAATATGTTGGAGTTCAGGTATACTTATGTTGGAACTCTAGCATAATATACTGGAGTATTTTCCGGGTTTTGAATAGTGTTTTCGCTCAGATTTATCTTTACATAAAAAGTGGCTAAATTTCGATTACTTTTGAAATTGGGCTATTTTTGAACGACCAGTTGTAAATCTGGCTATTTTTAAAAGTCACCCATTTAAACACAACGTATGACCGGACTGTAAAAACTTAAGCGCGTGTTTTTAAATGCTTCTCACACGGAATAACATACCAATAAAATGATGACACGTGTTTATTATCCAGGTTAGATAAAAAAAAACCCTTTTACCTTACCCACATTTACCTCGCCTTACTTAATTGATCCTCCACCCAAAATCTCCTTTCCTTAGTCTAATAAACCCTAATGAACTACATTGAGACCGATTCCCGGTGGAATCTTCATCGATTTTGAGTTAGATTCAATTGTCCGTCAACAACTTGGTCAATTATATTACTAATACCGGTAATCATTTGCTTCTTACAGCTGTGGTTGTGAGTGGAGTTGGTCGTAATTAACTTGAGCTGGTCGTGACTGAAGTTGGTCATGACTGAAGTTTCGTGGTTTATGCTCTTTCAATCAAAGTTTTCCTTTGTGCTAAGCTTTTATTTACAGAATATTTAGTTATTTTTGGTTGTTGTAATTTAGTTTATTGGAGTTTGTGAAAATTAGGATTTTTTTTATAATTTTGGGTCGGGGAATCTACTGACATCCTATGTTTCGCTTTTTGGTTTTTCAATACAGTGGTAAATCTAGACATGTCTGCAGAAAGGGGTAAGGATCGGATGGTGACATGATAGACAAGGACCACTTTTTTTTGAGCTTCTGTCCTACACAAATGATATGGGGTATGCTGAGGTAAAGGGTTTCTATTTGATTAATCTAAAATCTAATGACTTTGTCTTGATTGAAAATGATGAACAGCTGTATAATATAGTTTGTCACTTTAACCATCTTGATCATTTGGATTTGTTTATTAAGCATGTAGTTAATGAGCCTTTTGTTTATTGATGAGACTGTCCCATATGGCCTTTTATGTGGGCTAGAAGTTGTTGAATCAAGTGAAACTACATTAAATAGAGAGGCTAGGACAACATCTACTGTTCCAGAGGATATAAATACCCAAGAAAGTGTTGCAGACAACAATTTTGTGGCTGAGGAAAATCTAGCAGATGTTGGGGTTGCAAGTGAGAATTTACAAGGAGCTGAAGAAACAACAAACATAGATGTTGGTTTGGCATCAGATCTGTCAAGTAGTGAGTCTGAATTAGATAACATACCTGATGAAGATGATAGTACCCACTTCCAACATACTACATTCTTCTTGAACTAATACCAGCAACTACAACACCATTATTACTAGCATATCATAAAAATACATTGTTCTTTAAACCACCAGCATTAGCAAAGACAATTTCATAGAAACACCACCACAACAACAACAAATAACCACTTCAACCGCGCAACTATTTTCTCAGTTCTTTCGACTCTCTTCAACAGACCCCGTATAACCCTCTTAGCTTGGTCGAACATTTCATCATCATGCCATCTGAAATATTTGCAGCCACCTAGATCCTACAAAATTAAAAAAGAAATGTGGCGAAAAAATCTAAAAATAGATTTCTTTTTTAAGAAATTCAAGGGTCTAAGAAAAGCAATACGATCGACTTACCAATTTACAATCATAAAATCGACGACCTGGGTTTGCATGTGACCATGATATAGTCAGTGGCGCATTAAGCCCACAGTGGTAGGGGTATTCATAAAAACCCGAAAAATCGAACCAAACCGAAAACCAAACTAAACCAACCAAAAAAATCGATATTTTTTGGTTTGGTTTGGTTTTGGTTTAGAATTTTAAAAGCCGATCAAATTTGGTTTGGTTTTGATTTTAATCAGAAAAAACCCGGAAAAAAAAACAAACCAAACCAACTATAGGAGTAGTTATTTCAAATTTATAATTACACCTATATATATATATATGTATATTTTTTTATAAAGTTCCAAAAATTTAATGGTAAATGTTATTAGTTTGCACTTTTAGTATAGTTCTTTACCTTTACATTCTAGTTTGATTGGTAGTTTTCTTTTGTTAAGTGTAAGAATCAATTTCGTGTTAAAAATAATATATTTTTAATTGAGTCCTTAAATTATACATCACTATTTGATTTAATTATCATCAATATATCTTGGTAAATAATAGATTTCTCAAAGGGCAACTGATTTGATAGTGTTACGTTGAAAATATGATCTCCGGAATATGTGTTTGGTAGTGCATGTCTTATATTTAAGAAAAAACCGACAAATAACCGAAAAAACCAAAAAACCGACAAAACCCGACATAAACCGAACCGAGAAAAAACCGACTTAATGGTTTGGTTTGGTTCTAATGTTTGAAAAACCAATTTACTTGGTTTGATTTCTTTTTAGGGAAAAACCGATCCAAACCGAACCATGAACACCCCTACACAGTGGCAACTATCCATTTCATTGCGAGAAGTTCTTGATTTTGTGACCTGGAACTAATAAACAAGAAAGATGAGGAAGAAATCAGATAAAGATTCAAGCTTGGGCGCCTAAGCTTCATTTGAAGGGAAAAATGGCGACTTTGAAAGGGGAAGAAGACGAAAGAGGAATTAGAGCTTTTTGAGAGGAATTATGGGAAAATCGGGTGTTATAATGTGGGTCTAATGGGTGGATTTTTTCTTTACCATTGGAATATCCACCTAAGCAAAAAATAATAGCATTCATGCGCTTACCATGTGTGGAACTAACGCTCCTTTGGCCGGCCATGCATTGTGTTTGAATGGTATAGTCCAAAATATAGTTAAAGTGTTCAATAGGAAAAGCGCTAAGTTAAAGTGTCAAAATGGAAATTGGAGCCAAGTTTAAGGGCCGTCTATATATTTGCCCAAAAGTAAATGTTATATTAGTACTGCTAAAAATATATTAAAATCTGGAGATTAGTAAAATATAGTACATAATTAAATATATACAGTCAGACCTTTCTATAACAGCATACATATATAATAGTCATTCACTATAAAAGCCTAGTTTTTCTCAGAACTGACTTTTTATGTTATATTTTACTTCTCTATAACAGCAACAACCATCTCTATGATAGTAAGCTCTTTGTAAAATTACCCATCTATAACAACCATGCAGATTCTCTATGATTATTACTAATAATAATTCTAAATATTTAAGCAAATATTTTATAACTTTAATGTACAACTTATAATAGTTATATGTATTATCTTAAGGATAGCAGTATGTTCCATTAACATATGCACATCAAATATTTTTATAACTAAAGATCTACAATGATATATCTTGCATTAGAAAAAGGCCAAAAGATACTTAAAAGATCTATTTATACTTTTTGAAGATATGCTTATCATTCTTTTTTTATTTAAAGATGTACACATGATATATCTTATATTGGACAATTACCAATAATATGTAAACGTAATTTATTCGTATTTTTTAATTGTGTGCCTTAGAATTTAAATATTTGTGCTTTTAGTTAAGAATTTTTTAATAATGTATTAGATTTCTTTAGCATTTAATTCGTGAAATATTTATATCTTTTGAGATTTTTAATTTAAATATTTTATTAATTTTTTATATATAATATTATAAAAGAAAAACAATTAGTTTTTGGATAATTTTTGTCTATAACATCCAAAATATATTTAAATGTCAAATACTGTTATAGGAATATAACAGCCATTCACTATAAAAGTCGAAAAATTTCGAAACAAACGATGTAGTACATAAAACTCCCAAAACAGCAATCAAATTGAGTTTTATATCAAAAAGTAAATGTTGTATTAGTACTGTTAAAAAGAAGATGACACTCCCAAAACAGCAATCAAATTTGAGGATATTCTAGGCTTGAGTAAGTTCGTTTTATCCTTCCATACTCTAATTTCTAGCCTCTCTATTTCTTGTTTAAGTGTATTGGTCATTTGTAGCTTGAAACATTATTTGTTAGCAATCTTTGTGTTTGGTTTAAGTAGTTTAGGTAGGCCTCTGGTTGTTTCTAAGTTGTCTTCTGTCCGCAAAACTTTTAGGAACACTCTTCATTCAATTTCTGGAATTCTATTTTCATATCAATACTAGATTCAAGTCTAAAAGCTCTTCTCTTCTAAGTTTATTATATTGTTGTGCAGTTGATAAATTTTCTATGTGCAGAGAAAATTAGAGAAAATTTAGGATAGAAGCATTGTTGATTGAATGTTATTATGTGAATTGACTTACGGAGCAGACGGGGAGAAATTCAAAAATAGCTAGATTTACAAGTGGTCATTCAAAAATAGCCACAGTTTCAAATGTAATCGAAATTTAGCCACTTTTCATATAAAAATAAATCTGAACGAAAACATTGTTCAAAATCTGGAAAAATAGTCCAGCATAATATACTGGAGCCAGCAAAGTATACCGGTCTGAAAGTTCATACATAGGTGCACTGAACTCCAGTATATTATGCTGGACCGGTCTTTGTTGCAGCAAAATAGTGGCTATTTTTCAATGACTTGGCAAACGCTGGTTATTTTTAAATGATCAGTCCGAAAACTGGCTAGACCGTGCAGTACCCGATTGAAGTATCGAATAGAAGACACAGAAAAGTTAACAAAAATCCTAATGAACGAAACCTGATCGGACAGTTTGACTGCTTAGATTTTAGGGAATTATTTAATTTATTCTATCGTATGAACTATATATTCTTATGAGAAGAAAAGAAAATATTTTGCCATGCTGAAAAACTGGTGTATAATGTGAATTGCCAAAATTATTTATTAGGATTTGCTGTGAAATTTCAACATTGAGAAGCTGGTATTGCCAAACATGTTTTTGCCCTAATTAAATTTAAATTACCATAGAAAACATCAAGAGAAGAGTGCGTCAATTACAAGCTAGAGTATGACTGTCAAAATCTTAAAGCTTAAATCAAACAAAAATGAAGTGCCAAGGTGGATTAAACAAAAAATCGTGGATTCTAAAAATTAAATCAAGAGAGTGCAGATTTTAAAGATGTCGCAAAGACCTCTAATTCCTTTAAGCCTTCTTGGGGGGATTTTGCTTCACCTAATATTCTTACCATCGCACTGCCAACAATCAGCTCCCCATCCTGCCACCTGCAATATTACATGCATCAAAGCAAAACAGTAAATAACCATTTTTTTACCTATCAGGACACCTTGTTCCTAAACTGACCTGTTTGACTTGCTCGGGTTTTGATATACCAAATCCGACTGCCACCGGTTTAGATGTTGCCGCTTAATAATTTAGGCCTATAACCTGGGAAAAAATAAGAGGGAGATTCTTGGGATAGGCCAAACCCATGTCCTACTAACTTGAGTAATGATAATCAGAACAAGGTAACTTGTTTTGTTTACTTCCAAAGGTGACCCTGTAACGAATCCCATGGTGGATTCCCCATTGAAACAGGATAGAAAAATGAAAGAAAGAGAAAGCAAATTAAAAAGATAAAAATTCAGATTTTCATTAAGAGCCCGTTTGGAAATCCACCTTGGAAACGGATTTGGGTGTAATTGGGTGTAATTACACAATTTGGTATGTTTGTTTGGCCAAGTAATTACTTGGTCAGTATGGAATTAGGTGTAATTGGAGGGGTGTAATTACACTCTCAAATTCTCAAGGGGAAGGTGAGAATTGGTGGTAATTACACTCTGTAATTACATTTGCTTTTTAGTTTCTTTTCTTTTTGTTTTTATTTTAATTTATTTTCTTTATAACTTTTTATTTCTATTATTTTAATTTTAATTTTACTTTAATTTCTTTTAAAAATTTAAAATATATTTTTCTTTGTACATTATTTATCTTTTATTTCTCTACCTTTACTTCTTGTGATTCCATGTAATTGCTTATATTTTATTTTTTATTTATTTTATTATTCTACTTTATGAAACCACACCTCATAATATTAGAAATAATTGAATCATTAACAAACTTGACATATAATGAGTAATGCAAAAGAGGAGTTTCATTGTTGAATGCGGTTATAAACTTATTATGTTTCTTAATCTTAAGTTGTAGTGGAATTTACTATTATTATGTTTGTTAATTTTTTTTTTTTTGAATTTTGAAATTATGTTATATTCATGGTTCCAATTTACTTGTTTTAATAGTATTGGCTCACATTGCATGTTGTTCATTTTTTAGTTAGAATTAATAGATTAGTTTTGTCAAACATTTGAATAATGTTATGATATTATATTTATAAATTTATTAATTTATTTTATCAAACATGAATTCTATGATGTTCTTACAAAACGTATATTTTTAGTTTTTGTAAATATCTAAATTAAATATTATTAATTTAAAAATATATATATAAATTATTTTTACAATATTAGTTATAAATATATGATTACTAATTAATGTATATTCACGAAAAAATATACATTTTAAATACCAAATATAATATCATTTATACTTATAAAAATTTAAAGGCATATATTTATTATATTAGCTTCTAAGTTTTGATAATTATTTCATTTAAAATTTAATTTAACTGTGTAATTACACTTGTGCAACCAAACAGTAAATTTGTAATTACACTGTAATTACACTATGACAAACAAACATGTCATCGTAATTACATAACTGTGTAATTACTAGGATGTGTAATTACTACCCTAGTAATTACACCAATTCCAATTACCTGGTGGCTTTCCAAACAGACCCTAAGACATTTCTTACAATACCCTACTACTGAATATAAAGAAGACTAATAAAAGGAGTCCACTAATAATTCTAATTCTTAAAGGACTACTGTGCAAATACTTAAAGTTCCTAAAGGCCCAAAACGTGACAGACCCCAACACAAGTAACTAATTCCCACCATCAAAGTATCCAACTGTCTATACAGTGAAAACAATGTGTTTTGTAGAAATCCACTCAAGAATTTTCAGATTTCACTTTAGATGACTCGGATTTCCCTAGTCCAAGCACATCTAAGCTATCACAGAAAAAGGATGGTGCTCAGCATTCTTTTTAATCCTTGGAGTCTGAAGCGGTTAGCCTAAAGCAGAATATAACACTGTTGTAAATCAAGCTTCAGAAGACAGCAGACCTGCGTTAAGTCCAAGGAATTCACGCTATGAATTGCTCCTAAGAGTCCCTAATCAGAATGGTTTTGGCCCTGGAAGTAGGTATGGAATTCCGGACAAAGTTCAGTGTTTTGTATGGCTGGCAACTAAGGAGCCGTTTGACCCAAGATTACCTACAGAGAAGGGGCATTTAGCTAGTCAACAGATGTCATCTGTGTGGAAAAGAAGCTGAACCCACCAACCACCTTTTTCTTCATTGTGCTGCCTCTTCACTAGTGTGGCAAATGTTTATGAGCTTTTTGGGAGTGAAACGGGTAATGCCAAGAACAACTGCTAAATTCCTTATGAGCTGGAACAGAAGGGGACTAACTAAATGTTTAAAGATCTGAAATACCATCCGAGCCTGCATATGGTGGTGTATTTGGAAAGAAAGAAATACTGAAAGTTAGCTCTGACTGTATTTTGCTACTAGTAGCATTTTGGTGTAAATGGGATATTGTAAGTGATCCAGAAACAGTCTTACGACTATATCTTTTGTATAGACAAGCTCGCTCCAAGTTTCATGTAGTCTGTAACTTTTTTGGATTTAATCACAGCATCTTCTTAGTGCTGGTTTCAAACATCAATTAATTACAGAAAATACTGAAGTTTGAAGGAGCTAGTTAAGCAGAACTAAAGATGCAACTAGAAAAGAATTTTCCTTCAATGTTCTTGCTGTCCTTCAAAAGAAGGTCTAATATGCCAAGAGCTATATGTTTGAGCTATATATCTAACCAACTTTTGAAGGCCATCATGCATTAGCTTAAGCATGAGGAACACGGAAGGCATGAGAATTATAAGAAGCATGAGACGAACCTCTTTAATGTCGATCAGGAGCGATTGAACCTTCGAACTCACAGATTCACGAGCTCCAGTAACTCCGATTGAGCTCACCTATACAAGAACTAAATAATAAATTTCTACTAGTAACAGTAGAAGTGAAACAAAGAAATTATCATCTTCACCAGTATATCTCAATTGAATGATTTTCATTGAAAAGATCCATAAATTTGGTTCAAATTTTCACATGTCATATGTACAGTACATGTAGATTTTACCTTCTTTTAATTTATTGAAGTTGACACTATAATATCAGCAAGTATGATCCCAAAGCTCTGCAGACCAACAACCCCTGCTAAAAGTATGCATTTACATCACGCCGTTCAATCCAAAGGTTGTAATTGACCAGCTATACATCATGAATGCCTTACATTCTGTTACTCAAAACTATGCATTTACATCACGCCGTTCAATCCAAAGGTTGTAATTGACTAGCTATACATCATGAATGCCTTACATTCTGTTACTCAAAACTATGATTATTAGAAACTGAAGCATGAATCAAAATAATAGTCCATTAACATGTGGTATGGGGATAGAGCTTGAGGTTGATATTGATGCTCAAAAAGTAATCACCAGCCAAGAATCTAGATTATTGCGATAAATTCCACAGCAAGGCCCAAGAAACGAAAAGGGAGGGTAAGACATTGAACAAAATCTGAAAATGGTGCACCACTTTTGTAAGCAAACGGCAAAAACAGTAATGATTAAGACAACTTTCTATTAAACGAGAGGGAAGATATCTTACAAGATACACGAATCCTTCCGAAGCTTCAGTAATGGCCTTCATACGAACTGTTGGAGTAGTTGGTGTTGTAAGCAATACCTACATAAAAATGAAAAATTAATTTTTGATAAGGCAAATATGTTTTCATTGAGGAAATATTATGAAGGTGAATGATCAAATGCTATGCTCAATCCAAACAAGAGGAAAAAATTTGCAATATCACCAAGCATTCACATCAAGGTTGCCAAAGAAGAATAACACAAAGAAATTCGAATAAAAACAAGAGAAGACAAAACAATGAAACAAAATTGATAACCTCTTGTAATGGAGGAACCAGCAGAAATGAGATCATTCATTTTGATTTATCATCAATATAGATATAGGAGTCCACCCTCCCCCAACAAAGAAACACCACCCCAAGCATCCATGACTCGTGCAACATAAATAATAGCCACATAATTTAATTGAAAAGCCATATCTGTCAAACTTCAAAGACATCCATCGCATTCACCCAGATTGCAAATGTTCTTTCAAGTAAATGATAGCACGCTATTGTCCTATACACATGTAAGCATGTGAATGAGCAAATAAAATAAAGGCAGTAGCTCGTGACTCATAGTGGACTAAGGACTAAGTAAATTTGCTATCTAATAACGAAGCAGATATATCAAGATGAAACTAACTGCATATCTGAGGACTGAGGTAAAGGATTTGTTTCTTTTTAAACAGACAAATAAAGAAAATTATTTGCCGAAACCTTGGGGCATCTCATGAGAGTTGGAAATCGAGATAGATATCTGGCACAAAGACTAACCAATTCAATATTATGCCTAGCAGCTTCCTTTCTTAAAGTTTCAGTTTCCTCGAGAGGGACATCTGGAACAACAAGTCCTGAAAAGACACAGAATTATCATAGTGAGACATACGACAATCGGAACGAAGAAAACATAAGACTAGGTCAATGGCGCGAAAGAAGGCTGCAGTATCAGCACCATGTTGGATAATGCAACAAATAAAATAAAGAAAACTCATCCACTACAAATCTTCAATCATTTCCAGGTAATAGTTAATAGCACCCAGTAAACACTAGTTTGGAACTAAGGTGTTGTTGTTTGTTGTACAAACCAATCAACATTTATTTAAGGTATAAGTCATCTCCCCCAACAAATGTTATAGATAGAGATGTGGGAACAAAACTAAGATGGAAATTCCGCCATCCAAATAGAATAAAGGGTGCACCAACCACAGGTTGTTTTAAGCTTTTTTTCCTAGTCTGTACAGCTTTAAGCTTTTACTCGCAATGAGTCTATACTGCAGCAGATAGGCACCACCAACAGATATTGTAAGATGTACTAAGTTGGATGACGAAATGCTTTTCTTTAGGAAAATGAAAATAAGACTTTTATAAAGTTTAATCGTTTTAGTGCAAACATTTCTTTAGATAAAGTACTCAATATTTTTATTGATTTGCGGGAAGTAACCCTTTATGTATACCAGAAGTAGAAATCTCCACCTCAAAAAAGTCTGACACCTTACAGATCTCAACCAATCAATACTAACTGTGACCTCCTGGATACACTAAAAATGCACTCGTCTTAGTGCAAATATATCACATCGAAAGGAAAAGGAAGAAAGAAAAGCCTGCGATTAGACACGCCTCATTATCAGAACTAATCAGCAACTGGTGGGCGAAAAGGAGCCCAAAATTAAAACACTAGCTTTAAATTTGCAAAAATATTTAGGCTTAACCTGTTATAAGGTGCTAAATGATTGGTAGTCATCAATCCATCCAACCAATCTTCTCATTTTAAACAATTCTCATAATGCCAGGACATTTAACAACAGAAGCACAAAAGATTTATCCCACTGCAGAAGAAAACTATACAGAAACAATCATTAGTTCCCACAAATCATCCATATGCTAGACAATCTAGTCCATCTCCCTTAGTAGTTTAGAATTCTCTGCTGAAACTCAAGCAGCTGGTTATGCTTTGCGACAAAATATTGATCCAGCCTTCATGAGATAAGTTGAACTATACAACGTTAATGGACTAAAGGGAAGTACATAAAGCAATCTAATCCTAAGACCAGTTTCACATCAGTGGAAGTCTAAATTTCATGTGAAAATAAAGGTATACATGAAGATTCCATGTTATTTGGGGCATATCATAGAGGAACAGGCAGTCTCACACTAGAAACTCTTTTTAAGTCAAATATTTCACTAATAAACATCAACTTGGTGTCAAAACAACATATCAAGCTATATAAGTGGCTTCAACCAAATCACCCACTCGTCTATTAAATTTGTCCAACTATCACTTCTCACACTAATAATTCAACATTGCAAAACTAAGATTACCATGTACACCAGCATCTCTCACAGTGGCCATGAACTTTTCAGTACCGCGCTTAAGTATTGGATTATAATATGTGAACAAGGCAATTGGACAGGACAACTGAGGCACAACCTGTCAAATATTGAGAAATAATTTTAGATTTCTTAAAAGATATTTGACAACATATGCCAGAATAAACAAAGTGACTGGAGCAAGCAGACAACAAATCAAATCATAATTACTACCAGTCGGTCACATAAGGTCCATCAATAAAGTAATTTTTAGCAAGGACTGTTTGTATCTACAATTGCACTAGATAGTTAACAGGGGATTTTACAGCTTGTTAATCTCTAACTAGAAATTCGAGGCTATGGGGATTACGACTTTTAGCATTGATAAGACTTTGGCAAAATTGGTCCCTCTACTCAGTGATTTTGTAGCAGCAGCCTGAAAAAACAGATAATAAAAAAGAATGAGGATATACAAGAGGCAACGGACAAAAATTTAGGACTAAAAATGCAGTAATCACTTCATCAAAACCTGGATGACTGGACCATCAGCCAACGGATCAGAGTAAGGTACTCCTAGTTCTATGATATCCAAACCACATCGATCAAGCACTTTCAGTGCTTCTGCAGTTGTTGACATGTCAGGATCCCCAGCAGTGATATATGGAATTAATGCCACTTTTGCAACAAAAATTTGAGTTTCAAGTAAAAAACCAGAGATAATACTAGAAATACTTTTGAACGGTAAAAGCAGCCCGATGTTTTGACAGAAAAGCTATGAAAGAAGACATCTTTCTACCCTCGACAATAACAAACAATTGCATAAAAATAAAAAGTTTCCACGGGATTGTTTGTTTTTTTCCAATTCAATCAATGTTCAAAACAGAAATTGAATCAAAGCAGGTGAAAATTCTCTAACAGTAAGAATCTTCTTTTTGGGATAAGCTGCTGGCTGCTGTACATTTATCACTAATTTTCATAGTTTGCATAGGAGCTACAGATAAAATTACTCACTGGAAATCTCACACACCTAAGTATCAAATTCAAGATTTTCTTGGAAACCCAATTAAAGCAAATTATCATCTTTTTAACCAATGCCCAACTCTAATAAACCTTCAAGAGCGTAAACACTTAAAAAAAAACTAAGAATTATACAAAACAAAGGAATCACAACCCACAAAAAAATCTTCTTTTTTGGGAAGAAGAAAAATGAGGAGACAGAAAGTCATACTTTGCCTTGTTTCCTCAATCGAGCCAAAGTTTCAGAAAGTCCAACAGTTGGTGTGGTGCTGAGGGCAGCCATGGGAGGTTTGACCAAAGTTGAAATCTTGAGTCTTCTGGTATTATTATAGGAGTGAGGAAATGCGTGATATTCAAGCTTGTTATTGGAGTGAATGAAGTGGGTTGCTTTTAGAAAAGATGCCATAGGACTTTATACTGATGAGATTCTGCTAATGGAGATGAGGAGATCTGCAACGCACGGGGTATAAGGCAGGGGCGGACTTCGGCAAAAAAATTAATTATTTTTACCTGAGAATTTCATCAGAAAATTATGAAATACGTTTATATTGTCTAACCGAACCCACTTGAAACAAACTGAAGCGATGGAGCAGTGGCAAGTGGGCTCAATTTAATCCTAGAGGTCGTAAGTTCGAAACTTCGCTAAAGCGGCGTGCTAACTCTTGCCGTTTTGCTAAACGTATATAGTATTATTTTGCTTATTGTTAGACCTTGTTGTTTCCTATTTTGTCTTTATTTTCCTGCTTCTCTTTATGATTTTATTTCTTTATTTAAATTCACTAAAAGCTATTCTTATTAAACTCCTCCATTTCACTTCAAAAAAAGTTAATCCTTTCAACAAAGTGAAATTTGGTTCTTTATTCATAATTTTTGCTAAAAAAATGAGAGTGCTTTATCGAAATTACTTCTAATCTTTTAATTTAATTTGGTTTAGTTTACATTGAAATTATTAATTTGTGTTATACTCAAATAAAATTAGTCTGGTGTAAAATATTTTTTTCTTTAATAATTTTTATAAATTAGTTTAGTTTATCACTCTTTTTTTTCCATGTTTTTTGTTTGTAACAACTTTGTACATCAAATTTCTTAGAGTTATAGTACTATTTTTATGTTGGTTAAATACTTTTTTGTAAAAAAATTGCTAAATTTGCTGCAAAAATTTGTTAATTTATATAGAAATTTTTTTAAACAAATTAAACGACCAAATTTTCTTTGTTAGTTTTAAAAAATTTCCCCAACCTTTTTTCTTAAATAAATTACTCCATTTTGAAATCATTTGGTGGAAAAAAAAAGAACAGTGTACGATTTTTATTTACCGCTACGCTTATACAATCGACTATCGTGATCTTTAACTGATTCCGCTTGTATAAAATCCTGGGTCCACCACTGGTATAAGTACTTATAGTATAAGAATGAAGTGGGTGGATTTAGGAAAAGTTTCAGATGCGGGTAAGGCAAAAGAACTATTCATACTTAATCAACCTATTTTTGGTGTAATTGCATTTGGGGTTGTAATTGTAAAAATTGCACGGTCGCCCCCATTTTACATATACTTCTTTTTTAAACTTTTAACTTGTACCCATTTTTTAAACAACTTCAGCCTTCTTTCTCCTTAACCTTCTCCTCCGTTTTCTTCTTCTTCTTCTTCTTTCTTCTGCTGCTGTTGGTACTGCTACATCCAGTAATTACAATACTGTCAACGTTCAACAATTGAAAGCTGACCATTTTAGCTTTCAACCAATGTTCAACAATTGAAAGATGTTACTTTCACTAATGATCTTGTTTTATAGGAGTATTGCTTTTCAAATTTTCTGATAATTCCATTATAGAAACTGGATCTTAATGACAACTTGTCATTGCTGTTTTAGAACTTCAGCTCTAAGAATGCTAAAGTTCAGAAAATATAAGTAAAAACTTCAGCTCCTAGAGTGTTGAAGTTCAGCAAATAAAAAATAAACTTCAGCCCTGAAGTTCATCACAAACATAACAAAGCTTCAGCCAAAACATGCTGAAGTTCACCAAATTTAGAACAAAACTTCAGCTAAAACATGCTGAAGTTTGCGTGATTGCATTTGCTACTTCAGGCTCGTATGCTTGAAGTTACGCGAAAAGTGGGTACGCTTGCAATTTTTGCAAAGCGGTTATAAGTTAAAACGTGACCCAAAAAGCGGGTATAGATATAAATGCCCCGTTGTAATTTGGTCGTCGTTGTGGGATCGTCTACTTTTTTTGCATCCTTTTTTCTTAATTTTGAGTGAAATAATATTATCAATTCCACCGCACTGGTCCACATCTCTTGGTGCCGATCCTCAAATTTTTTATTCAACTTGACGACCTAATTAGGTTAAAATAGCACGGTCTAGCCAATTTTCGGACTGGTCATTCAAAAATAGCCAACGTTTGCCAAGTCATTGAAAAATAGCCACTATTTTGCTACAACAGAGACCGGTCCAGCATAATATACTGGAGTTCGGTGCACCTGTGTATGAACTTCCAGCATATTATGCTTGACCGGTATACTTTGCTGGGTCCAGTATAATATACTGGAGACTGGAGCACCGGTGCTCCAAATTTCACTATATTATGTTGGACCGATATATTATACTGGAATTCCAGTATATTAGACTGGAGTTCAGTATAATATACTGGAACTCCAGTATATTATGGTGGAGTATTTTTCCGAATTTTGAACAGTGTTTTCATTCCGATTTATCTTTACATGAAAAGTGGCTAACTTTCAATTACTTTTAAAACTATGGCTATTTTTGAATGACCACTTGTAAATCTAGCAATTTTTGAATTGCTCCACCTAATTAGATTCAAAAACTGAGAATATTATCTCAAGTAAATTGATCATAATCATCGGAGAGTTAGAAAGTGAATTTTGTTGGAATTAAATCAAGATTAACTAATAATCCAAAGTAATTTAGAATTTAGTATTTGTTAGTTTCTTTAATTCACGTCTACTTAGATTTTGTAGTCAAAATCATATAAGAATCAATTTCTTAATATCTAGTCAAATTTGGTTTTGCACTACCATAAACATGGGCAGATCTAGCTTTCCGAGTTTATCCGAACCCAATACTTTTGATACGAAGCATAATTTTATATGTAAAAATCTACTAAATTTACAATAAATATTAAATGAAACTCATAACTTTAAATATATAATGGGTTCAATATTAGAAATCTAGAAGTTGAACCCATAAAGTTTAAATCCTGGATCCGCCTCTAATTATAAATAGAAAAGNCAATATTAGAAATACTAGTAAGTTGAACCCATAAAGTTTAATACCTGGATCCGCTCTAATTATAAATAGAAAAGTAATAATTTCTTAGGTTGAGAGGTAGCTATGACATAGTGATATTGCTGAGTTTATGAGTGATAGAAAAACCCTCCTACCTCTTTATCTCTTTAGTTTACAATGGTTCTTTCAAATAGCCATTGTTATATATTTTATTGTGCCTAAATTATTCTTTTGAGGTATTTTTTATAAATCCTTCAAATTTCGCATTTTATGTCTTTATGATCATTTTGACCGGGAAAGTGATTTTTCAAAGTCAATACAGTAACTGTTTAGTGTATAACTTATGACTATTTGATGGAAAAGTTAACTTCATGAAAATGATGACAAGAATAATCGGGTCAATCAAATCAGTGATCAATTAATGATGGTCAAACGTCTATTTCAAAGACTTTTTTGTATCCTTTCCTCGTACAAGTAGGTCAAAAGATAAAATTTAGAAATCGTTATAAATATGCAGAACTCCAGAATCAAAGTCCACTGAAATTTCTTATTTGTATATATTATCGACTACCATCTGTCAAACAATATGACTTTGATGCCTAGCGGCAACACGGATCTTATGTTCTTTAGATGCCCATGATATCAAAACAGACTAGGTAGAAGACTCAAAAACCACAGTCAGAGATAGTCGAACTGGGGTTAAATCATCCGTCTTCCATGGAAATATTTCATCCATAACTGACATGCTCACTTGGTATGAAGCTAATCTCTGCCTTCTAATGCGCAAATCTTCTTTAAATGTACCTGGAATAAGAGCATATACATATCAAAGATCATAGCTATAAGTTCATTTTTCACATAACTGCAAGGAGATAACGCACAAACAATTGATTAGCATTAAATTATGGCAGCTTCCATGTTTAGCCCAACAAATAAACTGAACCATATGCGTGTGTTCGTGATCGGTGTTTAACCAAAAATTGGGATTTCGGCCAAAGCGTATTTTAGAAGAACTCGGGATACTGATAATCAAATAAAAATAGGAATAATTGATAAATAATAGATGAATATAAAGCAAAGTAATTCAATATATTCCAATAGTATTTCGTGTCCTTACAAATGATCAGTTTTCTCCTTTTATAGCTATCTCTAGGTAATACGTTTTGTTTATATCATAATAGAGTCATTATTGATAATTAATGGAATTTAATGTAACGTTATAATTGGTAATCATTATTGATAGTTAATGGCATCTAAGTGACGGAATTAAATATTTCGATCGAGGTTTTCGATAAAAATACTTTACACTGTCAGAGTGATAACAAATGTCACGGATAGTAGCGGAGAATAAATTGCAAGGGGGAGAAAGTGTAAAATTTTATGATCAAAGAGTACAACCCATCGAAATGTCACAGACCAGCACGTACAGTTCACCGACTCTTGGTTAGTTATTGAAGCGCGTGGGCGATGTCAGAAAGGAAGTCACCGGCGACGAAACTCCGGTAAATCAAGTTCTTGATATGAGTGATCCAGGCATTCAACAAAACTCTCTTCCTTTTGTACTCTCCTTCAATAATCTCACATACAGCGTAAAAGTTCCCCGGAAAATGACTTTTCCGACGATCTTCCGGCAACCCATCGCCGGAACCGCCGCAGCCACCAGAGAGCCGATTGCCGAACTTGTTCACGAGAACAAAAGTGCTCCTCGACAACATCTCCGGTGAGGCGCGTGACGAAGAAATCGTCGCTGTTCTTGGCGCGCCGGGTTCGGGAAAATCGACACTCATCGACGGGTTGGCTAATCGGATTGCAAAAGAAAGCTTGAAAGGAACAATAACGTTAAATGGAGAGCCATTGGATTCAAGATTGTTGAAAGTAATTTCAGCATACGTCATGCTGAAATTACTCACTGGAAATCTCACACACCTAAGTATCAAATCCAAGATTTTCTTGGAAACCCAATTAAAGCACATTATCATCTTTTTAACCAATGCCCAACTCTAATAAACCTTCAAGAGCATAAACACGTAAAAAAAACTAAGAATTATACAAAACAAAGGAATCACAACCCACAAAAAAATCTTCTTTTTTGGGAAGAAGAAAAATGAGGAGACAGAAAGTCATACTTTGCCTTGTTTCCTCAATCGAGTGAAAGTTTCAGAAAGTCCAACAGTTGGTGTGGTGCTGAGGGAACCCATGGGAGGTTTGACCGAAGTTGAAATCTTGAGTCTTTGGGTATTATTATAGGAGTGAGGAAACGCGTGATATTCAAGCTTGTTATTGGAGTGAATGAAGTAGGTTGCTTTTAGAAAAAGATGCCATAACATCAGGACTTTTCTTAAACTTTTTGTTAATGGAGATGCGGAGATATAGCTGCAACGCACGGGGGTATAAGTACGGCCTACTGTAAGAATGAAGTGGCTGAATTTAGGAAAAGTTTCAGATGCGGGTAAGGCAAAAGAACTATTCACACTGAAGCATCCTATTTTTGGTGTAATTGCATTTAGGGTTGTAATTGTAAAAATTGCACGGTCGCCCCCATTTTACATATACTTCTTTTTTAAAGTTTTAACTTGTACCCATTTTTTAAACAACTTCAGCCCTCTTTCTCCTAATCCCTCTCCTCCGTTTTCTTCTTCTTCTTCTTCTTTTTTCTGCTGCTGTTGGTGTTGCTACGTCCAGTAATTACAATATTGTCAACGTTCAACAATTGAAAGCTGACCATTTTAGCTTTCTCCTAATGTTCAACAATTGAAAGATGTTACTTTTACTAATGGTCTTGTTTTATAGGAGTATTGCTTTTCAAATTTTCTGATAATTCCATTATAGAAACTGGATCTTAATGACAACTTGTCATTATTGTTTTAGAACATCAGCTCTAAGAATGCTGAAGTTCAGAAAATATAAAAAAAAACTTCAGCTCCTAGAATGTTGAAGTTCAGCAAATATAAAACAAACTTTAGCCCTGAAGTTCATCACAAACATAAAAAAGCTTCAGTCAAAACATGCTGAAGTTCAGCAAATTTAAAACAAAACTTCAGCTAATACATGCTGAAGTTTGCGTGATTGCATTTGCTACTTCAGGCTCGTAAGCTTGAAGTTACGCGAAAAGTGGGTACGCTTGCAATTTTTTTGCAAAGCGGTTATAAGTTAAAACGTGACCCAAAAAGCGGGTATAGATATAAATGCCCCGTTGTAATTTGGTCGTCGTTATGGGATCGTCTACTTTTTTGCGTCCTTTTTTCTTAATTTGAGTGAAATAATATTATCAATTCCACCGCACTGGTCCACATCTCTTGGTGCCGATCCTCAAATTTTTTATTCAACTTGATGACCTAATTAGGTTAAAATAGCACGGTCTAGCCAATTTTCGGACTGGTCATTCAAAAATAGCCAACGTTTGCCAAGTCATTGAAAAATAGCCACTATTTTGCTACAACAGAGACCGGTCCAGCATAATATACTGGAGTTCGGTGCACCCGTGTATGAACTTCCAGCATATTATACTGGACCGGTATACTTTGCTGGGTCCAGTATAATATACTGGAGACTGGAGCACCGGTGCTCCAAACTTCACTATATTATGTTGGACCGATATATTATACTGGAATTCCAGTATATTAGACTGGAGTTTCAGTATAATATACTGGAACTCCAGTATATTCTGGTGGAGTATTTTTCCGAATTTTGAACAGTGTTTTCATTCCGATTTATCTTTACATGAAAAGTGGCTAACTTTCAATTACTTTTAAAACTATGGCTATTTTTGAATGACCACTTGTAAATCTAGCAATTTTTGAATTGCTCCACCTAATTAGATTCAAAAACTGAGAATATTATCTCAAGTAAATTGATCATAATCATCGGAGAGTTAGAAAGTGAATTTTGTTGGAATTAAATCAAGATTAACTAATAATCCAAAGTAATTTAGAATTTAGTATTTGTTAGTTTCTTTAATTCACGTCTACTTAGATTTTGTAGTTAAAATCATATAAGAATCAATTTTTTAATATCTAGTCAAATTTGGTTTTGCACTACCATAAACATGGGCAGATCTAGCTTTCCGAGTTTATCCGAACCCAATACTTTTGATACGAAGCATAATTTTATATGTAAAAATCTACTAAATTTACAATAAATATTAAATGAAACTCATAACTTTAAATATATAATGGGTTCAATATTAGAAATCTAGAAGTTGAACCCATAAAGTTTAAATCCTGGATCCGCCTCTAATTATAAATAGAAAAGTAATAATTTCTTAGGTTGAGAGGTAGCTATGACATAGTGATATTGCTGAGTTTATGAGTGATAGAAAAACACTCCTACCTCTTTATCTCTTTAGTTTACAATGGTTCTTCCAAATAGCCATTGTTGTATATTTTATTGTGCCTAAATTAATTTTTTGAGGTATTTTTTATAAATCCTTCAAATTTCGCATTTTATGTCTTTATGATCATTTTGACCGAGAAAGTGATTTTTCAAAGTCAATACAGTAACTGTTTAGTGTATAACTTATGACTATTTGATGGAAAAGTTAACATCATGAAAATGATGGCAAGAATAATCGGGTCAATCAAATCAGTGATCAATTAATGAGGGTCAAACGTCTATTTCAAAGACTTTTTTGTATCCTCTCCTCGTACAAGTAGGTCAAAAGACAAAATTTAGAAATCGTTATAAATATGCAGAACTCCAGAATCAAAGTCCACTGAAATTTCTTATTTCTATATATTATCGACTACCATCTGTCAAACAATATGACTTTGATGCCTAGCGGCAACACGGATCTTATGTTCTTTAGATGCCCATGATATCAAAACAGACTAGGTAGAAGACTCAAATACCACAGTCAGAGATACTCGAATTGGGGTTAAATCATCCGTCTTTCCATGAAAATAGTTCATCCACAGCTGACATGCTCACTTGGTATGAAGCTGATCTCTGCCTTCTAATGCGCAAATCTTCTTTAAATGTACCCGGAATAAGAGCATATACATATCAAAGATCATAGCTATAAGTTCATTTTTCACATAACTACAAGGAGATGACGCACAGACAATTGATTAGCATTAAATTGTGACGGCTTCCATGTTTAGCCCAACAAATAAACTGAACCATATGCGTGTGCTCGTGATCGGTGTTTAACCAAAAATTGGGATTTCGGCCAAAGCGTATTTTAGAAGAACTCGGGCTACTAATAATCAAATAAAAATAAGAATAATTTATAAATAATAGATGAATATAAAGCAAAGTAATTCAATATATTCCAATAGTATTTCGTGTCCTTACAAATGATCAGTTTTCTCCTTTTATAGCTATCTCTAGGTTATACGTTTTGTTTCTATCATAATAGAGTCCTTATTTATAATTAATGGCATTTAATGTAACGTTATAATTGGTAATCATTATTGATAATTAATGGCATCTAAGTGACGAAATTAAATATTTCGATCGAGGTTTTCGATAAAAATTCTTTACACTGTCAGAGTGATAACAAATGTCACTGATAGTAGCGGAGAATACATTGCAAGGGGGAGAAAGTGTAAAATTTTATGATCAAAGAGTACAACCCATCGAAATGTCACAGACCAGCGCGTACAGTTCACCGACTCTTGGTCAGTTATTGAAGCGCGTGGGCGATGTCAGAAAGGAAGTCACCGGCGACAAAACTCCGGTACATCAAGTTCTTGATATGTGTGATCCAGGCATTCAACAAAACTCTCTTCCTTTTGTACTCTCCTTCAATAATCTCACATACAGATTAAAAGTTCCCCGAAAAATTACTTTTCCAACGATCTTCCGGCAACCCGTCGCCGGAACCGCCGCAGCCACCGGAGAGCCGGTTGCCGGAGAAAACTTGTTCACGAGAACAAAAGTGCTCCTCGACAACATCTCCGGCAAGGCGTGTGACGGAGAAATCGTTGCCGTTCTTGGCGCGTCGGGTTCGGGAAAATTGACACTCATCGACGGGTTGGCTAATCGGATTGCAAAAGAAAGCTTGAAAGGAACAATAACGTTAAATGGAGAGCCATTGGATTCAAGATTGTTGAAAGTAATTTCAGCATACGTCATGCTGAAGTTACTCACTGGAAATCTCACACACCTAAGTATCAAATCCAAGATTTTCTTGGAAACCCAATTAAAGCAAATTATCATCTTTTTAACCAATGCCCAACTCTAATAAACCTTCAAGAGCATAAACACGTAGAAAAAACTAAGAATTATACAAAACAAAGGAATCACAACCCACAAAAAAATCTTCTTTTTTGGGAAGAAGAAAAATGAGGAGACAGAAAGTCATACTTTGCCTTGTTTCCTCAATCGAGTGAAATTTTCAGAAAGTCCAACAGTTGGTGTGGTGTTGAGGACAGCCATGGGAGGTTTGACCGAAGTTGAAATCTTGAGTCTTTGGGTATTATTATAGGAGTGAGGAAACGCGTGACATTCAAGCTTGTTATTGGAGTGAATGAAGTGGGTTGCTTTTAGAAAAGATGCCATAACATCAGGACTTTTCTTAAACTTTCTGCTAATGGAGATGAGGAGATATAGCTGCAACGCACGGGGGTATAAGAACGGCCTAATGTAAGAATGAAGTGGCTGGATTTAGGAAAAGTTTCAGATGCGGGTAAGGCAAGAGAACTATTCACACTTAAACAACCTATTTTGGTGTAATTGCATTTGGGGTTGTAATTGTAAAAATTGCACGATCGCCCCCATTTTACATATACTGCTTTTTTGAAGTTTTAACTTGTACCCATTTTTTAAACAACTTCAGCCCTCTTTCTCTTTATCCTTCTCCTCCGTTTTCTTCTTCTTCTTTCTTCTGCTACTGCTGTTGGTGCTGCTACGTCCAGTAATTACAATATTGTCAACGTTCAACAATTGAAAGCTGACCATTTTAGGTTTTTCCCAATGTTCAACAATTGAAAGATGTTACTTTTACTAATGGTCTTGTTTTATAGGAGTATTGCTTTTCAAATTTTCTGATAATTCCATTATAGAAACTGGATCTTAATGACAACTTGTCATTGTTGTTTTAGAACTTCAACTCTAAGAATGCTGAAGTTCAGAAAATATAAATAAAAACTTCAGCTCCTAGAATATTGAAGTTCAACAAATACAAAACAAACTTCAGCCCTGAAGTTCATCACAAACATAACAAAGCTTCAGCCAAAACATGCCGAAGTTCAGCAAATTTAGAACAAAATTTCAACTAAAACATGCTGAAGTTTGCGTGATTGCTTTTGCCACTTCAGGCTCTTATGCTTGAAGTTACGCGAAAAGTGGGTACGCTTGCAATTTTTTTGCAAAGCGGTTATAAGTTAAAACGTGACCCAAAAAGCGGGTATAGATATAAATGCCCCGTTGTAATTTGGTCGTCGTTGTGGGATCGTCTACTTTTTTGCGTCCTTTTTTCTTAATTTTGAGTGAAATAATATCATCAATTCCACTGTACTGGTCCACATCTCTTGGTGCCGATCCTCAAATTTTTTATTCAACTTGACGACCTAATTAGGTTAAAATAGCACGGTCTAGCCAATTTTTGGACTGGTCATTCAAAAATAGCCAGCATTTGCCAAGTCATTGAAAAATAGCCACTATTTTGCTGCAACAGAGACCGGTCCAGCATAATATACTCGAGTTCGGTGCACCTGTGTATGAACTTCCAGCATATTATGCTTGACCGGTATACTTTGCTGGGTCCAGTATAATATACTGGAGCATCGGTGCTCCAAACTTCAGTATATTATGTTGGACCAATATATTATACTGGAATTCCAGTATATTAGACTGGAGTTTCAGTATAATATACTGGAACTCCAGTTCCAGTATATTATGGTGGAGTATTTTTCCGAATTTTGAACAGTATTTTCGTTCAGATTTATCTTTACATGAAAAGTGGCTAAATTTCAATTACTTTTGAAACTGTGGCTATTTTTGAATGACCACTTGTAAATCTTGCAATTTTTGAATTTCTCCACCTAATTAGATTCAAAAACTGAGAATATTATCTCAAGTAAATTGATCATAATCATCGGAGAGTTAGAAAGTGAATTTTGTTGGAATTAAATCAAGATTAATTAATAATCCAAAGTAATTTAGAATTTAGTATTTGTTAGTTTCTTTAATTCACGTCTACTTAGATTTTGTAGTCAAAATCATATAAGAATCAATTTCTTAATATCTAGTCAAATTTGGTTTTGCACTACCATAAACATGGGCAGATCTGGCTTTCCGAGTTTATCCGAACCCAATACTTTTGATACAAAGCATAATTTTATATGTAAGAATCTACTAAATTTACAATAAATATTAGATGAAACTCATAACTTTAAATATATAATGGGTTCAATATTAGAAATCTAGAAGTTGAACCCATAAAGTTTAAATCCTGGATCCGCCTCTAATTATAAATAGAAAAGTAATAATTTCTTAGGTTGAGAGGTAACTATGACATAGTGATATTGCTGAGTTTATGAGTGATAGAAAAATCCTCCTACCTCTTTATCTCTTTAGTTTACAGTGGTTCTTCCAAATAGCCATTGTCGTATATTTTATTGTGCCTAAATTATTCTTTTGAGGTATTTTTTGTAAATCCTTCAAATTTCGGAGGCGCCCCCGGTATTTGATCAACACGGGAGTTATAAGTCTCTACTTTTTTGTCATTATCCTCAATCTTCTTCTCCCCGGACTCGATTATCTTGGTGAGTTCCTCGAGCATCCTCATAATTGTGGGGTCAGTCCCTGAGCCATTACCGTTTGACCTCTCCGTCACCGGCTCAGTACGTCGAGTGTTCCTTGGTTCGATCACACTTGGAGTTTTATTCTGACTTTGAAGTTGAGCGAAGGCAATCTGTTGAGCTTGTAGCATCTCGAATATTTCTTGGAGGTTGATTCCCACGTCTCCATTCCAAAAAAAGTTCGTGCAAAGACCCTTCCCCCCTAGTGTGGCTTCGAAGCCAATCCCCAAGAAGTTCTGTATGCCCGAGATTCCCAAGTATAACGGGACGACCGATCTGAATGAACACGTCACCTCGTATAAGTGTGCCATCAAAGGAAACGACTTGGAAGATGATGAAATTGAATCCGTATTGCTAAAGAAGTTTGGGGAGACTCCGTCCAAGGGTGCCTTGACATGGTATCACAACTTAACCCCTAATTCTACTAATTCGTTTGCTATGCTTGCATATTCTTTTGTAAAAGCACACGCCGGAGCTAGTAAAATTGCAACGAGGAAGTCGGACCTTTCAAGGTAAGGCAGAAAGATAATGAGATGCTTAGAGAATTCGTATCTCGGTTCCAAGCAGAGAGAATGGATTTGCCTCCGGTCACCGATGACTGGGCTGTTCAAGCTTTCACTCAAGGTCTCAACACTCGGAGTTCTATAGCTTCACATCAGTTGAAGCAAAGGTTACTCGAGTACCCGGCTGTCATTTGGGCCGATGTACATAATCGGTACCAGTCGAAGATCAGAGTCGAGGATGATTAACTAGGGACTCCTTCGGGGTCCGTTTATCCTAGCATGCCCATGGGTAGGATCAAAGGAGATGTCGATCGAGAGTCGAGGTCGAATAGAGATCGATATCAACCGTATAACCCGGACCGTAGAAGTAGCAGGTCTGGGCAAAGCTTTGCACGAAATGAGAGGAGAAATGATCGAGGTCAAAATTCACGGGGGCTTGATGCCGAGGAAGATCACGTTAAATATCCAACATCCGAATAAAGGTATGACCCTGGTCCAATCCTTTCTATTTTTTCGACTAACACTGGGTAGCACGCGTTGCAATCTTTTTCCCTCTGACCGGTTTTTGTCCCAAATGGGTTTTTCCGGCGAGATTTTTAATGAGGCAACCGTTGTCATGTTAACTTAGAGCAATTCAACGGTATCCGAGATTCCCTACAATAAACCTCAAGTACTTAAGGGCATTGACCTCAAATGTTTACTTTGTTGCAAGGAAATCACTTCAGGACATCGGATCTCAATGGGAAAACTTTGTAATGGGCCAAACGGTCCGATTAACCGTGTTCATATAGAATAGTCGATCCCCGATGGCAAAACATGTACGCATGTATCAATTATCCAAAGAAGTATTCTTTCTATATCAGAACACTTTGTGCATCAAAGAAACTTGCTACTATACGAACATCATGCTTGTGCTTCCACGAGAAATGGCTCAAGGGACAAAACGCAAATACACCTCGAATACTCGGGGACTATCATCGACAGTCAACGCATTCGAGTATCTGAACTCGAACTTATAAGACCTCAAAGAGGCATCGCTCGAGGAAAAGGCCAAGGCCATCATACTCGGGGACTAACCTTTCAGACAAGTTCGAATAGTTATCGGGAAACAAGTCCAAGAGACATCCCGAAGGCTACGGCCATATTAAAGGCTACGACCATATTAAAGGCTACATCCATATTAAAGACTATGGTCATATAGGCTACGGTCGAAATAATGCGGTTCGGAGACGTCCGACTTCCGCCATAAATTAAAGGCCTTCAAATACTTCAAAAAATCGGTTAAACTCGGCTACCCTCGGCAAAAGCAGAAGCGCTTCGATAAAATCAGCCTTCGAATAATTTAAAGGCTTCGATAAGTATCAGCCTTCGAAAAAGCCTTAAGAAGTATTTAAACCCGAACGGGTTCTGATCGATTGAACCCTCGAAAAACCCAACGGGTACAAAAAAACACATGCTAAGGCATAAAGAAATTTTCACTAAGTCTTTCAGCCGAAAAGTAGAAAAAAATTATAGCCGTCTTAGAGGCTGAATTGGCCCAACTTAAAGAGTCTAAGGGCCGATCTAAAAGAGCCTAAGGGCAATATAAAAAAGCCTAAGGCCTATTTTCATTTCGAGTTCGAGCAAGTACTCACTCGACTACTAAGCCCAAGGGCTACCCGAGTTCGTGAAAATTCTCACTCGGGACTACCTATGAAGCCTAAGGGCTAACTCTATTTCGAGTTCGAGCAAGCCCTCGCTCGATCATAAAATCCCAAAGGCTATCTGAACCCGAGTTCGAGCAAACCCTCACTCGGGGACTATCCATAAAGCCTATGGGCTAACTTTACTTCAAGTTCGAGCAAATCCTCACTCGACTATAAAACCTAAGGGCTATTTTCATCTCTAGTTCGAGCAAGTACTCACTTGATTACTAAGCCCAAGGGCTATCCGAGTTCGAGAAAATTCTCACTCGGGGGCTATCTTTCGAGCTCAATGGCCACCTCATCTCAAGTTCGAGCATGTCCTCACTTGGCCATAAGGCCTAAGGGCTATTTTCATTTCAAGTTCGAGCGTGCACTCACTCAACTATCAAGCCCAAGGGCTACCTTACCTCATCGACTGTTGAGCCTAAAAGCTACTCAAACTCAAGTTCGAATGGTCATTCGGGAACCATTGATCAGAAACATTCGAGGGCAGAACTTATTGTCGGTCATTACCATATCAAACTTTGGACATTCAGAAGGAATTTTATGATGAGGCGCTTTGACCCGCACAAAAGGGTAATAGATTCAGAAGCCATGGAAGGAAAAAGGCTTTGTATAAACCTTTTTACAAGAGCTATAGGTCACGATCAAGAATTCCTCGCAAGGGCCGATCAACCTCAAAAGCAAAAAATTACTAAGAGCACGAAACCTAAGCAGCACGGTCCTTATCGGCAGAAGTGTCTTCGCCCTCAGAATCTTCCCCGCCGCCGGACTCGCTAAAAGTTCTCGGAGTTTTCCTCGGGAAAGGCCAGCTTCCAAGCTTTCGTTTCCTCGGTCGCTTATGTCACGATGATGATGTCGTGGAAAATTGGGATAAAGATCAAGGACTCAATTCGTTTGTTGTCGTTATACTCTAAGAAACGCGGGGACTATCTGTATACGGTAGAAATTGGGGCTACCCGATTTCGTGGGCTCGAGGGTCACTTCAAGAGCGAGATCGAAATAGACCAGGAGCGAGCCCGATTGGAGACTTCGAAGATCTAAGTGTCCGATGAACATCGAGGCCGAACGTGACCGGCCTCGAGATAATGTCGTTATGAGTTTGTTACAAAAGGACAAGATTCCCGCCACGCCCCCAAGATCATGGCGTAAATTCCGGAATTTATTCGTACGACCTAGTACGAATCCGTACTAGGCGGTTAGACAGCTGTCCCAATTAGATGCCTTACTGTAAATGGAAATGTGCCTTATTTAGGGTTTCCCTATTATATAAAGGGGACCCCAATCATTTATAAAGATCATCTAATCATTGGCAAAGAATTTACTCTCTACTTTTTGCTCATTGTTCATCAGAATTGTCTTTAGCTTTATAATTCTTGCTTTACTGTTCTTGACCAATCTCGAGGTCACTTGGGCTCGAGGTCCAGACTGATTTATCTACTGGTTTGTTCTTACATATTTCTTTCATCTATATTTCAGATTTCTTGATTATTAATTAGTATTGAATTAAATCACATATCTTTAAAACCACAAATCAAATTTAATTGTTACTCGTATTTTCGAGGTAAACAGATATCCTATTTATTGTAGGTGAAGAACAATCTGAAATATCCCTCAACCAATTTAAAAATGCCCAGAGATAAGTTCACCTCTTGATTGAAGCGAGGACATACCATATATGTATTCGACATTTTTCTCACGTTTTCTTCATCATTGATATTAAAAATAACATAATTTTTTAAACGTCCTATAACAAGCTATTTCTTGCACGAGTCCTACATACCTTCTGAAGCTAGTAAACCGAGCACAAGACTATATTTCTAGATCAATCACAGATCTTTTACCCCCTTCTTGCACTAATTGGTTGTTACTAAACTTAAATATATCAATACAATAAATTAGGATAGAGAAATACTAGTGGTGGAATTTCAGCAATAGTCAATAGTAGTATCTTTTTTCGCATTTTCGCATCCCATTATCCTTTCTAAGCTTGCAAATTTTTTCTTTTTAATTTCTAAAGGGAGAATAAGAGAAGAATTAGACAATTAAAATAAATAAAAGCGGAGCATCTACATAAAATAAAACCTCGCTATATTCTTCTTATAGCTGCCACTGCTGAAAAGTGAAACCAAGAATTTCCTTATAATATCTTTGGACGAAAATTAACCAAATTCCACTGTTGTCATTTAAAAAACTCGCAAAATTCTTCAACTCTCGTAACATTTTTGATAGCTGTTATCATTTGGAAGTTGCCCACAACATTATCTCTCCTGCTGCTTGTTTGTATATTTCTTCCACTGTCAATAATGGCAATGCTTCCGAGAATTGATTCAATGTACTTCCACCTGTTGCCTATGAATATTCAATTCAACATGTTTCATTAACATAATTTCTGAAAAATCAAAAATCTTGTCGTAAAAAGAAAATTTTCAAACAAACCCTACCCCGGGCCAGGTTAGGTGAGGGACGCTTTTACAAGGAAAAAAATAGTATCATTTATTTCTATTTGAAGTAAATATCTCACTTCACACAATTAGAGCAGTAGTAAAGGTGATCAATTTGAAAAAAGAAAACTGTTAAATACTTCTTGTTTTTCTAAAGCTTTAAAGATTTTGAGACAAATTTAATTTGCCAAAATAAATAAATTTGGACTCGACGAACTATGTAATAAAAACTAGTGTCTTTATTTGTGTGTGTCACATTTCCCTGACATTAATGATGATTAGTATGCTATGATATATAATGACTCAAATAGCTGCTCCTTATTTAGATTTAGGATGTTCCAAACTTGTATTTTCTTCTTCTAATAACTAGAAAACCTAATTCACACAATCTTCAGAACGACCAACCTAACCATATCACAAATCAATACCAATAATTAAGCGGATTAATTAGTAAACACCAACATTCTTTTGAAGCATAAATCTAACTTATACTATTTGCTTGTTATTTTCTTGAGTTAAAAAAAAAAGAAAAAAAAAGAAAGGAGATATATAGAGGAAGGAGAATGTACTTACATGGGCTTGAATCATGTACAAGCATCTATAATGATCTGATGAAACTTGAGCAGATATCATCTCTATCTTATATTTCTCCAAAACAAAACAAATACCACTTAAAATTCCAGGTTTCTTGAGACAACAAATACTAATATGAGCTTCTTCTCCACAAACATTTAGTATCACATTTGGAGAAGTCCATGTTTGAAATACTGTTGGAATATTCAAAAATGGAGTTGTATTATTATTATTGGTTGGTGTAATAGCAGTTGAATTACTAGTAGATCCTTGATCAGCCAAAAATATGTCCCTGTTATTACTCTCTAGTAATTTCTGTGAAGTAATTATCGAAAGATCATTACTATTCATTGTAGCTGTTAAGCAATGAAGCTTTTCTAGCTTCTGGTTTTGAAGCTTATGAAGAGTATTCTGTAGTGTTTTAATGTAGTTCACTGCTTCATCAACAATGGTGGACTTGTCCGCCTGCAAATATAAACGCGAGTTTAACTTTTATACACTAACATAGTAAAAGATTTTTGTTTCATAGGGGTCATTAACCATGTTTTTGTGAGTAACATGTAAAAGGTTTTTAATTGACATGGTAGTGTAATTTTTTGCACTGTCTAATAGTTTTAAGTTAAACTCTATGGTGCTACTTATAAGTAACCTGAAAAATAAGGCAGATTAAGATACATAAATAATTTAAATCTTCTTTATATGAATATTGTTTACTAAAATAAAAAAATTGGTATGAAGCATCTTATATAAGACATGCGAAAATCCCGGAAGCTCTCTATTGTTTTTTTCTTCTATTTTTTGGGAAAACCAAGTGCATTTAATTTGGTTATTCCATTTGTAATCAACATATAGATACATATAATAAGGGCAATTTATATATCACTTTGTCCGAACTGTTTGAGACATTAATGAACCGTATTTGTACTTTATAATATATACAATAAAAAGGAAATCAAGTACATTTTCGCATAGAATCATGTCTCCCTTAAGTAAGCTTCCTTCAAATATTCTCCTTAGAATTACTCAATCTAGAAAGGTTGGAACAGTAAGCAAACCAAACAAAGAAGCATTTTCTTTTTCTTTTTGTGTGTGGAAAAAAAGTTATGTTTTTTTGTTACAATTTTTTTTTTTAAAAAACCCTATTTTATTTATTCATTTCTCAAAATTGTTGAGGAGGGGAATAAGAATCAATAGGGGCCGGTGTGGCCAAAAAAAAATTATAAGAAAATAAGTTTGAAATATTTATGAATTCCATTCAGTTTCCTTTACTTAGTCGATGAATTTTGGACAAAAAAACCATTTGTCATTTGAATAAACAAAATTTTTACCTTAGGAGGAAGTTGAGGAAGTAAAGCATGAAGATTAGAGAACATATTCCTCATCTTCTTTCTCCTTTCTCTCTCCGTCCATATGTGTATCTCATGATCTGATTCTTCTTCACCACCTCCATCACCACCACACTTTGCTTCATCACTTTCTTTGCGGCCACTCGCCGTTCTTTTTCTGCCGCGGGCAGCCGCTTTGGTCTCCGCCTTAGCAACTGTCCGCGGCTGATCATGACTAGTATTTGACCTATTTGGATCTGACAACTTGTCACCCACAAACTTCTCTTCACTCCCATCTAAGTTATTCGATTTCAAAAATGACCACCCTTGATTTTCCCATATCAAACAATTACGGTCACTCCCTTCATTCATTTTTTAGATGATCTGATAGTATATACTAAATTACGTATATATATATTCTATAGGAAGATGAGGGGTTTTGGGGGGATTGAGGAGGATGAATATTGAATAGGAAGAGAAGTAGAGAAGGGTGAGAAAAGATGGTAGAGATATACAAGGGATGATTCGCTGGGAAAGAGAACAAACCAAAATACAATCATAAGCCAAAATGCCGTTACTGGCTTCAAAACAAAAAACGGTAGCTAAAGCACTTTTGTACACAAATTTTGTTTCTCACTCAATATATAGGGGCCCCAATTCCCCTGATGATCTCACTCACATTTCAATCTACTGATTAATTAGTCTAATTGCCTAGATTTACAAGCGAATCACGATTTTCTTATCTTGATCATCTATCTAAACACAAGTTTTATTTTTTGAAATAACATTTATAATTTGATTTGAGTTTAAAGGGAGAAAAGTGGTGAGTGAGGATACATATAGCCGTCCTGAACTTGTTTGGGATTGAGGCTTTATTATTGAAAAAATGACATTGTATAGTCGCTCTCAAAATAGCGACCAAAAAAGTGTATATTTTTTTGTATATATATACATTTTGTATGTTATATACAAAAATTATACAAATTTTATACCACTTTTTCAGCTCTCGAATGTAAATAGTTTCTGGTGCCGGCTAAAAGTGATAATATCCCTTATTATATTGACTCAAAATCAAAAGTGTGCATATTTATCTAATAACAATACCTAACTGTGTGTGTTTTCCCGTGAATTTAACCTTTTATCATGAAATATTCATTTTCTTTAAACAAAAATAATCATTATATTTAATCTTCTAGCGAGGATGTTACATGCCTCTAATGACTTAACCATTGTTAATTAGCGCAGAATAATTGACAGCTCTTCTCTTGCTGTTTTTTTTTTTTTTTTGACAGAGAGGAGCATAATGTGAAAGTAGTTTTTTGACAGGGAGGAGCATAATGTGTAAAGGTTTGTCTGAGTTTAATCTGTTCTTATCTTGTGACTAATACTAACTGTTTCATTATTATCAACACAAACCACGAGCGTTACGTCTTAAGGCAATGATTCAAATGCTACATTTGTCTTTAATATGGGCGGATCAAATCTACCACGTAAGCTACGGTGCTATTTGTACATCATGTCTTTTTACAATTTTGAATTTAAGAAAATGTCATTTTTAGATCTCTTACGTGTAAAAGACTGATCTCTTACGTGTAAAAGTAAATCTCACATGTGTAAAAAAAGTAGGGTCATAAAACTAAAAATAAATTTGTAAAGAGCCAAAAAATCAATTGATCCGCTATGCTACGTGGGAACCCAAATAATTTTTGCCCTTTGTATATTTTAAAAAAATTCATTAACTAATTATAAGCATTTGATTAATGTACATCAATTAGTAGTATATGTTAACTTAAGGTTGTTGTAGGAATCAATAAACTTTAAATTTTGGATCTGTCTTTATGATACGTTATATTGTTAAATTTGAATTAGTCGAAGCTCCAATTGGCGCACCAAACACTATTTTTCTTTTAATTTATGTACGAACCATTTACGCTTTCAAGTGTTTGATATTGTCTGATAACCAGACATTATTTAACACAACTTTCACTATTTTAATAGATTCAAATTCATTTCATCTATCTATTGTAATACATTTACAATCTCACTGTTATAATACGTAAATTAAATTTATACGCAAAATCGTATAGTACTAAATTTAGTATGTGAGGAGGGGAAGATAGGAGGAATAGTTGTCTGTGGCGTGACGTAAAGAGGGTTGCAGAGATCGGGGTTAGCAGAATGTGAGGCGTTTTCAATTGTTGATTTTTGTGTATTTTATGGCCACACCACACCACCTCGACTCTCTATTACTCGTTTTGTCTCAAATTATCTGTCGTATTTTTTTTTAAACGTCTCTTAAGAAAATACTAATTAAATTATTTTTTGATATTTTTATTCTTATTTATATTTTAAAATATAATTTCTGTTCATTGAATAATTATTCTATTTATATATTATTTTTATCTTCAAAAATAATTACTATTAAAGGTAAAATAAAAAAAATTAATTTTATCTTAAACTTATAAAATGATAAATAATTTGAGATAACTATTTTTAAAACCATGACAAATAATTTGAGACGGAGGAAGTAGTAGAATTTCAAAGCGGATATGGGCGAAAAAAAACTCGGTATGCTTGCGTTTTCTATAAATTGTAATGATGACTTTATGTCTCTTAGCGGTTTTTGGCTCTTTCCTCTTTGCCAGATTGCCACTCGAAAATACTTATACACCCAGTATTTTCACACTTTTCCCTCTCCTTTTTATACTCGTATGTGAGTTATGTATACGAGAATTCGATATTTTTAAGGTAATACTTATACACCCAGTATTTTCAGGTGTTTGTCCAGATTTTTTATCATAATTGGTTTTTCTATCTCGTGAAGGAAAGGACAACATATTTATCATAATTAGATTTTCTTTTCCTAGAAGAGAAATATAATTCTTCCATATTTGGCTAGTCCCTTTTCTCGTAGGAAAAAGTTTGGAGTTCTATAAATTGAGGATCCGCCCTTCTCATTCAGTAGCATCCACAATGTAGCCACATGGGGTTTGAGAGTCGTGTTTAGGAAGAGAACTTTACGGGACAAGTGTTAGTGTATCACTTGTGTTTGCCTCTTCGTGAGGTTGTTCTCTTGATATTTGGTACTCTCCTTTATTATAGTGGATTGCTCATCTCCGCCGTGGATTTAGGTTAGTTAACGGAACTACGTTAAATGTTTGTGTCTCTTTTGGTAGATTTCTCCTTTATTGTATGATTTATCGTCGTTCAAGGTTTGCTTTGCTATCTTTCGCATGACACCTGATTTTTTCGGACATAACATTACCACCCTAATTTATTTGGCAATAATGTTTTATTCCGTTTAAGAAAAATTTGACGTTTTCTATGTTTAGAGACTACTTTACTTTTATATATCCATTATTTGTTAACTCCCACTAATAAAAAACCAAATTATTTGGCACAAGAGCACTGTTGGTATTTTATCTATATATATCTTATGTGTCAAAATTTTAAGTAACACTGTGCCAAACAGATTAGGAGGGTATTATCCTATAGCAAAGCTTTACACCTTATTTATTATAAATAGATATCCTTTTAACATATTATTTTCTATAGCTACATTTTAAATTTTATAGCAAAATATGTATTTATAGTCACTTTCTACTTTTTAGCCTCAACTCGCGAATGATAAATACTCATCAGAAAAAAGCTCACCAAAATGAAATAGTTGCGTTTTATATAACTAGGGGACTCTTTTGAAAGGCAGAGTTAACTAAGTTTGGACATTTAGGTGTTTTTAAAGAAGTCTCAGCTAGAGTAATTTATACCTAAGTGGAACGAAAGGACTAACTCAAGAAGCTCATTTGTTGTTAATTTTGTAGAATTATAACCTTTTAAAACCAAATACTAGTAAGTTTAGCACGAAAGGTGTAATACATACAATAAAAGTTGCGAACTCCAGTTCAAACCTTTAATCTGGAGCAGACTCCTGTAATCTTTCTCTTGCTAGTTTTGACTATCTGACGTTGATAAAAATGCCAACTAAAAATACGAACTTAAAAACACATAATCTGTAAGCCAACCTTAGGCTAAACACTATATGCTCCAGTTACTGTGGAGTTTCCTAAAGATTAATGGACCTCACGACCCCCAC
Organism: Nicotiana attenuata; assembly: GCF_001879085.1. NCBI lineage: Eukaryota > Viridiplantae > Streptophyta > Magnoliopsida > Solanales > Solanaceae > Nicotiana > Nicotiana attenuata. Next base: position 10,496,474 of record NC_031989.1, read on the forward strand.
CACGCATAATTTATGTTGGAAAGGAAGAAGTAACATCAGAATCATGATATATAGAACATTAACAGCTCAATTGTTGATGTTAATTTCTTGAAACTCCTAATGATCTCTCACTTTTAGCATCCATGCAACAAAACAAAGGAATGGGCAAAAATACCATACAAAACACAAAAATTGTTCGCTTAAAGGTATAATGTAGTATTATTCAAAACCAAATGTCTCAAGAAGATTTGTATCAAAAAGACTTTTAAAGAAAAAGGATTTCCTATGCGTTTTAAATAATAAGACTCATAAAGGTCTTCTCACTAACACATTCTTCAGTTCCTGAACCCATGTAATCACTCATGAGCAACATGAACAGTTTCAGGTGCTAAAGTATGTAGAATTAAGATGTAAACCCTCCCTGCCCCCCTCCTTTTCCAGGGAATTCTTTGTTGGGGTAGAGAGGAGGGAATCAGAAGAGGAAAAATAGCTTTGGTTGGTTGGATTTCAAGCATCTAAAGCTTCCATCTTACATATAGGACACAGATTCTTCAGCATTAACCACTGCTTTATGCAACCACAATGGAATTCATGCCCACAATCCAATATGCCCATCTCATCTCCAGTTATGTATTCCTCCTGATGATCATACAAGAAAGACAACAATGTTTACGCAACAATTCTCAAAATTGTTTTCTGCAACAATTGTTCTCTTGTAATAGAAACTAATTATCGTGTAAAATGATCAGAAAAGATTATTACCCGACATATACAGCAAGGCTCCAAGTTTGATGATGTCCCTCCATATATAGGCTCATGCTTCCGCTGTTTCATATGGCCCAAAATGGTTTCTTCACTCAATCCGGTGTTCACATTCCCTATACGTTCTTCCAACGCCAATAATTCCTAATAAATGAGATAATCAGTGAGAAATATATTGCGAAATTTAGTGACAGTAAACCCAACCCATATTTACCTCATAAGACATGTTATCAACGTCGAGCCTCATGTCTCTATGCCTATCGTGCAACTCCGCAACGCCGTTGACAAACGGATCAAACATCATATAATCCTGTGGAAAAAAAAAGCATGCAAATTAACGAGAAAATTGTGTCTTTGGTGTCTACAAAAGGATCCAATTAATTCCCTTCTCCAGAAAAGTAACTCAGCCCTAAACAAAAAGGTGTCCGCTTAAAGAAGCTGTTCCATTAGCATTAAGCAACATGCACTGTGCATTCTGCAAAAGAGTTGCAGACTTTGCCTATGGGTGTTTCTCTGCAATGAGGAAATAAGTCTAGATCAAGTGAGCTTCCTGCTAACAACGAATCAAGATTTGAAACCTTCATATCCAGTCAGTTGCTTGTTTTGGGTGTATAGCTGCACATGGTGCTTGTTCGACACATGAATTATCCTTTGTTGCAGATACTTTCTGTGTGAATTTTCAGACGGATCAATGAGCTGCCTAATGCTTCTTGCAGTATGTCTAGACAGTCTGGTCACTATTCCTGAATGTTTCGGATTTCACTATGTTATGCCCATAAAGCTTCAAAGAGCTGCTTAATATTTACCAAGCACAGAGAATTGACAAGAGATGATGGAGATTTGGACGTCCCCTTATATATCGCTTGGACTAGGGCTGGAAGGAACGAAAGATGCTTTGAAGGAAAGAAGGAACTTGTTTCTATTGTGAAGTTTAAATGTATTCAAAACTTATTTTTTTGGCATGAAAGGAAATGAGGATGTTGAGATGGATGTGTGGGCATGCCAAGAAAGACAAAGATTAGGAATGAAGTTATTAGGGACAAGGTGAGAGTGGCCTATGTGGAGGACAAGTTGCGGGAATCGAGGCTGAGATGGTTCGGGCATATGAAGAGGAGAGACATAAATGCCCCGGTTAGGAAGTGTGAGAGGTTGACCATGACCGGTTTGAGGAAGGATTAGAGGTAGGCCAAAGAAGTACTGGGGAGAGATGATTAGGCAGGACATGTCACTGCTTACTGAGGACATGACCCTCGATACGAAGGTGTGGAGGTAGAATTAGGGTTGAAGGTTGACATGCAGTCGTGAGTTTCTCCTAGGCTTACCAGTAGTGCTAGCATTATTCTTGTATTTTTATTCCTGGTTCTTCATTATTACATGTTGTGTCATTTGCTTCCATTACCCTATTATCTTGTTATGTCTATTGTTTGTTGCTTTATTTTTACTGTTCCTCGAGTCGAGGGTCTACCGGAAACAGCCTCTCTGCCTTCACAAGGTAGGGGTAAGATCTGCGTACACATTACCCCAGACCTCACTTGTAGGATTACACTGGGGGTTTGTTGTTGTTGAAGGGAATTTTGCTACTAATATGACAGATTTTATGGACTTGCTACATTTTTATTGTGCAATTCTATTCAGGTGCAGATTTTTGTAATATTGAAAGTACCCTCTTGGTACTGATTATCAATAAAACTTCCTTGAAAACCATTATAAAAAAAGTGTCATCGGCAAGATAAATCAAATAACTAGGCCCTAAGAACTTATGAATTCTAGATAGGATGGAAAGCACAAAAGACAAACATCTTGGTAGGAGGGATAAGAAAAGCTACAACTAAAGGAAAGGTTAAAAAAAGATATTGCATCTTTTTAAAAATGCTGAGAAATACTTTTTCACCAAATCACCTAATTGCAGTGGCAGAACCAAGATCTTCACTAAGGAGAGTTAAAATATAAAGAAGTAAACACACAAAGAAACCAGGGGATTCCAAAAATTACCTATCTACATAGTTGGCTACATCATTTGGCCATACATTTTTCTTGCTAAAGGTTTTTGTTTTTAAAATAATAAGGATATTTCTTTACTAAAGATTATGGAGCATGGCTTACAAGCATCATAAAAAGAAACTCTAGAATTATTTTTCACCTAAATAACCTAATTGGCTGTCAGGTATAAAAAAATTCACTCATAACAAATTAGAGAATATAGGTAATTACATTTTCTTTTAGATTTCCATTACTGGCAAGGCAACTAGTCTGGCCATATTTCTACTTAAAGCTTACGGAGCAAAGCTTACGAGAGCTACTTAATTTTACAACTTTTCACATCTCAGCAAGTTGATTGAATTTTCAACCATCACGGTTTTCAGGTCATGACCTACAAAGAAGATAATAATCTTTTTGCATTCGGAAACTTCCCAATCAAATAATTGAGATGGGGCTTCTTTTTCTTTCTTTTTTCATAAGGTGAAACAGAACCAGTTGTTCAGGCTTGTAGCTTGCTGTTCATATGAATTACACATGTAAACTAGCAGATATTCATTGGAGTATCATAAGGATCAAAACAAAACCTCGGATCGCATGTTCTCGGCCCTCCGCATGGCACGCAAGACTTGACGAATCTGTTGAACGCAAGCAGTGATACTTAGTAAGTAATGATAGGTGAAAACTATCTCAAATCAAGGAAAGAAGTTGCATAAAACAGCTGTATCGATCGATTCAAGTGGAGAACTTAGCACAACAACATATAGAATTTGACAAACGAAAGATCATGCCACACCCAACTACTAGCGAAAGTGAAACTATAACGTATCAGTTTCTGCTTTAGGTGGAAGTGCTTAAATACACACTCATTGACACAACAATGTTCATTCTAAGTAACGAGTTCCGAGTGACACAGCTCTAGAAGAGCATAGATATCTGTAAGAATTTACCACTTAAGCAAATTGCAACCCTTCTTCTAAATCCACTACGCAGGTACATGCTGATTGTCAAAAGAATTATCAGCATGTGCTTTTCTTCACGTATGATACCAATACATGCACGTAAACGTTGGGCCAGCACAAGTCACAAGATCTGTCTATCCTAAGTGAAATAATAATCAAATAAACAACTGATGTAACGGTCTTGATAGCTAATTGTCAGAAAATATAAGAAAGCATGTGACTCTCTTCATGTATGATACCAATACCTGCACTTAAACGTTGGGCCAGCACTAGTCACAAGATCCACCAATCCTAAGTAGAAAAATAATCAAATGTAACGGTCTTCATAGCATCGCAAGTAGGTAAAAGGGGGGATAGCAAATAAATAGATTAAAAGAAGTATCAAGAGGAAAAATAGTATACAAGAGCAAATATTTATATAGTCAATAACCAGATACAAGATGAAGCAGTTGATAAACATTGATGGACAAACCAAAGTAATATAGTTTTGATACTATTACAAACACAAATCTCCCATACCAGTCTGTGACGACCCTCGATATCAGCAGCTAAACCACGCCATCCATCCACATCATTTCCTGAAAAATCGGCCAACGAAGTTGATCTAAGGAGAAGTTGATGATTACGACGGCTACTAGATCCACGGCTGCTAGATCGGGATGACATCTCTGCCTCCTCCAAGGAAGATGCAGCTGAAGGCAGAAGGGAAAATGGACCTCTCTGACTTCCAGACCCAGACTCAACAGGAGTCCAAGGAGCAAATTCTGAAAAACTGTGATTGCTACTGGTTGCTGAGTTCTGATTAGGCATCCATGTAGTAGGAAAAGTTAGCGCACTTGACCCATGGCCAGATGCAGAACTAGAAGGCGTGTTTCTGGAATAACTCGCATTTGAAGTAGCTAAACTCCAATTAGTGGGATCATGTACCATATTTCTAGTCTCAGGAGCAGGAACAAATTGATGAGGTTCCCTATTATTTCTTATTGAGCTCCTGAGGTTAGCTTCAGCCTGTAAGGCAGCATATCTATCTCCAGAAACCATATTTGGACTTGATGAACTACCACCTCGTGAATTTGGAGATACGTTCCAAGGAACTGGATGCAAACCTCTAGGAACACCTGAAACGCGCATTACACCAGAATGGCTTCCTGGGCTACCTGAGTTTGTTGGCAGTGGAATTGGCTGTCTGGAGCTCAAGGAATTAGTTACTGAGACAGCTCGAGGAGTCACAAGACTAGAGCCGACACCAGAATGCACTAAATCGGTCGCAGTTCGCGGAAAACCAAATGCAATTGTATCTTGGTTCCCAAGATTTGGTCCACCTCCAAAATTTCTCGCAGAGGTTTCCGCAACTCCACTAGCACTTAAAGGAGGAAATATGTCAGAAGCAGCCACTCTTGAACCAACCCCATTTCTTGGAAAAAGGTTTTCTAAGTAATAAGTATTTTGCACACTTGCAGAGGCTGGTGATACATTTAAGCCGCTGGAAGCATCATATCGATTTGGAAAATTATGCTGTATACTGTTTTCGGGTTCTGCATTGGAGCTTGAACTACCACCACAAGACTGTCTAGAACTGCCTTCAAGGGCCTTGCGCTTGCAGGATAAACCCCAATTACCCATGGAAGAACCTGATATATCAGGGGTCCCTGCCCAATAACTAGAACTAGCTGAAGACATACCAACATTATAAGAGACATGGGAAGCAGGACGTTCAGCTTCCAATCTGCCACTCGATGTTTGGCCAATTGGAGATACACTTGGTCTCACGACCAGCCGAGTGTCACCGTGGTTGTATGCACCAGTTAAGTTAGCATTTCCAGCACTGTGAGCCGGGGCAAGATTTGGTAAATTTGGAGGGCTGCCAAACATATGATTTCCACCATATCCACTAGAGGTACTCTCAGGAAGGAAGATATTGGATGGTTCAAATCGCCTTTCTTCTAACTTTGGATTAGTCGTGGCATAATTACTTGACGAAGAAGCCCAACCATGTCCTATTTTCAAATCACTACCATGTCCAATGTTGTGCAGATTAGCACTGGAACTCGACCCACCATGATCCCACCCACCGCGGTTCTGAGTGTTATAACTAGCAGCATTAGTGCAACTAGGATTTTCTCGAGCAGCAGAAACCATGGAATTTGATAATCGATCCTCTACTGGATTTAGCAAGTTATCCCAAGGGGCTGTCGGATCTACAGAAGCATTATTTGAAACAGATACCTGATTAAGATCAATAGTTTCTGGAAAGGAATCCAGTATGCCTCTGTTCCCTTGCATCTGGCCAACAATGAGAAATCAAGGCCTTCAGTGCACCAGTGAGGAAACGCTGTCAAAGATCCAAATTATAAAAAGTTAATATCGTGAAAAGGTTAAAGCATAGTATCACTGGTGAAAACTGAAAATATATGAAAATCTAAATTGGTTATATAACTTCTGATACACTAAAATAGTACTTTCAGCAATGTACAGTATCAGCTTATAATATGCTGATAATGCGGTAGCAATCACAATAAGAGCAAAAGCTAAAAAACACAATTGGTAAAACAATTGTTGATTTCATTTCAGCCCGCGTGAAACAGAAAAGACGGGATTTACCAACAGTTTATTGAATGACTCAATACAAGTACCAGAAAATTGTACTACTCAACAAGAGAAGATAAGAACTTTCTCTCTGGTGGATAGTAAAATCATCCTCTTTTTTCGCTAATGCTCCAATAAACAACCATTCAAGACAACCATTCAAGGAACAGCAAAGTTAAACATTCTTCATTACATAACTGAAAAGTTGATTTGAATAAAGTACATTAATATGCAGAAAAAGGATTTAATTTCAAAAATTATCCAACCGTAATAAACAGATAAAATTTCACAATTCAGTAAATATCGTAATTCATCGGTATAACAACATGAACAACTACGCCTCGGTCCCAAACAAGTTAGGATCGGTTATATGAATCCTCATTGACCATGTTTATCCAAGTAAATTCAACCCAGCAAAAAAATAAAGTCAACTCCTAGATATAACCGAGCGAAGTATTAGAACTAAAAGCTCAAAACCTTAACACTATTGAAAAATATAAAATTCTATAGATACAACTAGTATTTGAACTCCATTGAATTGCAGATCCATAGTATGAAAAAGGAAACTATTGAAAGCCAAAAAATCAAGTAAAAAAAAGCTGCTTATATTTTTCGACAAAAACAATTTGGGTAAGCACAAGTGAATACACAAAAAAAAAAAGAGAAAAAAAGATAATGATGATAAAAAAGCTGAAATTTCGTAGGAAACACATACATATATTTAAGAAAATTAATGGGGCGATAAGCAAACCTTAGAATTAGCGGCAAAAGATGATCGGTGAAGTGACGGTGTTATCTGGTTGGAAATTTGATTCTCTTTTGCTTTTTCTGTATAGGAAAAAGCTATCTCTCCATAGAAGATGAACGGTTTCGTTTTTGGTGCAGAGAATTTTAGACAATTTGTACAAAGAAACAGTAAATAAGGGTAAAGAGAGAGAGAGAGAGAGGGGGAGAAAGAGAGTGACTCGTCTCTATTATGTGTCTCTCTCCGAGTTTGTGTAGGTGTGGCTGTGTGCGCCCGAGACACAGTAGGAAACGATTAATTTAGCTGTAATAAATGTTTGTTTCTTTTTCTAATTCTAATTAAAATTAGTTTCGCCAAACCTAATACGTAATAAAATACTACTTATTTTTCTTTGATATTTTTATATCTAGGTTTAATTTTTAAAATAATAATAATGGTCCAAAAGGAGGAGAAAGACGAAGAAACGGCCTTTTTCTTCTTTTCCTTTATTTCCTTTCTTCTCTGAGTTTTTTTTGTTTTTTTTGGTCAAAGGTAATACAACTTACAAGTAAGCATTACTTCGATCCAAAATAACGATTATTTATTTAATAATAAATATTTGAGATTATTTATTTATTCATATAATATTAACGATTAAGTAAATCTCTTCGTATATGCTTAACCAAAAAATAGAATTTTGGTCAAAGCTTTATTTTTAGAAGAACTTGGGTTACTCATAATCGAAAATGAACAGAAGAAATTGATTTTGATAACAATAAGATTGATAGCAGAAAACAAAGTAAATCAGTATATTCAGTTGATATTTTTTTTTGTGTCCTTACAAATGACCAGTCTTCTCCTTTTTATAGCTATCTCTAAGATACACGTTTTGCCTTTGTCATAATAAGGCTATTATAGACAATTAAAGGCATTAAATGCTATGTTACATAATCATTGTAATTCAATACAGATTCTCTAACGTTTTTAGTATTTAATGCTTATTAAATACTGCATTTGTACTCTCTTGTGCTGTCAGATTCATTCTCCTTGTTTTTAGGATTTAAATAGGTACGAGCGTTGAGTCTTTTGAATAACTGCTCGTGCCTCTTCTTGTGCCTCTGCTCGTATCTGTTACAACTCGTGCCTCTTTGCTAATCATCACTCTTTGACCAGCCTTCATGTCATGACACGTCATCTTTCAATCACTTCAATATGTAAACTCAATTTTTCCCAATACAGATAGTCCCCCCACTTGCCATTTATTCATCAATTGAATATTTGGGAAGTGAATTTTATTAAAGCGGGAATATTTGCCACCATTAATGTTATGATAGAATCGACGCTTCAATTGTCACTTCCATTTAATGCTTGTTACACGTGGCATCTTTTTGTTGGTTCTGCGACTTTGCAACGCTTTTTAAGGCTCTTTTACGGCTTCACCAATTACGAAGCGACAGTTCTCATTATGACCTTTCCATCATAGCACCTTTTCCTTCGACGGTTGCTTCTTAGTATAAATATAGTTCTCATCTTTGTCTTTCTCACATAAAGTTCAAAGCTTTCAGAATATTCAATTCTTGTTCTTCACCTGCATCGTACTGTTATGTCTTCATCAAACCCTAACCCTAGGAGAGTATAGTTGATAACTTTCCTCTTGCCCCTAATAGGAGTAGAAGAGGAGGTAGACTACGTAGTTTAGGGTCTTCATCCATACGTGGTTCTTCTCTTCCTTCATCTAGTTCCAGCCCCTCTTCTAGAGCCAGAGGTTCTCTTTCTCAAAGATCTTCTTCTAGGGGTAAGGAACCTTCTGAACCTCTTCGTGAACCTTCGGTGGATGAAATAGTTCTTTCTGAACTATCTTTCTATAACGATAGAGAATCCCTTAGAAATCAAGTATCCTCTTTAGATCGTGCTGATATCTACCCAACTCAAATCATTGAAGGTCTGATTACTTTAGTTCGCAAAGACTGCCATTGGAGTCATGACTTCCCTATTATAATTCCCAATGAGAACCAAAGAATCACTTCTTATTTAATTGGGTTTTCTTTTGTTTATACATACCCTTTCACATTAGGCTTCAAACCTGCTATTGACCCTGTTATCCTTGAATTCTGTCGTTTTTTCAACGTCTGTTTAGGTCAAATTGGCCCTATAGTGTGGAGGGCTGTTGCCTGTTTGAGACATTTGACCAACATGGTAGGCGTGCCTTTTACCTTCTCTCATCTAATTTACCTTTATTCTCCCAGACTCTTTCGCCAAGGTGTCTTTACTTTAGTAGCAAGGAGTAAAAGAGTTTTGGTTAGTCCAGAAGATGACAGAGACCGTGGCTGGTATGCCAGGTTTGTTGCTGCCCCCACCGTTGGTTTAGTGGGTGATGAAAATGTTCCCTTCCTTGAGAAATGGAATTTTGCATGTGAGTTTTTTTTAATAACTCTCTCGTACCTTTTTTTCCCTCCAATTTTGATTATCATTGTTTTAATTTCCCTTTTCTTTTTCAGCAACCATGGGAGTTGTTGATGAAATTCCCAATTTTCGTGGTTGGGTAGGAAAATTATTAAATACAGCCCCAATGGAGGGTAGGTCTTGGAAAACTCTCTCCCAATGGTTTGGCTGGAAAGTAAAAACTCATGGTAAGAGTATTTTTTTAATTACCCCCTCTCTTTATTGATTTTTCCAGAACTTATTTTAATCCTTCTTTTTATCAGGATTTGTTGTTCGAGGTGTTAGGGCTGAGGCGATCGTAGCTTCTCGAATCTCTTTGGAAAGAGCCCAAGAGATAATTTTGGGCTCTTCTTCGAAAAGAAAAGCTATTGTTGATCAAGATTTTGAAGAAGAGGAAGACGAGGGCTCCTTAGTGAAAAGGCCACGAGCCCGTAGACGGATCGTTTCTGATGAGGAAGCTTCTCCCCCTCGTTCGATTCCTCTTACCGAGTCTGTTGAAGCCAGGCGGTGATCCCCGATGATGATGTTACCGCTGCTGCTCATGACTCTGTTGAGAAGCTTTTTAACCGTGGGTTTGGTAGTGAAAATTTAGGTTCGATTTCTGATGAAGCTCCCCTGGCTCCTTTTTCTACTCCCGTTCCTGTGATTCCTTTTTTTGCCAGTCGTGGCTGTTATTGTTCCTCCTCAGGCTGTTTTGGCTGCTTCTACCGTCCCTCCCTCGAATATTCCTCCTCCATCTGTTCCATACACTGAAGTTGGTTCCTCAAGTAGAGGTGCAGCTATGAGGCAAGTTACCATTGAAGTTCCTGCTGAGGGTAACCTTTTGAGGAAATCAGGTCAAGCTGACGTGTGGCTAAAACCTTTGATTGGTCCAGTTGAGAGAGCTAAACTTGACAGCCACAGTTCTTTGACCTTGATGAACGATATAGTGCATGCTTCTTTAAAGGTATCCCTTTTTCAAATTTTACTTTACCTTTTTTTCTGTTTTCCGGGTTCTTATTTTCCCCCTTTTTTTTGTAGGTCAATCTAATTGGCATGGAGATGATGAAGAGAGTTACCCTCTCAGAGCAGTTAGTGCGTGACTACCAAGTGGAGGCGGATAATTGGAGGGAATAATGTGAAAGTCTTCAGATCGACGTGGAAACATTAGAAGAAAGTAAAAGTACCTTAGAGCAGCAGGTACGGGCTTTGACTTCAGAGTTGGAAGCTGAAAAGGCTTCTTCAAATCAAGCAGGTAAGGAAAAGGCTCGTCTTGAAACCTCTTTTTCCGAGCAATTGTCCAAGGCAAGTGAAGAAATTAGAGAGTTGAGGGCTCTCTTGAGTGAAAAAGAAGCATATGTCGGTGAACTCGTGCAGAATTTGACTCAAACTCAAGAAGACCTCCGGGTATCCTCTGATAAGGTTTGTTCTTTAGAAAATTCCCACGCTTCTCTTCAAGCTTCTTATGAATCTGCCTTGGCTAAAAATGAAAAGTTAAGAAATGAAATTGCTGACTGGGAAAGAGATTACGAGATCCTTGAAGATAAAACTGCCATTGAAGTGAGTTGGGCGTTTTTAAATTCTCGCCATGATACCCTCGTTGAAGTTAGCCAGGAGAATTTTAACTTGGAATCTGAGTTAGCCAAGATCAAAGAGACTATTGAGAAGACTCAGCAGAACCAAGATTTTTCTTCTCCCGTGGCTGAAGCTTTTGAAAATGTTGAAGATGATACGGGTATCCCCACTCCTTCAAGTCAAGTTGAGCCTACTGCTGTTGATGTCCCTGCTTCAGTTCCTTCAACTTCTCAGTGAAAAGTTTATGTTGTTTGACTTCCTTTGTTGTTATTTTTTCTTTTTGGTGATATGTGGTTGTAACCCTTGGTCTTTCTAAGGGTTTGTTAAAAACGTTAAGTCCCCAGACCTTTTATGGGGCACTTTGTATAAACAACTTTTGGTTTATGACTAAGTTCATACTTAGTCTAAACTTTTTTAATATTAAGAAGTTTCTGTTGCTGTTTGAACTTCTGTTTTGTTTATTCTTGCCTTTATTTTTAAGGACTTACTGAATAACTTGCATTTTTATTTTTCAAAAATGCTTCTGTTTTTTTTTAGCTTTATGAATACTTAAATTAATCATGAATTTTATAAAAGAGGGCCCTTTTATATTCGACACTTGATGAAGAAGACGTCTCAACTTCATAATGGTGGTAATATACGATAAAAGAAATAGGAATACACATGTTTCTTGAAATAACTTTGACAAGTTTTTATTTGAACTTTGTCTAGTTTTGAATAACACTTTACATGTATTTGAATTACTTCTATAACTTTCTCGTAACTGTTTTTCTTGTAACAGATTTCAAAAAAGAAAATGAACACAAGGTTTTTATTTATAACCCGTTTCAGTACAATGCCTTTACCCTAACTATAATAAGGTTTTTCTTTGGCCTTAGCTCGTGACTTTGCTCTGCACTTGACTCATTCAATGAGTGAACTTCTCAAGCTTGATCTTTGATTATTTCCCAATCTTCTTTGCCTTCTTTATACACATGTCTATGTATATTATATAGTTCCCCAAGTGTTTGAGCTTTGAAGTATGAAGTTTCGAGCACTTGATTGTTCCTCCCATTTGGTCCTTTCCCTGAAAAGGAAAAACATACGGGACGTGGAGGTGCGATTATAGATGAAGACTGCTTATCCCGTTTCAATTTCTATCAGAATAAATGTAACCCTAGATCGGGAAAATTGATTCCACGTGTCTTGCGGGTCGTGACTCATCATTTAGTACGGGTTAGCTTTTTGCCTATCATCTAAAATCGTTAGTAAAATTTTAACAATTCAAAAATATAATTTAAAAGTATGGATACCTGACCGTGGGTATTCCTTAGAAATAGTATCTCTTCAAGTGAACGGCATTCCAATGTGAAGGTAGTATCTTGCCATCCATCGTTTCCAGCTCGTATGCTCCTTTTCCTGCGATACCATGAATCCTGTAGGGTCCTTCCCAGGTTGGACTCAATTTTCCCGCATTAGTTGCCTTCGTAGATTGAAAAACTTTTTTGAGCACGAAGTCCCCAATCTTGAAGTATCTTAAGCGCGCTTTGCGATTGTAGTATCGTTCCAAGACCTGCTTTTGTGCTGTCATTCTTATTAATGCAGCTTCCCTTTTTCCTTCAAGTAGATCAAGGTTTATGCGCATTTCTTCGTCATTGGATTCTTCTGATGCTTGTATAAATCTCGTGCTTGGCTCTCCTATCTCAACTAGAATTAAGGCTTCAGCTCCATAAACCAATGAGAATGGTGTTTCTCCCGTACTTGTTTTTGTTGTTGTGCGGTATGCCCATAAAACACCAGGTAGCAATTCTGGCCAATTACCTTTGGATTCCTCTAAACGCTTCTTTAAATTGTTGATAATGACTTTGTTTGTTGACTCAGCTTGGCCATTACCCACCGGATGATAAGGTGTGGATGTAATCCTTTTGATCTGCCAACTTTGAAAAAACTCAGTGATTTGTGCGCCTATAAATTGAGGGCCATTATCACACACGATTTCCTTTGGCACACCGCATCGACATATGATATTTCGCCAAACGAAATCTCTAACTTCTTTTTCCCGCACCTGTTTGAATGCTCCTGCTTCCACCCATTTAGTAAAATAGTCAGTGAGTACAAGCAAAAATTTTACCTGTCCTTTTGCTTGTGGTAGTGGACCCACGATATCCATCCTCCATTTCATAAAAGGCCACGGTGCAATAACCAGATGTAACAACTCCGCAGGTCTATGCATGTTATTACCGTATCTTTGACATTTATCACATTTAGCCACGAAATTTTCCGCTTCTTCTTCCATTTTAGGCCAATAATAACCTGCCCTAATCATGGTTCTTACCAGTGATCTTCCTCCTGCGTGATTTCCACAATGCCCTTCGAGTATTTCTCTCATTACATATTCTGTCTGAGAAGGCCCGAGGCATCTTGCTAAGGGACCAGCGAACATTTTTTGATAAAGATTGCCTTGCTTTAAACAATATCGAGCATCCTTTTTCCGAAGCGCGTGAGCTTTTTTCTTATCTTCAGGGACGGTTCCATACTGCAAAAAAGCAACAATCTCGTTCCTCTAATCCCAGGTTAAGTTATTAAAATTTACCTCGTTTTTATCTGGATCGAGTACTGAATGAAACAAATGAATTACGGAAGCATTTTCATTGCTTGCCACATCTGCCGCAGATGCGAGATTGGTTAAGGCGTCCGCCTCGACATTTTCATCTCTTGGTATTTGCATAACTTTCCAGGTTTGGAATTGCATGATCAGATCCCGTACCTTCTCTAAATACTGTTGCATTCGTGCTTCCCTGGCTGTATAAGTCCCCAGCATTTGGTTAACTACAAGCTACGAATCGCTTTTGATTACAATCTGATTAATGCCGAGTTCCCGTGCCAGTTTTAAACCTGCAATCGCAGCTTCATACTCTGCTTCATTGTTAGTTATAGAATGACATTTAATGGCTTGTTAAATGGTCTCACCCGTAGGTGGTACCAAAACAATTCCTAAGCCTGCACCCTTCACATTAGACGAACCATCAGTAAATAAGGTCCAAATTCCCGGATTAGATCCGTTGAACACCTGTAATTCTTTTTCTGCTTCTAATTGCATTCCTTGGCTAAATCAACCACAAAATCTGCTAACACTTGAGATTTTATCGCTGTTCTAGGCTGGTATGTGATGTCATATTCACTTAATTCTATAGCCCATTTGGCTAACCTACCTGACAACTCATGTTTGTGTAATATATTGCGTAATGGATAAGCAGTTACTACAACAATAGGGTGACACTGAAAATAAGACCTTAATTTTCTAGATGCCATGATTAGTGCAAGTGCAAGCTTTTCTAATTGAGGATTCCGCGTCTCCGCATCTAATAAAGATTTGCTGACATAATAAATCGGAGATTGTTTACCTTGATCTTCACGAACTAACACAACTTAATGCTATTTCGGAGACAACAAGGTAGATGAGCAATCTTTCCCCAACTTTTGGTTTGGCGAGCAATGGCGGATTTGACAAGTATGTCTTCAAATTTTTGAGTGCCTGTTGACATTCCTCAATCAATTTGAACTGATCTTGCTTTTTAAGAGCTGAAAAGAATTTAAAGCACTTTTCTGATGATTTGGAAATAAATCACCCCAAGGCCGCAATTCTTCCTGTCAACCTCTGCACTTCTTTTTTACTTGTAAGCATGTTAGGGATTTTTTCAATGGCCTTAATCTGTGCGGGATTTACTTCAATACCATGGTTAGAAACAAGAAAACCCAAAAACTTACCTGATGCAACACCGAATGCACATTTCTCAGGATTTAATTTCATATTGAATTTTTGCAAGATCTGAAACGTATCAGACAAGTGTGATATATGATCCCCTGAATGTTGAGTTTTAACGAGCATATCGTCTATATAGACCTCCATAGTTTTTCCCAAATGTTCTTGAAACATTTTGGTCACTAGTCTTTGATATGTTGCACCAACATTTTTAAGACCAAAGGGCATTACTTTATAACAGTAAGTCCCCCTGTCTGTTATAAATGAATTTTTTTCTTCATCTATAGGATCCATTTTGATATGGTTGTATCTTGAATACGCATCTAAAAAGCTTAACAAGTCATGCCCTGCAGTAGCATCAATTAGTTGATCTATATGTGGTAATGGAAAAGAATCTTTAGGACAAGCTTTGTTAAGGTCTGTGTAATCTACACAAACTCGCCATTTGCCATTCTTCTTCGGTACCATAACAGTATTGGCTAACCAGTTAGGATACTTTACCTCGTGGATAGACCCAATTTTTAGTAATTTTTGAACCTCATCTTGAATCAC
This sequence comes from Nicotiana attenuata, assembly GCF_001879085.1. Lineage (NCBI taxonomy): Eukaryota > Viridiplantae > Streptophyta > Magnoliopsida > Solanales > Solanaceae > Nicotiana > Nicotiana attenuata. The sequence continues at coordinate 10,511,754 of NC_031989.1, forward strand.
CTGATTCTTGAAAGTTCCTTGCTTTCTCTTCTTTTGTTTGACAGGCGGATATGATGGGTCTTCATTTAATTTGTGAGTCATTACCTCCGATGGTATTCCTGTCATATCAGAATGGGACCAAGCAAAACAATCTACGTTGGCAAACAAAAATTCAATCAACTTACCTTTCATATCCTGGCTTAGATTGGCCCCTACGTAGACTTTCCTTTCAGGCCATTGTGTAGACAACACTACAGCCTCCAGCCCTTCAATTGTTGTTTTGATATTTTCGTTTTCCTCTAGTTCTTGAATGGCATCAGGCCTTGAGTCCACATCTGTTCGCCCTTGTTCAGTTGAGTTTTGTGTTGTGGTACCCTCAACTGGATTCTGTAACTGCTATTTTTCTTCGTTTCTCATACTTGAATCTGCAACAGAGTTGATGCTCCTAGATGTCTGTTGATCCCCACGGATTTGACATATCCCCATGGTGATGGAAAGTTAATACTTGATGTAAGGTCGACGGAACAGCATCCATCTCGTGGATCCATGGTCTCTCGAGAATCATATTGTAAGTCATCTCCATATCTACCACCTGAAATTTTGTATCCTTGACAACTCCTTCTGCAAATGTAGTAAGTATTACCTCTCCTTTCGTTACGACGTTGGAATTGTCGAATCCAGACAAAGTATGCGCCTTTGGTACTAATTTATCTTCAGCTTGCATCTCGTGTAGTACTCTTAGCAGAATAATGTTCACGGAACTACCTGGATCAATCAAAACTCGTTTCACATTAGTATCATGTACAAGTAGAGATATTACTAGTGCATTGTTATGTGGAGATAATACGCCATCCGCATCTGCATCATCAAATGTAATACTTTCTTCCTCTAAGACATGTCGCACCCGCTTCCCGTGGGTAATTGTGACTTCGGAAACTTTATTGGCTGCTGTGTACGTCATACCATTGATTTCTTCCCCTCCGCGTATAACATTAACGGTCCTTTTAGGAGAAGGCAGTTTAGGGGGCTCCTGCCTATTCTTCATGTATGCTTGCTTACCTTTCTCACTGAATAATTCGGTAAGATACCCTTGCTTCAATAGATGATCAAGTTCTCCTTGTAGCAACCTACAATCTACCGTTTTATGACCATGATCATTGTGAAATTCGCACCAGTGATCGGGATTGCGCCTGTTTGGATTCAATCTCATTTCTTTTGGCCACCGCACCTTGTCACCCATGCTTCTTAAAACAACTATGAGTTCGGAAGTGCTTACATTAAAATTATAACCGCCAAATCTTGCCTTCAAGTTTCTATCATCGTCCCGCGACTCTCGCGTGTTTCATCATTCCCAAATCTTGATGATGAGCCCGACTCTCTATTCCTCGATTTATGATCGTACCTTGAATTGTCCTATTTTGATTGTGCATCTCTTCCCGCTTGTCCCATATATGGTTCGTACCTGTTTTTATCGAACCTTTTTTCGGTTTCCGCCCGTCTCGAACTTAACCTTTCCTCTTTTTGAGACCGTGAGATAATATCTTCTTCTATCCTTAGCTTCATGCTATACCTATTGTATACGTCATTCCATGTTGTTGCTGGGAATTCACGAAGACTTTCCTTGAGTCGCCTCGTGGCTTCTGAGCATTTTTCATTCAAATTACTAGTGAAGGCTATAGCTGCTCAATTGTACTCGTGGTAACGTCATTCTTTCACGCTGGAACCTATCCACGAATTCTCTAAGCAACTCTGAGTCCCCTTGCTTGATTTTGAAAATATCCTCCATTCTTTTTTCGACTTTTTGAGCTCCCGAATGTGCTTTGATAAACGAATCTGCAAGCTCAGCAAAAGAATTTATGGAATATTCAGGTAAAAGAGAATACCATGTTAATGCTCCCTTAGTGAGTGTTTCACCGAATTTTTTGACCAATACTGATTCGATTTCTTATTTGGTCAGGTCGTTGCCTTTTACGCCAGTTGTGAATGCAATCACGTGGTCTTGTGGATCAGTTGTTCCATCGTATTTTGGAATATCGGGTATTTTGAATTTCTTTGGAATTGGGAGAGGAGTTGCACTTGGCTTCCAAGGTTGTTGTGAATATTTGTCTATATCTATCCCTTTGATTACAGGCGGTACTCCAGGTATTTGTTCTATGCGGTCGCTTTGCTCTTTGAGCTGTTTCTGCAATGTTAATACTAAATTTTGTAAATCAGAATTAACTAAGTTACCTGTTCTCCATCTCGTGACTCGCTGGGGATTCCACCACTGCCTGAATTAGCAAGCCCAGAACGAGGGTTTTCCAAGGTGTTGGTATTTGGAATTGGTGTTGGTGGTGCAACAGGTAACTGACTGGCAAAGGCTTCAAGAACTTTATTGACCTGTTGAGCGATTAGCTTTTGCAGAGCTTCATTAATAGCTTCATCGTTTTCAAATTGAGCATTTGTATTTGAATGCGACCCATCAGGAGTGCCTTCTCGAGACCGCCGAGGGGAGCTTTGTGGAGAAGGAATCGGGGTGCGGTCATCTT
>NC_031989.1:10514360-10633762 GCF_001879085.1 Nicotiana attenuata
AGGAAGGAAGGACTTATCTGGGGTGCACGCAGGCTTCAAATAGACATGACATGCTTCTTGGACTGGATGCCTGACCAGCTCAAACTTTCCCAACTTCTCATAAACTCATTGTGACCCGTGTTCCAAAACCAGGGAATCTTGCCAGGACTCTTTCAGTGGTGGGAGGTGTCTTCTTTTCGACAGACGGTGCCCTTTGCGGGTTTTCACCAATCGACCTCTCTCATTTCTCTTCTCACCGTTGCCCGATAATACTCTTTACATGTTTTCACTAAACGGGCTCTCTCGTTTTCAATTTCTCTTCTCACCGTCGCCTTATGGTGCCCGTAGGTTTTCACCGATAAGACTCTCTCATTTTATTTCTCTCAGTTGATTGTATCAGATTCCAACAACGGTGTTTTCTAAATCCGGCGCCTTTGCCAATTGATCAGAAGGACTTGGACAAGGTTTGGGTAAAAAGAATCTGGATGGAATTACAACTTTGGAACCGCTCTGGTAGGCTCATTTCCGAACCATTATATCATCTGCCCCAGTTTCACTTTTGGGGAAAATTGGGATTTTTGTTTTGGTGTGACTGAACCCCAGAGAGAGGCTGCCTACGTATCCTTTCGGAATCAAGTCAAACGTAGTTCAGGGAAACATTTTTGTTTTTGTTGTTTATTTGTTGTTTGTTTTTTTTCATCATTTAATTTTTCATTTTTTTTCATATTTTATTTTATTTATTTTTTTCAAAAGTACTTTCGGGTTCCAAAGAGGGCAATCAAGGAAGAGTAACCGGCTCAAAGGGTTTGCAAAGATTGATAGTGTTTGGATAGCCAGAATGAAAGTCTTCATCATCCCAATTGAACAAAGTCATTGCTGCAGAAAGCCTAAACATAGTACCTTTTTACTGAATCCGCATTCACAGCTGCTTCGGGATCATTTCCTTCGATATCGCCCAGATACAATGCTCCTCTCGGCAATATCTTTCTGATGATGTATGGGCCCTTCCAATTAGGAGCAAATTTTCCTTTTGCTTCCTGGTGATGAGGAAGAATGCGCCTTAACACAAGTTGTCCCACTTCAAAATTCCTGGGCCGCACTTTCTTGTTATAAGCACGGGCCATTCTTTGTTGGTACAACTACCCGTGGCAGACCGCAGCCATCCGCTTTTCATCAATCAAGGTCAGTTGTTCCAGATGAGTCTTATCCCACTCACTGTCTTCGATTTCAGCTTCAACAATGATCCGGAGGGAAGGGATTTCCACTTCCGCGGGTATTACGGCCTCAGTGCCATAGACCAAAAGGTATGGGGTTGCTCCTACCGATTTGCGCACCGTAGTGCGATTTCCCAGTAATGCGAAAGGCAACTTTTCATGCCATTGCCTGGAGCTCTATATCATCTTTCTCAAAATCTTCTTGATGTTCTTGTTTGCTGCTTCGACGGCACCATTGGCTTTAGGACGATAAGGAGTAGAGTTCCTATGCGTTATTTTGAATTGTTCGCATATCTCTTCCATCAAACGACTATTCAGGTTTGCAGCATTATCTGTGATGATCCTTACAGGAATACCAAAACGGCAGATAAGATTGGAGTGCACGAAATCTACCACAGCTTTCTTGGTGACAGATTTGAGAGTGATGGCCTCAACTTATTTTGTGAAGTAGTCAATCGCGACCAGTATAAATCTGTGTCCATTTGACGCTTTCAGCTCAGTTGGCCCAATGACGTCCATGCCCCAAGCAACAAATAACCAAGGCGCTGACATGGGATGTAGTTCTGTAGGGGGTGCATGAATCAAATCACCGTGCACCTGACACCGATGACACTGAAACAATCTTTTTCTATGGTTATCCAATAGAGCCTGCTCGGAGGATTTTCCTCGCCAAAACATACCCGTTCATGTGGGGTCCACACACTCCTACGTGTACTTCATGCATGATCCTTCCGGCCTCTTCTACGTCAACACATCTTAACACGTTGAGGTCCGGAGTTCTTTCATACAAGACATCACCACTAAAAAAAAAACCACTCGCATGTCGTCTAATGGTTCTCTTTTGGTCCCCACTGGCCTGCTCGGGGTATTCTTGCATTTTTAGAAACTTTTGATGTCATGGTACCATGGTTGCACATTCGGTTCTACCTCAACCGTATTATAGTAGCCGTGCCTCTCCCTGATTTGGATTTCCAAGGGATCTATGTGGGCATTGCCTGGATATGGCAGCATTGAGGCCAAAGTAGCAAGTGCATCGGCCAATTCGTTGTGACAACGAGGGATGTACCTGAACTCTATTGATTTGAATTGCTTGCTGAGGTCTTCCACATGCTGCTTATAAGGGATAAGCTTAACATCTCGGGTTTCCCATTCTCCTTGGGCTTGCCGGATAATCAGATCTGAGTCTCCCATGATTAGCAATTCTTCGACATCTTGGTCGATTGCCATGTTCATACCCATTATACAAGCTTCATACTCAGCAGTATTGTTTGTACAGAAGAACCGAAGCTTGGCTGTGGCTGGATAATGCTGTCCCGTGGGCGAGATCAAGATTGCCCCAATTCCAACACCTTTTGCATTTACCGCTCCATCGAAGAACATTTTTCAAGCATTGGTGTCTTTGGATATTGCCTCAACTGAATTTACCTCTTCATCCGGGAAGTAAGTGTTTAAAGGTTGGTATTCATCATCAACCGGGTTTTTAGCCAAATGATCTGCCAACGCTTGGGCTTTCATTGCCGTGCGGGTGACATAGACTATGTCAAATTTAGTGAGCAGAATCTGCCTTTTTTCTAATCTCCCTGTGGGCATTGGTTTCTGGAATATGTATTTCAAAGGATCCAACCTGGTAATGAGGTAAGTGGTGTAGGCTTGCAGATAGTGTCTCAGCTTCTGAGGACCCAAGTTAAGGCACAACAGGTTCTTTCCAACAGAGTATACTTAGCTTCATTGCTGGTGAACTTCTTCCTCACATAGTAGATTGCCTGCTCTTTCTTTCCGGTTACATCATGTTGCCCGAGGACACAGCTAAAAGAGTTTTCCAAGACTGTCAGGTACAAGAACAGAGGCCTCCCTGGCTCCGGTGGGACCAAGACTGGCGGATTTGACAGATATTCCTTGATTTTATCAAAAGCATCTTGACATTCATTCGTCCACTTGATTGGCGCATCTTTCTTCAGCAATTTGAATATGGGTTCACACGTGGATGTCAACTGAGCAATGAACCGGCTGATATAGTTTAATCTGCCCAACAAACTCATCACATCTTTCTTGGTTTTCGGAGGAGGCAAATCCCGGATAGATTTTATCTTTGTTGGATCTAACTCAATACCTCTCCGGCTAATTATAAAGCCCAAAAGTTTGCCCGATGGGACTCCAAACGCACATTTGGCTGGGTTCAGCTTCAAATCATATCTGCGCAACCGCTCAAAGAATTTGCTCGGGTCTCGAACATGGTGATCCTGTGTTTTGGACTTGATGATCACGTCGTCCACATACACCTCTATTTCTTGGTGCATCATATCATGGAAAATGGAGGTCATGGCCCTCATGTAGGTTGCCCCAGCATTCTTCAGACCGAATGGCATGACTCTGTAACAGTATGTACCCCAAGGTGTGGTAAAAGCTGTTTTCTTTGCGTCTTCTTCATCCATCAACACCTGGTGATATCTTGCGTAACAATCCACGAAGGACTGTATCTCATGTTTGGCGTAGTTATCAACAACGATGTGGATGTTTGGCAAAGGGAAATTATCATTGGGGCTTGCTTTGTTTAAATCTCTGTAATCCACACGCACTCGGGTCTTCCCCTGCTTTCATGCGGGGTACTGGAACTACATTGGCTAGCCATGTGGTGTACCAGACCACTCGGATCACCCCTGCTTTCAACTATTTTGTGACTTCTTCTTTGATTTTGTCACTGATGTCAGTTTTAAACTTTCTCGGCTTTTGCTGGACAGGGGGGTAATCAGCGTAAGTGGGCAACTTATGAACCACCAAATTGACACTCAGTCCTGGCATGTCGTGATACGACCAAGCAAACACATCTTTGAACTCAAACAAGAGTTTGATTAATGCATCCCGGGTTTTCTCATATGTGTGAATGCTTATCTTGGTTTCCCTGATTTCTACAGAACTTCCCAAGTTAACCGACTCAGTATCATTTAGGTTTGGCTTAGGTTTATTCTCAAATTGTTCCAATTCTCAATTTATTTCCCTAAAACCCTCTTCTTCATCATATTCCGGTTCTTGGTTCATTATTTCACAGTTAGACAGCGTGTTTGGATCTGGGCATGAAGTCCACAAGCATGTCATATTATTTAAAGCCGCATTATTAGAACTGAAAGAAGAAATAAAAGACAAAAATAACAAAATCAAAAAGAATAAAGAAAGATGAACGATGAAATATTGATTTCATTTCTTGGAATTTGAAGATAACAGGGTTTACATTTGGAAATTAAAAGACAAGAAACTAAAGGAAACATCCGAGTTACACCCTGGAATAACTCGCGATGCCGTAAAAGTGCCAGGACAGGTCTACCGGGAATCCCGCCTGATTGGGAATGGCGTAGCCTTCCAACTCTGCAGCTTGGCGCCAGGTCCGTATACAGCACCTCAGCGGTGCTTGAGCCCTCCCCTGGCTGGATCATGTGGGTTTCATATAGTATCTTCCTCATTGCCCCACAAATCTCTTCAATCTCTTCGGCTGTAAAAGCCTCATCCTCCTCCTCTTCATTGTATTTCGGCTTGACAAATGTTCTGTACAGATGTGGCACTGATTGTGGCAATACCCATCCATCATTCTTTCTGTCGTCTGCCCATTTTATATCAGCTGGTGTGGGTTTGAAGCCTACTCCGAAGAACTTCTCAGTGGCAGGCAAGGTGATGGGTTCAGCAATTCCTTGCAATGATTTACCAAGTCCCTTCCCCGGTTTGAAGCCATGTCGAATCATTTCTTTGGCCACCATGATTGATGCATTGGAAAGGAAGGGTTGGGGGCAAGGGTTTCCTTCTTCGTACTGGTCTGCAACCACAATTTCAAAGGCCTGATAAACTATGTGCTCACTCCCCTCTCTTGCTTCAAGACATGGGACTGATGGGTCCCGATAAATTGATTGCTCATCTTCCCCGTGGACCACGATCTCTTGATCCTCATGCTCGAACTTTACCATCTGATGAAGAGTAGAGGGTACAGCCCCCGCTGCATGGATCCATGGCCTCCCCAAAAGAAAGTTGTAGGATGTGTCCATGTCTAGAACCTGGAAGGTTACTTCAAAGTCTACTCGGCCGATGGTCAGAATTAGATCGATCTCTCCAATTGTGCCCCTTTTGATGCCATCGAAGGCACGTACACAGACATTGTTGGGTCGAATTCTTTCGATCCCGATTTCCATGTGCTGCAGAGTTGAGAGTGGGCAGATGTCCACCCTAGAGCCTCCGTCCACCATAACCCTTTTCACGTAGTACCCTTCGCATTTGACTGTTAGGTGCAGGGCTTTGTTATGTATGGCCCCTTCTGGGGGCAAGTAATTTTTGCTGAAGAAGATCTGGTTAATTGCGACAAATCTTTCTGCCATTCTGTCCAACTGCTCTACAGAAGTCTCGACAGGCACATATGCTTTGTTAAGGGTTTTGATCAATACCTTCTGATGTTCGGTGAAGCTCATCAACAGAGATAATAAGGAGACTTGTTCAGGAGATTTTCGAAGCTGGTCGATCACCTCATAATCCGCCATTTTCATCTTTTGAAAGAAGGCTTCCGCTTCTTCAGCACTCACGGGCTTCTTAGAGGGGAAGCGCTTTCTAGTTGCGTTGTTCACCTCTTCCAAATTGGAGTACTTTTCAACAGGGTAATTTTCTTGAACTTCTCCTGAGATTTCTTTGCCCTTATAAGTCACCACTGATTTGTTGTAGTTCCAAGGCACCACGGCAGGATCTGTCATGGGCTTTTGTGGCGCGCGGCTAATAACTACAGGCTTACTCAGCCTTGGTGGATTAATTGGCCCCCGCATCACATAAGTTCCCTTGGGCACATACCTTTGGGTTGTTCTATTCAGCTCGAATCATCTGGGAGGACTCAAAGTCATCTGCTTTTCTTTGCGGCCTCGAGGGACATAGAGAACAGCATCTTTGGGAAGCGTTGCCCCAGTTCAACTTCAACTTTCTTGTCCGACTTTGGAGGGGTGGTTTTGTTCTTTTTCTCCCCTTTGTCTTGCTTCGGGGAAACTTTTGGTTTCTTTCCACATCAGCGATGGCAATGATGGCCTTCAACGCTGGGTCAAATTCCTTGTCTTTACAAAACATTTCGATTACCGGCCCGTTGTTGTGGGCTGGCAGTGGCTTGTTAGTCACATTGGGAATATCTTCATCCCTTAGCACTATCTTCCTTTGTTCTATCAAGTTCTCCACTGCTCTCTTCAGAGTCAAGATATCATCCGTGTCGTGCCCTTCCGCCCCTGAGTGATAGGCACATCGGGCACCAGCTCTGTAAGCGGGTGATGCTGGGTTTTGCCTTGTTTGAGGAACTGGCTGTAGCAAAACCATTTGGACAAGCTTTGGAAACAGACTGGAGTAGGATTCGCCGATTGGTGTAAAATTTGGCCTTCTAGGTGGTTCACGAGGGGGAAAGTTGTTTTGTGGAGGACGGGGATTGTAGTGGTTTTGGTAAGGAGGTTGGTTTCTAGGAAATAGAGCTTGGTTCCGGTTGGCTTGTTGTTGTGGCCGGACATAAGGTTGAGCATTCATGACCGTGTATGGCTGAGGAGCATAGGCCAGGTCCTGGTGAGGGTAATAGTGTTGCGGGGTCCTTTCTGGGAGAAGGGATCTGGGAGTACGGTGTTTTCTTGCACCCGACGCTGCCATGGATGTTTCTTCCTTTTTCTTGCCCTTCCCTATTCCTCCAGACCCACCCTGAATGGCTTGGGAGGTAGCTCTGATAGCGGATTGGCTTAGAATTCGTCCCGTTTTCAACCCATTTTCAACATTTCGCCAATCTTAATGGCTTTAGCGAACGGTTTACCCATAGCGGACATCATATTTTGGAAGTAGTCGGCTTCCTGAGCTTGGAGGAAAATTGTGACCATTTCGACCTCATCCATCGGAGGTTATACCCTAGATGCCTGCTCACGCCATTTAACTGCGTACTACCGGATGCTTTCCGAGGTTTTCTTTTTCATGTTTGTCAGTGAGTTCCTATTTGGAGCAATATCAATGTTGTACTCGAGCTGCCTGACAAAATCTCTAGCAAGATCATCCCAGATGTGCCAGCGGAATTTATCTTGGTCCATGTACCTCTCAGAGGCGATGCCAACCAGACTTTCTCTGAAATAGGCCATGAGTAGCTCTTCCTTTCCTCCGGCTCCTCGCAGCTGATTGCAATATCTCTTGAGATGAGCAATAGGATCACCGTGCCCATCGTACTTCTCAATTTTTAGGGTTTTGAATCCCAATGGTAAGTGCACATGGGGGAACATGCATAGATCGGCATAAGACACACTTTTCTGCCCACTCAAGCCTTGTATGTTCTTGAGGCTCTGCTCCATACTCCTCATCTTCTTTGCAATCTCTTCTTGCTCAAGAGTTTTGGTAGTCTTTTCTTGCCCCGCAGTGAACTCAAATTGGGGTGGCTGAGGATAAGTATAAGTGGGAAGCTGAGGAGGTTCCATTTGGAAGGGGGTTGTTTGGAAGGTGAAAGCCGAGGGGTCAAAACTGGGCCTAGGCAGTGTAGGTTGTGCCATGGCCGAGCATGGGGGAGCGGTGAAGATATTTGAAGCTGCATCGGACATGAACACCTGGGGGCGAACCTCAGAAGGTGTTCCCACGAAATGAGCTGAGATAGTTGGATGTCCTAGTGGGGTATTTGGGTGACTGATTGGAACATTGGAGGTACCCCCTGATCTGGGAAAAAGTTCGGGGAATCCCGAGATTGCGCTTGGCGGCTCTCTTCCATTTGCCCAAGCATCCCACATTTCCATAACCCGAAGACGCAGGATTTTGTTTTCTTCGGCAGCTGCCGATTCTGAGGTCAGGATGCCCGAGATTGGGCTTTCATCTGTGATGGGAATTATTGGCAGAGTCATTTCTGAAGATATTCCGATGCTCCCCTTTGATCTAGTAAAGTATGGGTGCGAAGCCAGGTTACCACAAAAACCAACTACCGTTCTATAAAAACCTGGACTGGAGACTAACAGCAGCAAACAGTTAGTTTGAAACAAATAACAGATAGGTAATCGCACGTTGGAGTGTAATGCACCTATACAGTTAAATGGGTTTCTACATATTTTGCAACGGTTGCATGCTTCATCCCGGCTTTCCTTATTCTTTTCCATTTTTCTTCTTTCGATTTCCACTCTCTCTTTTTTCATCTCTTTTTTTTATCACTTTTGGGTTATGATCGAATCCTATGTAGATTGCCTACGTATCATGACCTCGCTGAATCAGACCAAGCGTAGTTATGGGGGCGATACAATGTAAAACTAATTAACAAAATATTTTGGGATTTTAAATTTTTCTCATAAAAGGGAAATACTCTGGATTACAATGTTTCAAAACTAAAAGACTCAAAAAGAAAAAAAACAGACTCCAACAACAAGATGACAATACGGACTCAAGAACTAACTAGCAGACTCTGACAGTAAGAAAAATACAGAATCGAAGCTAAGACTCAAATCAAGAATACATTAATGCTCCTGGTGCCCGCGGGACATCATTCGGTCTCGCCGCGGGCCTAAATGCGAGACCCCCTTGCAGTCGCTCCAAATCACTCATAACTTGGCGGACAAAAGTCATCACTACAGCGAAAAAGGTGGTACGAGTCATGTCCTCGCACGCTTGGCACTTCATGGTAATGTAGTCAGCGATGTTTCTGATCCTCTCTCTAATTATGCCTTTTTCTAAAGCAACCGCCCTATCTGCTGATTCCGGGCTTCTAACACTTGAGAGTCATGAAGGTGTTGATTTTGCAACTGTTGCATTCCTTCCTCCATTTGAGCCATCAGATCATAATAGTGCTCCCTATCAGCTTTGAAATCTTTAGCCTGCTTGGCTGCCTCATTCTCGAGAGTGGTTACCTTTCTTCTTAGGCTAGTCATGGTCCCTTCATAGTTCCTCTTCATTTGTTGCACAAACCGTGCCCGTTCTTCTGCCTTCTTTGTCCATTGTGCTCGGATTTTCGCTAGACTGGCTTCAGACTTTTCCAGGTCTTCTTGACACTCGAGGACTTTCTTTTTTAGACCGCTTATAAGTCTTTCATCAGCCCGGCTTCTTTCCAGGTATCTGGCAGCTATTTTCATCTTCCGGATCTGAGCTTTGAGGGCCTCATTTTCCTGAGTTAGTTTTTTCTTTTCTCCCTCGTCTGCGGCGGCTTGAACACTATTCTCAAACTGAAGCTCCATGACTTGCCTTTCCAACTGGCTTATTTTGGCCCTGTACTCGTTTTCTTTGGTCAACCAATCCCATTGCAGTTATGTCCCATTGGTGAACTATTGGGCATGGGGTCTCTTTGCGGGCCTTTCAGGAATATGGAATCTTTTGCCGAACCAGACAATGTACTTAGGGTCCACTTCACCTCTAGCTAGTTCTCGCACCATGGTCTTAGGTTCTAGAAATCTACATTCATTCCACAGTTGGCGAATTTTCCCTTCTGGAAATGCGGCTTTTGGGCCCAGTTCAATGACATGTTTACTCAAATCTTCATCATTGGGGACGGTTTGAAATCTTCCTAATTGGCGCAAAACCCTGTAGGGAGCATAAGGCTGGATGCTCCGGATGCCCATCAAGAGGATATAACACACTTCAGCTGACGTGTAGACTGCTTCGGTGACAGGAAACCATCCGAATGCCCACTCAATTTTATCGGCAGTCAAGGATCTCAAATGTGCAAGCCAAGCTTCAGTACCCTCGGGGGATTCAATACCCACTACTCGGCTTTCAAATTCTCAAATGCAACTTAAACCGGTCATACCATAATTCATATATCCAACCCGGTGGCAGAGATGTTCCTGCATCCATAATTGTAATAACAGATTGCAGCCTTGGACGAAATTTCCCCCTTCCCGACAGATAGTCAAGGCTCAGTAGATTTCAGATAAGATTAGAGGAACCACAGTGCTGTTGGCTTTCTTGATTGCAACATCGATCATTCCCACGAGACCTATCTCTATATTACCATCTTTTCGTGGACAAACTACAACACCCAAGAAGGCTACCATGAAATCTAAACCCCGCCTTACCTCCCATTTGTCTTTATTTCTGGCATGGGTTAGACCAGTGTTCGGCTCTTCAAAACCGCGGGGGTTACCATATCGATGATACAAGAACTGGAACGTGCAATACCCTTCAGATAAATTTCCGTCTTGAATATCCCGACTAATACTCAGCAAATCCAGAAATCTGTGAGGAGATACCGGTCCTGGCGACAATGGATATCGACTTCTAAGGTTTCCACTAAGGCCCGCATAACCCGCAACTTCCTCCAATGTAGGTGTGAGCTCAAAGTCAGAGAAATGGAACACATTGCGAGTCGGGTCCCAAAAAGGTATTAAAGCTTAAATTATGTCCAACCTTGGCTTGACGTTCAATAGTCCGATGAGGCCTCCCAGAACTTTTACCACTGTTTCTCTACTGCCTTTTCCTAGTTCATTCCACCACATGTAGAGCTTTAAGGGGATCTCTTTAAGGACTGTGAAGGGTTCAATTTCATTTATGCTCATCCTGCACATTTATTAAGGTGATTTAATAACTCATTTTTGACCCAAAAGAGTAACACCATTTTTCAAAATTTTACTTCAAAAAAATAAAACCTTGTTTTTCAGATACGGCCTTTCAGCACTTTGGGGAAGACGATTTTAAGGCTGTGCCTGCTAACCGTTAGAAAATGACCCAAGGTGGCTGTTCTTGCAAAAACAGCCTTCCGGCGCCCTTTTGGGGACATTCGGCTTATTTTAAAACAAGAATGGCATCACCCGACATATTTGTGATAAAAAATCAAAATTTGTTGCTTTTGGGCTATTTTTGCAAAAAGGGGAAGTTGGACCCGATGAGGGTTGCCTACATATCCCACATCCGGTGAGAATCAAACTGGCGTAGTTCGTGCAGATTTGAATAAAAACCAACTATTTTTCAAACAGAAAATTTTTGTCAGAATTTTGACAGAGTTTCAGTATACTTTGGACACTGATTTTTTCAAAACAAGTAATTATCTCTCTAATCCCTCACACTACTATTTTCTTTTCCCAATTTTCTTCTATTATCCACAAGCCAGTCAACATGCGAACCCGAAGCAGATAAATGCACAAGTAGCAAGTAGGATGCATCAGGATGGTCTTTTTATTTCAGGTACACCTGTCCTAGACAGACCCAACCCCTGTGTTGAGTCTCCTAAGTCAAATGCACGTGATGCAAACAAACGTTCCTACTAGGGATCCGGCATGAGACTTTGTTATACTAGGTTTAAAACTTGGGTTTATTGTTCTAGACCTGGCTTACCCGAGCGGACAACTCGAGCCGGGGGGAGGGGGGGCAGCGTACCGGGAATACAGAAGCTTCACTGGCTTTGCAACTTGTCCGAACCTCGTTATAAAATGGGATAAGACTCTAGACAGAAGAGAAGTCAGAGAGAGGAAGGGTTTCGTAGCAGTTTATATACAGTTCACAGAATATCAAAGCAGTGAAAGCATTTAGCACATTAGGCTTAAACATGTAGGAAAATCAGATAATAAATAAAGCCAATCATAACAGCTATTCTAAGCTCGAATTCTTAAACCCTGAACCGAAGTTCTGGGTTTGTGTCCCCAGCAAAACCGCTAGAGCTGTCACACCTCCTTTTTTACACACCACCCCGAGAGGTAGTATATAAGGGAGTTTTTCCAATTTAAGTGACATTATTCGAAATGGGATTATTTATTTATTTTTATTCAGAGTCGCCACTTGGGATGGTTTGTTTTCTGGTGTCCCAAGTCACCGGTTTATTTTAAAATCCCAAATCGAGGAAAATTCGACTTTCCTTTTGAAGTATGCGAACCAGAAATTCTGAATAAGGAATTCCGTTAATCCGAGGGAAGGTGTTAGGCACCCCCGGATTCCGTGGTTCTAGCACGGTCGCTTAAACTAGTACAATTGGCCTATTATCTGATTCTAATACATGTTTTAGCCTATGATGCCATTTTAAATTATTAACCGCTTTTGATTATTTTAAAGAAGATTTAACGTAGTTTAAAGCATGTCTTTGGATCGCGCCACATGAAATGCACCCGCAATCCGAAACACATTTTATTCAACGTTCTTAAGATTTGGATTTGGGTCACATGAAATGCACACCCGAGTTTAGGAAGGTAATATTATTAAAATAACATGCCTAAAGCAACTACGCGTTTTTAACTTTGCGAGGGCCATGGAGATTTGCTAAATGGCACGCCTCGAGTTCTAAGGATTTTTAAAATAATTAAATGAGGGCCACGCATTTGTGACTTTATTTGGCGCGGTGCACCTCAATTCCATTTTTAAAGGATATTCAAGCTAAAATTCAAAGGGCCATAACTATTTGTGATCTACTATGGCTCAACTTCATCTATTTGAAGGGCTTAATTATTTAACACTCAATGAAATCAAAAGTTCCCTATGGTCATTTAATTAACAATCAAAAGCCACAAATGGGCTCCCCACGTGAAGTCAAAAACCAGGAAAACTGGTGAAGGAACTAGGCGTGACTGAGCCGAAATTACAGCCCAAATCACTGTTGCAAACTCCAGTTGTTGTATGAATTGTACTGCAACAATACCTTCAGCATTTGCACACTATTTTTATCGTTTAAACACTCATTTGAATTGCCAATGGAATGATCAAAGTAATAATTCAAATAACATCAATCTGCATGCTGAATCCTAACCTCATATTAACAGTTTTAACGGCCTCACGATTTCAGTTTACCAAAATAACATATGAACAGACCAAGACATAAGCTCAAAGCATTTCCAGCATAAATCAACACGATCCACGTTTAGAATACTTCATGGACCAAAACCATAATATAAACAATCAAGGGGAAGAGCTGAACAACATGACCTGAACTTATTAAACCATACTTTGAACATATGAAAATGAGTTTTAGAAGCTAAATGAAGAATGGAATATGGACTAGGAGTATTCGGCCCTAAAATTCCAGTTGCTTTATTTCAGTCTTTGCCAAGCTAAACAAATCTAACTAAACAACTAAAGCTTTGACCCTTAATCAACAAACATCTTTAAAGAAATTCAAACAGTCCTGAAGTATTTACATTAGAATGGATTCAGATCCAGCCCCAAAGGCACAACATTAATAACGCAGATATATATACTTCAACAGCTAAACTAAAACATGTGGAGAAGATTAATGAAGAAAACATATGACAAATGACATTTTCTTTAAGGCTTGATTACAGATTTCCTAATCCATACTTCAAATGTCATTCAAAGGCCAAAGCAATACCTGAAAATTGAAGAAAAGGAAGGTAAGAGGTGAAACAACAATAAACAGCAGCAGCAGATTCCAGTAGCAAAAGCAAACCGGCAGAACAATTCTAGAACCCAGAAATGAAGTACTGCAGCCCAGAAATCAGTTTCAAACAAAGAACCAACCAAGCAGACCTCAAAACTCAACCTCAAGGACTAAACTTCAGGCCATTTCAAAGTCCAAACAATCAGAAATAGAATCAGGAGGTGAAAATTTCAAATTGCCAAGCAAAAACTCAATGGAACAGTATCTCTTCAAAATTTTCAGACGTTTAGTTATTTGCAGAATTTTTCACTCTTTAAAATCTGACTTGAGCTGCAAGTAGCCATGCCTTTATAGGCAAGCTACTAGAGCAGCCTTAAGGATTTTCTTATTTCATTTTAGTCCTTTTCAAATTTTTCTTTTTTGCTACTTAGTCCCTCATTTTTTGACTTGCTGGCCAAGTAAGGCTATTTTCAGCTTCTAGGAAGCTTCCTAAGCTGATATTTGAGAGATTCTCTAACTACATTATCCTAATTACCCCTAGATTGTCCTGTTTTTTACCCCTTGAACCTCAGGCCAAACATGGGTCAAAATGACCCAATAACCTAAACCCAACTTGGGCAGGCTACTCTTAGCCAAATGGATCCAAGATATCCCAAAGCCCAATCAAACCAATTATCCAATTAGTATTTTGTAAGCCTAGAAAACAAATACGAATACTGAAAACGTCTCAATCAAATAAAAAAACCTAGACTAAATGACTTATTAACTAATGAACCTTAACTAAATTAACAAATTAAAACTAAACTAGTTAATGTACTAATTACAAAGAAAGAGTTTAAACTAACATGCATGAAAACAAATGTGGAAAAACTAGAAAAAACAGGGGAATCAAGAAAAAGAGAAATGAGCAGAAGATAAAAGAAACAAAGTAAACGACATGAGGAAAAGATAACAAAAGGAAAAGGGAAAAATACCTAAAAATGAAACTTGGACAGTAAGGAATTGGAGAGAGTCTTCGAATCTTCGATATTTAAATCGAGTTTGACGTTAATCATGTGTCTTATTAAGAACACGTGGATAAAGTCAGACTCAGCCTAAATCTTCAACGAATTTTGACTTTGAGGTTTTAGGGCTCGAACTTAGATTCAATATTCAAACATTTTGGGATAAATTCGAGGGACAAGAGTTTGAGATTGGGGAAGAGGGGACCATGGGGATTCTGGGGTGTTAATTTGGGGTGAATTGGGACCGGCGCCGCCGGCTTGGGGCGGTGGGAGCTTGAGGCGGCGCTAGGGTTTTGGACAGGTCTCTGAGAGGGTGAGGGGTTGAGGGAGACGGAGCCTGGGGGGTAGGGTAACGTTTGGACATATATATACTATGAACTCCCGTGTTCCCAGCTGTTTGATCGAGAAACCTCGCCGGCTGGGATTGATAATTAATCAAACGGGGTCGTTTTGTATGGCTGGGGAGGCGGACTGGGTTGGGGTGTGGATTTGGGCTCGGTCAATTGGGCATTTTGCTCAAATCGTTTGGGCTTAGAACGATTTGGCCCAAAGAAATCTGACCTCTTATTATCAATTCTAATTTCTTTTCATTCTCTTTTCTTTCTTCTTCTTTTTTTATTTCCAAATTTTGTTGAAAACAAAATTAAAAAAAACAAAACCTGATTTAAAATGCAAAAAGAACTGTTTTTTTTGTTATTTTCTTTCATTTTTGTAATATTAAATGACTAATAAATCTAAAAATATAAAATAAGGTCCTAAATGAAAATGCACTATTTTGTATTTTTATCAATTATATAAATTAAAAATGCACACAAAATGCAAACAAACACGAAAATTATGCAATTTATTCCTAAAAATCAAATAATTAAAAGAAAAATCCTAATTTTAGGAATTCTGTAGGAGTAAATCATGCGAGGCAAAAATCACGTGCTCACATATACTCATAGGAAAATATTTTAAAACAATATAGGGCATTTCAGTTACTATCAAATCATGTAATTTCATTTCGATAACAGTAAATTCAAGTAACGGTAGAACATATCTAGGGACAACAAGAATGTTTAAAACAACGGTAATCATCTCAAATAACTATTTTGGTATCATATCGAGTAAAAGATTTGTCCCACATGCAACTCAAAATAATCGGTAACATATTCATATTAAAAATCATGTGTAAATCATGCAAGTAATGAAAACACACATTGCGGTAAGATTACTACTCACAGTATTCGTGTGAAATACCAAACTCGTCACCTCGAGCGATCCGTACAACTTTCTTCAATCAATCTATAACCACATCAATATCGATCTCGTGTTAATTTCCTTGTTTAGACTAATTCATAGCTAATTTAGAATACCCAATCATCGGGGTTCATGTTTGAGTTTTAATTTGGGGATTTATATTTACTCATAAACTAGTCCAAAATCTATAAATTTCAAACTATTTAGTGTACTTTATTTCTCAAAAATTAGACCTATCAGTACTTAAACCAAACCTTTATAGCCTTACTGTCCATAGTAATTATTTATTTATTTATAAAAAAAAACTGATATGGAATTCTTTTGTACTACATGAAATCGCGTCGATGTAGTGAAATAATTCAACTGATAAGAAGAAGGTTAACCTCTTGAGCCGAAGGATTCAATTTCAACCCCCAGTTCTTCTTAAAGCCTTCGTCCAAAGATTTCTTCTTCTTCCTCTCTTTTCTTCTTTTCTCTTTCTTTCCTTCCCTGCTTTTGTATTTGGGCAAGAAATGGTCATTGGAAAATCGCCTCTTGTGGTTTGGGTTCTGAAAATTTGGGAGATGAATCAAAAATCCCGTCTAAGTCCGTTTTACACGCTGCAGTTGTCGCATTTGCAACCTGAGCTTCGCAAATGTGAAGCTCGCAAATGCGAAGGTACCATTGCAAATGCGAGATCCTTCACACCTCCGCTGCTTTCACAATTGCAAAGGTATGTTTTCAATTGGGAACTTAGTTCTCCGCAAATGCGACAAAAAGATCGCATTTGCGATCACTACCTTCCCAACCTCACTTCGCAAATGCGAAGTATTCCTCGCAATTGCGAGGTCTGCATGGCCCAGCTACTCTTCGCATTCGCGATGAGAAGCTTGCAAATGCGGAACCTGCAGGGTTCACAATTGCAATTCCTGATCTCGAAAATGAGAGATTAGAGGCCTGCAACAAGATCAGTTACACCAGCAAAATTTCCTATGTTCAAAACACCCTATAGCCTATCCGAACAAAACATGCACACAAGTCTTAAAACATCATACGAACTTGCTCATGCGATCAAATCGCCAAAATAACACCTAGAACTACGAATTTAGCACCAAATCACATGAAATTCTTAAGAACACTTTGAAATTCCTATTTCTCAACTTGATGCCCGAATCACGTCAAATCAATTCCGATTTTTACCAAATTTCACAGACATGACTTAAGTATTATGCTAAACCTGTACCGGGCTCCAGCCAATACGGGCCCGATACCAACGAGATCAAACATTAATCAAATTCTTTAAACCATTAGATTTTCAAACTTATAATTTTTGACAAAAATTCATTACTCGGGCTAGGGACCTCCGAATCCGATTTCGGGCATACGCCCAGATCCCATATTTCGATACGGATCAATCGGGGCTGTCAAAATACGAGTCCGGCATCATTTACTCAAAATGTTGACCGAAGTCAACTAAATCAACTTTTAAATGTAAACATTATTATTTTTCTCAACTTTCCACATAAAAGCTTTCCGGAAACACGCCCAGAATGCGCACGCAAATCGGGGAGGAATAAAATGAGGTTTTGAAGGCCTCGAAACACGAAATCAAGTTCTAAAATATGAGATGACCTTTTGGGTCATCACATTCTCCACCTCTAGAACAACCGTTCGTCCTCGAATAGACATAGAAAAGTACCTGAGCTGGGAAAAAGGTGGGGATATCTACTCCACATATCGAACTCGGACTCCCAGGTAGCTGCCTCAACAGGCTGACCTCTCCGCTGCACTCGAACTGAAAGATAACCTTCAATCTCGACTGACGAACCTGCCGGTCTAGAATAGCTACCGGCTCCTCCTCGTAGGTCACATTCCTGTCCAACTGAACAGTGCTGAAATCTAACATGTGGGATGGATCGCCGTGATACTTCCGAAGCATGGACACATGGAATACTGGATGTACCGCCGATAAGCCTGGTGGCAATGCAAGTCTGTAGGCCACCTCTCCCACACACTCAAGGATCTCAAAAGGCCCGATATACCTAGGGGTTAACTTGCCCTTCTTTCCAAACTCATAGCACCCTTCATGGGTGATACGTGAAGCAACACTCTCTCTGCGACCATGAATGCCATATCGCGAACCTTACGGTCGACATAACTCTTCTGCCTGGACTGAGCTGTACGAAGTCTATTCTGAATGATCTTAACCTTATCCAAGGCATCCTGTACCCAATAATCAAGCTTGCCCTGGCTCAAACCATCCAATCGGTGATCGACACCGTCTTCCATGTAATGCCTCATAGGGAGCCATCTAGATGCTCAGATGATAGCTGTTGTTGTAGGCAAACTCCGCTAACGGTAAGAACTGATCCCAAGAACCTCCAAAGTCAATAACAAAGCATGGAGCATATCTTCCAAGATCTGAATAGTATGCTCTGACTGTCCATCCGTCTGAGGATGAAATGTTGTGCTCAACTCGACCCGCATACCCAACTCACGCTGTACTCCCCTCCAGAAGTGCGAGGTAAACTGTGTACCTCGAACAGAAATGATGGACACAGGCACACCGTGAAGACGAATAATCTCACGAATACAAATCTCTGCCAACCGCTCCGAAGAATAGGAAACTACAACAGGAACGAAATGCGCTGACTTGGTCAGTCTATCCACAATAACCCAAACTGCATAGAACTTCTCTGAGTCCGTGGGAGTCAAACAACGAAATCCTTAGTGAAACACTCCCACTTCCACTTAGGAATCTCTATCTTCTGAAGCAAACCACCAGGTCTCTAATGCTCGTACTTTACTTGCTGATAGTTTAGACACCGAACTACATATGCAATAATATCCGTCTTCATCCTCCTCCACCAATAATGCTGCCGCAAGTCCTGATACATCTTGGCGGCACCCGGATGAATAGAATACCGGGAACTGTGAGCCTTCTCTAGAATCAACTCACGAAGTCCATCCACATTAGGCACACAAACACGACCCTGCATCCTCAAAACCCCATCATCCCCAACCGTAACCTGCTTGGCATCTCCGTGCCTCACTGTGTCCCTAAGGACAAACAAGGAAGACCGAGCGACTGTGCAAGCTAAAACACGACTGGGCTCAGAAACATCCAACCTTACGAACTGATTGGCTAAGGCCTGAACATCTAATGCAAGCAGTCTCTCACCGACTGGAATGTACGCAAGGCTGCCATACTAGCTGACTTCCTACTCAAAGCATCGGCCACCACATTGGCCTTCCCAAGATGATACAAGATGGTGATATCATAGTCTTTCAATAGTTCCAACCACCTTCTCTGCCTCAAATTGAGCTCCTTTTGCTTGAACACATACTGCAAACTCTTATGATCCGTGAATACCTCAAACGACACGCCATATAGATAGTACCTCCAAATCTTCAGCGCGTAAATGATGGCTGCCAGCTCCAAGTCATGAACAGGATAATTCTTCTCGTGAACCTTTAGCTGCCGTGAAACATATGCAATAACCTTGCCACCCTGCATCAATACCGCACCAATTCCAATACGAGATGCGTCACAATATACTATATAAGATCCTGAACCTGTAGGTAACACCAATACCTGCGCCGTATTCAATGCTGTCTTGAGCTTCTGAAAGCTCGGTTCACACTCGTCTGACCATCTGAACAAGGCACCCTTCTGAGTCAACCTGGTCAACGGGGCTGCTATATATGAAAACCCCTCCACAAACCGACGGTAATAACCCGCCAAACCCAAGAAACTCCGAATCTCTATAGCTGATGTGGGTCTAGGCCAATTCTGAACGGCCTCAATCTTCTTAGGATCCACCTGAATACCCTCTGCTGATACAACGTGACCCAAGAAAGCAACTGAACTCAACCAAAACTCGCATTTTGAAAACTTAGCATATAACTAGCTGTCTCTCAGAGTCTAAAGAACGGTTCGAAGATGCTGCTCATACTCCTCTCGACTGCGAGAGTAGATCAAGATATCATCAATAAAAACAATCAAAAAGGAATCCAGATAGGGCTTGAACACCCGGTTCATCAAATCCATGAACGTTGTTGGTACATTTGTCAGCCTAAATGACATCACTAGAAACTCATAATGCCCATATCGAGTCTGAAAAGTTGTCTTAGGGACATCGGATGCCCTAATCCTCAACTGATGGTAGCCAGACCTCAAATCAATCTTTGAAGACACTTTGGCACCCTGAAGCTGATCAAATAAGTCATCAATCCTCAACAATAGGTACTTGTTCTTGATGGTGACTTTGTTCAACTGTCGATAGTCTATGCACATGCTCATAGATCCATCCTTCTTCTACATAAACAATACCGGCGCACCCCAGGGCGAGACACTAGGTCCAATAAAGCCCTTATCAAGCAAATCTTGCAACTGCTCCATCAATTCTTTGAACTCTGGTGGGGCCGTAAGGTATGGCGGAATAGAAATGGGCTGAGTGCCCGGAGCCAAATCAATGTAAAATTCAATATCCCTGTTGGGTGGCATCCTCGACAGGTCTACAGGAAATACCTCTGGAAACTCCCAAACAACTGGTACAGAATCCATAGAAGGAACCTCCGCACTAGAATCACGAACATAAGCCAAATAAGCCAAACACCCCTTCTTGACCATACGCCGAGCCTTCACATAAGAGATGACCCTGCTGGTAGAATAACTAGGAGTCCCTCTCCACTGTAGTCGAGGCAACCCCGGCAAGGCTAAGGTCACGGTCTTGGCATGACAGTCCAATATAGCATGATAAGGTGACAGCCAATCTATCACCAAAATGACATAAAAATCGGCCGTATCGAGAAGTAGGAGATCTACTCTAGTCTCAAGACCCCCAACAATAACCACACATGAGCGATAGACGTGATCTACAAAAATAGAATCCCCTACCGGTGTAGACACATGCACGGGAGCACTGAAAGAATGACGAGGCCCAACCAAATATAAAGCAAAGTAAGATGACACATAGGAGTATGTAGACCCTGGATCAAATAGAACTGAAGCATCTCTACGGCAAACTTAAACAGTACCTGTGATAACAACATCGGATAACTCAGCCTCAGGCCTGGCTGGGATAGCATAACATCGGGGCTAGGCCCCACCACTCTGAACCATATCCTAGAGGATGGCCTCCCGCTGGCTGGCCTCCACCTCTAACGGCCTGACCTCCACCTCTAACGGCCTAACCTCCACCTCTAGCGGCTTTACCTCTACCTCTGGCTCCCTAACCCCTACCTCTATCTGGCTGGGCAGGCCGTGGCGCGCCCGGTGCCAAAATCATGGCAGGAGAAGCCTGCTGCTGTGGCGAGACACCCACTAATCTCGAATAGGTCCTTCGAATATGCCCATAATCACCACACTCAAAACATCCATCCTGATACTGTGGTTGTGGAAACTGAGACTGACTTGGTCGAGCAAACTGACCCTGATAATAACTCTGAAGAGGATGTGTGCTGATCGGAGCTAGTGGTGCACTATAAGCTGGCTGCCCCGAATAAGGTGCATAAGGACCAAGACTCCCTGAAGCTCCGTGGGATGTCTGGAGTGCTGAATGAATCGGCTTGGGATGGTGGCCCCTACGAAAAGTACCTCAACCTCCATATGAGGTCCCACTGAATCCACCGGAGTGATGCAGCCTCTTGTCAGATCCCTGACCACTCCCCAGAGATAGAACCATCTCCACTCATCTGGCAACATTGGCTGCATCTCGAAAAGAAATCTCACTATTAATCTCCTTAGCCATCTGCAATCTGATAGGGTGAGCAAGTCCCTCAATAAACCTGTAATGACCTGACCGGTCATTTTGAGCTCTAGCGTGTCGTTCGGCAGTTTGAGGCCATGAACAACTTCACTTCAGGTATTATGACTTGTACGTGTGGTCGGAATAGAATCCCAGGAAGTTCGGAGTTGATTTGGAGAAAAACAATTCTCATTTCGAAAGCTTTAAGTGTGAGGAATTGACTAAGATTGGATTTTTGAGTAAACGGCCTCAGAATCGGGATTTGAAGGTTCCAACAAGTTCGTATGATGACTTTGAACTTGGATATACGTCCGGATCGGGTTTTGGATGACACGGGAGCATTTCGGCGCCTATTGTGGAAGTTAGCATTTTTGGAAGAATCTCATAAATTTGGGTTGAAGTGCATGTAAGTGTTATCGATGTTCGTTTGGGATTCCGAGTCTGGGAATAGCTCCGTATGGTGATTCTGGTATATGGAGCGCGATTGGAAGTAAATCGGAGGTCCGTAAGTCATTTTGGAGTCATTTGGCTAAAGTTAGAAATTTAAAGGTTTTTGAGAAGTTTGTCGGAAGTGGACTTTTTGATATCGGGGTTGGATTCTGATTTTGGAAGTTGGAGCAAGTCCGCAATGTCGAATGTGACTTGTGTGCAAAATTTGAGGTCAATTGGACGGGATTTGATAGGTTTTGGCATCGAATGAAGAAGTTTGAAGTTCAAAAGTTCATAAAGCTCGAACTGGAATTGATTGGTGCGATTGGACGGGGTCCCGGGGGCCTCAGGTTGATTCCGGGTGGTTAACAGATCGGATTGGAATTGGGAGGTAGAGCTGAAGCCTGCTCTCATCTGGTGTAACCGCACCTGCGAGGTCTTGGCCGCAGGTGCAGAGCCGCAGAAGTGACCAAAGGAGTGCAGATGCGGTTGAGAAGAGAAATGTTGGGACCGCAGATGCGGTCATCATGCCGCAGAAGCTGGACTGCATCTGCGGAAGGGGAAGCGCAGAAACGGAGTGAGGGGCCTGGTGAAAAACCGCAGAAGCAGTAGTGGGGCCGCACCTGCGGAACCGCAAAAGCGGTTAAGTGACCGCAAGTACGGAAAGGCTGGAGGCAGTGTGTTCTTTTAAAAATGATGGTTTGGCTCATTTTCACCTCATTTCCTCCATGAGATCCGGTCTTAGAGCGAGTTTGGAGCTCATTCTTCGTCATCAATGTCAAGGTAAGTTGTTCCCACTCATTACAAGTTAAATACATGATTTAGATACAGATTAAAGTATGGAAATTTGGGATTTTGGAGGAAAACTTAGGAATTCGGTATTCTTGGATTTTGACCAGGACTTTGGACTTGAAATTGAGAGTAAATTATATATTTGAGTTCGTGAGGTTGTGGGTAAACTTTATCTTCGAAAATTTTGTAATCCTTGCATGTGGGCCCGAAGGTGATTTTTACCGATTTTTCGATCGGGGTTAGAAATTGTTATAAATTTGTTAATAATGAGTGTTTGAGCATATATTAATGGGTTTGCATAATTATTGTCTAGTTTTGGAGCGTTGTGCATCGATTTGGTTCATCGGAAGGGCTTGGAAGCCGGTTATGGAACTTCGGAGCAAGGTGAGTCTCCTTTCTAACCTTGTAAGAGGGAATTGTCCCCATATGTGAATTAATTGGATATGTGATTCTATTTGTGGGGGCTACATACACACGAGGTGACGAGAGTCCGTGCGTAGCTACTATTATGCTTAAGTCCGATTAGTCTAGGACCCAAAAACATGCTTTACTTGAAATAATTGTAACCTTATTAACAATTTAAATTGCTTAAAACATATCGAATTGGTAAATTAATTTCTAAAGAAATTAAACATCATTTTCTTGATCGTTAAAGAGAAGTTGCCACTTCTTTGGGTAATTGTTTCCTTGATGAATTCTTGATTGACTGTTTGATGTGTTTATTTATATTTGACCAAGTCGCATGTATGATTCGCGTGCGGGGTAATAGATGCATCTATGGTTCGCGCCATTCGGTCCTCTGGCAGTGCACAATTTAAATATTATGTTGGATCGGGCCGTACGACCTTGGCATGATTTGCCCATGCTTGTATCGCTTGCCTTGAAATTATAAATAATGATATTGCCTCCCTGGCCTGAGATAAATTGATAATTGAAGAAATATGAACTTGGTAATCTCTTATTATCCAAAGGATTGTTTACTTGCTACATGATTCCTTTGAGTTTACTACTATTTTTAATAAATCCACGACTGATTATATTACTGAACCACTAGTAAGTGTCGAAGTCGACCTCTCGTTACTACTTCTTCGACGTTAGACTGGATACTTACCAGGTACGCGTTGTTTTCGTACTCATACTACACTTGCTGTGCATTTTTGTTGCACATGCACATGTATGTCTAGTGGCCTCGTTGGGTGCAGTTGCATGGTTGATACGGAGACTTAGGTGAGCTGCATCTCTCGAGATGATCCGCAGCCAGCAAAGTCTCCTTCAGAGTATTGTACTTTCTTTTCTGTCCAATTTGTATTCCGGACAGTTATTGTATTACATTTTATTTCCCAGAAATTACTCATGCACTTGTGTCACCAGGTTCTAGGATGACTATGGGATTATTCAGTATTTAAATTTGTTAAAGACACCATTGTTTTCTCGGTTAAGTTCTTTATTTATTGTTTAATGTAAGAAAAAGAAATGACGTCACAATACTAAAATGAGAAATTTATTTAACTTTTTGGTGTTGGCTTGCCTGACAAGTGGTGTCCGGCGCCATCACGACCCTTAATGGATTTTGGGTCGTGATAACATGGTATCAGAGCACTAGGTTCCCTTAGGTCTCACAAGTCATGAGCGAGTCTACTAGAGTCTTGTGGATCAGTATGGAGACGTCCGTGCTTATCTTCGAGAGGCTACAGGGCTTTTAGGAGCACTTCCCTTCCTGATTCCTCATCGTGCGATTTGATTCTTTTGAGGCTTATGCCCTTGTTTCCTTCCTACTCAATCCTATGCGACGCGAAGCGCTTATTATAAATGGGGAACAGAGGAATTTTAATGGTACTACAGATGTGGTGCGGGATGTTTCTCCCGGCATAGTTGGTTGGGCTACTGTCATCGCCTTGCGGAAGGATATTATGTCATTTCAGCTCGGTAGCTGCACTTCTGAGAGCTTGAGGCTATGCGCAGATTGCTATGATGCATTGGTTATCACACAATGTTTATGTGATGGTAGGATACTTGCCCATGTGTCGTGACAGTGACTGACTTGAAAGGAGGTCTACTCAATGCATGATTTAGAGATTCGGTATTTTATCCCCGGCAGAGGAAAGGCAATCGAACTATAAATTATCAGGTTTAGGTTGATAGGGTAACGAGACTTGGTTTTTCCAAGTGCGGTGGAATTTTTATCTGCGACGTGCTGTCGTTGTCCTCGATCGAATGTGTTAAGTTTGCCGGTGTGATGATCTTCTACAAATTCGCCTTTGGGGTAGGATATTGTGAGATAGTATTGGAGAAGCGGCTGTCAGAGATCACGGGGTGCAGTGGTTCAGGATTGAATGGGTATTTCTAATGCTGATAGCTCGAGAAGGAGGATCTTCGAAAAGGGTTGAAGTTAGTAGCGATCTATCGGTTCAAGTGGTACAGAGATAAATGTTGATCTAAGGCAACAACTGGGCAGCAATGGATGAGGAAGGACATGTGGAAAGTGTCTGGCGGTGGTTAAGTTTCTCGAAGGCAAGGTGTAAGAAGCGAAAGTCGAGTAGTTGCTTAAAGGAGTGAGTTTGACCAAAGTGGGCGAGTGGTAGGGTAGCATATGGGTTCAGCGGCAGGATAACTACACACCTTAAGGAATATTTGGAATGATTTGGGAATTTTAGTAGACGGTGATTGGGTCTACGGGCTTAATTTGAAATATTGGCTAGTATACGGCGTGAGGTTAAATGCGACAGAAAGGAGTTGCTTGATATGAAGAAGGATAAAACATGACTTTGGATTTGGATGTATTGTCGCACATTTAGTTGATGTCCATAAGGAGTGAACGCACTTGTTCAGCTAGTGATTGAGCATGAGCTCAGGATGGGTTACTGATTCTGTAGTAAGTGTGCAATGCAGCGTCGTTGGGAGATGTCGGCATGTAATTTCCACGGGTGGGTTATCTCCTGTGAGCAGGTTAGCGGCCGTGTGGTGTTGACGAAGCTCATACGAAGAATTCTACTGGCTATGCGGTAAGAGGTCGAATATGTGAATGTTACTAGAGGTTTAGAGCGTTCATGAAATGCTAACGGAAGGATTTTGAGGGATTTGGCGATTTGGGTTGCGCAAGGTTATGTTAATAAGAGATAAAGAATCTTGGTCGGTTCCAAAGTTATATAACAGGTGGCTGCAAGCTAAGTGGGAGAGTCCCACTGCCTACGATTGGGTTGCATGGTTATCTACTTGTGATGTTTCTGGCTATCAGCATAATGGCGAGATATTTCAGCTAAGGGAAAAGAATTTAAGTGGTAATTTGAGCAAATGATTTGAGAGATGTGTGCCTTAAAGGGCCTTATCAATTCTTGTTCGGGCTTTGGGAAGACTCAGGATTTGTGTTTCATGCGGAGGTGGTTTACAAGGAAGTGATTCAATCGGGTTCTCCATGGATATGGGTTTCCATGTGCCAGGGAGCCTTGGAGTGATTATATTCGGGACCAAGCCAGAGTGGGTGACTCTTAACAACGGCCCTAGTGAATTCAAAGGTGAAAATGCGGTGCCTTATGATAAGAGGCTCGGGATGTTCTACGATATTTTTGACTTGCAGTGTAGCATTTGGAAGAATGAGAGGAAATGACTTCGGATTCGTAGAGAAGTTATCAGAATGGGCGTACCCGCTGAGGATGCGAATGTGCGCACAAGGAAGGTATGAGATGGTTCGTGGGATTTGAGACGGCATGGTCTCGTGATATAAGGCCACTCGGGATGAGTGCGGATTGAGTTTGTTATGGGTTGAATGGAGTCATTATTATCTCTAAGGCAAGTTAAGGATGAATTAGAAGAAGTTAGATTGGTTAGCCATGGTTGAATTGGCACAATGGTGGTGGCGATCAATTTCTTCAGCACGAATAAGTTATGCATGTGATTTCTGATAGTACGTGCGAGGTTTGATAGCCGCCGTGATTGATTTTATTTGGGGGTATTCAAGTATTATGGCCTGTTATGTGTGGGCAGATCCCGAAAGGGTTATGGTGGCTTAGACCACTACTTGAGGATTGGCATGTTCTACGGTTATGAGAATTCACTCGCGTGTTGCTATGGTTCTCTTGGAATAAGTTAAGCAAAAGGTTTCTGTATGATGAAGTGTATACCCTATTAGTGGTTCAGGAGTTATGATGAAATTCTTATACTGTCGCATATCGGCATGTTAGGTGCAATGAGAGTATAAAAATTGAAAGTGAGGAACCGAGGTTGCGTTTCGGTGTTGGCAATGATTCACGAGCTCGGATGAGCAGGAAAGGGATTTGAATGTTTAGAGTACACTAGTATTGTATTCAGCGTCACTTGAGATCAGTGCTTTGTGAAAGAGGCTTTGCAACCTGGTTATGGATTCTTGATTTTCTTTACAACGTTAGTACGACCGGTGGTATGGATGTGTAGACTTGTTATCTGGTGCAGAAGGTCGTGGGAGCGTGTCTCACGGGGAGATTGTGTGAGTGTGATATGTAGTCACTTGATTAATTGGAAATTTAAACCAAATATGAAGATTGTGGTAATATCGCTAATTTGAGAATTTATGCCTGAAGGGCACTCGGTTTATTGGGTTGTGGACTGTGGAGGTTTACTCCGCTTATGATGGTTGTTCTTGTGAGTTATTGGAAAAAGGGGTATTTATGGACCCTTGAAAGGTTATTTGCCTAGTACGGTGCGACCATAATCGGCTTGAGGCCTGTGGATGGATTTAAATATGAAGGTAGGCTCTATATCAGGCCGGATGTGTTCATTTCAGCATACCGCTCCTTATAAAGGAGTATTCGGACTTTGGATGCTATTTCATCATCGGCTATTTCATGTAGTGCTATATTGGGCCGCATGAGTTGTGAAACGGCTTGATAAATTTCTTATGTGTTGAGGTTCTGCGTAGCGATGGTGTTATGTGAGCAGGATGACTCTTGTGATTCAGATTATATATCACACCTCAGTTGTACTTGAGTTTTGTAGTTTATGGCGCTATTAGTCTCCCCAGGAATGGTATTATGCACTTAGCGTGCTTGCAACCGATATTCAGTATTTAGTAGTAATGAGCAATTTAGCTCGGTGTGTATCTCCTTATGTGAGTTCTATGTGTGGATCGAGTGGCACGCCTCCACGGGTATGTTGTTTAGATCGGGTTGCACGCTGCAATAGTGTGATGATGAGTACAGTTTTCTATATTCTAATTTTTGTGTGTTTTGTTACCCATTTTCTGAGGGAAGTTCATTTTAGTTGAGTGAATTGAGTAGTCCCTTCCATAGTTCGTTTCCCTTATGTATCACGTTCGAGTTTGTAGCTTATTGGCACATCGTGGCATCATATGAGACTTTTGGTCATGTCTGGGGTGGCTTATTGCCTGAGCAGTTCGTACTGGGCGAGACAAGATTATTGGATCTAGGATCAGTGCGATCGGATTATATGAAGTATATCAAAGAGCAAATACCATTATTTGGTTCAGAATGAGGTGATGGTTCTTGTTAGGAGTATAGACTCAATGATATGTTGACTCGGCAGTTGGTAATGAACTTCTACACATCTCTTCCGTCGTGGCGGTATCGCAAAAGTTGGGATAAGATTTATATATGTCATGAGGTGCATTATGAGCATCAGATTCGGGAAAACTCGGTTATTATGATTAGAGAAGGTTATTAAGGTCCGTGAATGATGTGGTGCATGGTGAGAATTCAGCAAAGGTATGCAATCATGTTCTGGCACATCGTGTAGTGGTTGATACGATATTCGTAGGTTGGAAGCAGGCCTGTCAGAGAATTTCGGGTGTTAGAAATGGGTTCTAATCTTATTTGTTGAATAAAAGAGAATATCTTCATATTTGATCGAGTTAATGTGCTCAACTGAGCTGTGGTAGCACGGGTAGGTGCTCAAGGTGTTAAACAGTGATTTCGGACAACTCCAGTGTAATTCTCAGCACATTCGAGGACGAACATATGTTTTAGTGGGAGAGAATGTAACTACCCGACAGGTCGTTTTGAGATCTACCGCGTCGTTTGGCAGTTTGAGCCCATGAGCAGCTTCATTTCAGGCATTATGACTTGTACGCGTGGTCAGAATAGAATCCCGGGAAGTTCGGA
This sequence comes from Nicotiana attenuata, assembly GCF_001879085.1. Taxonomy (NCBI): domain Eukaryota; kingdom Viridiplantae; phylum Streptophyta; class Magnoliopsida; order Solanales; family Solanaceae; genus Nicotiana; species Nicotiana attenuata. The sequence goes on from NC_031989.1 coordinate 10,543,089, forward strand.
GTTGATTTGGAGAAAAAAAAGTTCTCATTTCGAAAGCTTTAAGTTGGAAGAATTGACTAAGATTAGATTTATGAGTAAACGGCCTCAAAATCGAGATTTGAAGGTTCCAACAGGTTCGTATGATGATTTTGGACTTGGACGTATGTTCGGATCGGGTTTTGGATGACTCGGGAGTGTTTCGGCGCCTATTGTGGAAGTTAGCATTTTTGGAAGAATCTCATAAATTTGGGTTGAAGTGCATTTCAGTGTTATCAATGTCTGTTTGGGATTCCGAGTCTGGGAATGGCTCCATATGGTGATTCTGGTGTTGGGAGCGCGACCGGAAGTAAATCCGGAGGTCCGTAGGTCATTTTGGAGTCATTTGACTAAAGTTAGAAATTTGACGGTTTTTTAGAAGTTTAACCAGAAGTGGACTTTCTGATATCGGGGTCGGATTCGGATTACGAAAGTTGGAGCAGGTCCGTTATGTTGAATATGACTTGTGTGAAAAATTTGAGGTCAATCGGATGTGATTTGATAGGTTTCGGCATCGAATGAAGAAGTTTGAAGTTAAAAAAGTTCATAAAGCTCGAATTGGAGTGCGATTCATGGTTTTGGCGTCGTATGATGTGATTTGAAGGCTCGACTAGGTTCGTAATGTGTTTTGGAATTGATTGGTGTGATTGGACGGGGGCGTCAGGTGGATTCCGGGTGGTTAACGGATCGGATTGGAGTTAGGAGGTAGAGCTGAAGCCTGCTGTCATCTGGTGTAACCGCACCTGCGAGGTCTTGGCCGCAGGTGCGGAGCCACAGAAGCGGCCAAAGGAGCGCAGATGCGGCTGAGAAGAGAAATGTTGGGACCGTATATTCAGTCATCATGCCGCGCAAGCGGGACCGCACCTGCAGAAGGGGAAGTGCAGAAGCGGAGTGAGGGGCCTGGTGAAAAACCGCAGAAGCAGTAGTGGGGCCGCACCTGCGGAACCGCAAAAGCGGTTAAGTGACCGCAAGTACGGAAAGGCTGGAGGCAGTGTGTTCTTTTAAAAATGATGGTTTGGCTCATTTTCACCTCATTTCCTCCATGAGATCCGGTCTTAGAGCGAGTTTGGAGCTCATTCTTCGTCATCAATGTCAAGGTAAGTTGTTCCCACTCATTACAAGTTAAATACATGATTTAGATACAGATTAAAGTATGGAAATTTGGGATTTTGGAGGAAAACTTAGGAATTCGGTATTCTTGGATTTTGACCAGGACTTTGGACTTGAAATTGAGAGTAAATTATATATTTGAGTTCGTGAGGTTGTGGGTAAACTTTATCTTCGAAAATTTTGTAATCCTTGCATGTGGGCCCGAGGGTAATTTTTACCGACTATTCCATCGGGGTGAGAAATTGTAATAAATTGGGTTATAATGAGTGTTTGAACATATATTAATGGCTTTTGCATAATTATTGGCTAGTTTTGGAGCGTTGTGCATTGATTTGGGTCATCGGAAGGGCTTAGAAGCCGGTTATGGAACTTCGGAGCGAGGTGAGTCTCCTTTCTAACCTTGTATGAGGGAATTGTCCCCATAGGTGAATTAATTGGATAGGGGCTTCTATTTGTGGGGGCTATGTACGCACGAGGTGATGAGAGTCCGTGCGTAGCTACTATTATGCTTAAGTCCGGTAGTCTAGGACCCAAAAGCATGCTTTACTTGAAATAATTGTAACCTTATTGACAATTTAAATTGCTTAAATCATATCGAATTGGTAAATGAATTTCTAAAGAAACTAAACATCATTTTCTTGACCGTTAAAGAGAAGTTACCATTTCTTTGGGTAATTGTTTCCCTGATGAATTCTTGATTGACTGTTTGATGTGTTTATTTGTATTTGACCGCATCGCATGTATGATTCGCGAGCGGGGTAATAGATGCATCTATGGTTCGCGTCATTCGACCCTCTGGGTGTGCACAGTTTAAATATTATGCTGGATCGGGCTGTACGACCTCGGCATGATTTGTGCATGCTTGTATTGCTTGCCTTGAAATTATAAATAATGATATTGCCTCCCTGGCCTGAGATAAATTGATAATTGAAGAAATATGAACTTGAAAATCTCTTATTATCAAAAGGAAATATTTACTGCTATTTTTAATAAATCCACGACTGATTATATTATTGGACAACTAGTAAGTGTCGAAGTCAACCTCTCGTTACTACTTCTTCGAGGTTAGAGTGGATACATACTGGGTACGCGTTGTTTTCTTACTCATACTACACTTGCTGTGCATTTTTGTTGCACATGCACATGTATGTCTAGTGGCCTCGTCGGGCGCAGCAGCATGGTTGATACGGAGACTTAGGTGAGCTGCATCTCTCGAGACGACCCGCAGCCAGAAGAGTCTCCTTCAGAGTATTATACTTTATTTTCTGTCCAATTTGTATTCCGGACAGTTATTGTATTACATTTTATTTTCTAGAAATTGCTCATGCACTTGTGACACCAGTTTTTGGGATGACTATGGGATTATTCAGTATTTAAATATGTTAAAGACACCATTATTTTCTCGGTTAATTTCATTTTTTTAATGTAAGGAAAAGAAATAATTTCAAATATACTAAAAAGAGGAATTTATTTAACTTCTTGGTGTTGGCTTTCCTGACAAGTGGTGTCCGGCGCCATCGCGACCCTTAATGGATTTTTGGTCGTTAAAAAACCTCCTCACCCTCTCTCTCTCTCGGTAGGAAGTATAAGAAGAGCATGACGGGCCAAATCAATAAAGCGAGTCTCGTACTGAGTGATGGACATACTGCCCGGCTGGAGACGCTCGAACTGCGTGCGATAGTCCTCTCTAAGTGTATCAGGAAGGAATTTCTCCAGAAATATTTGAGAGAACTGGACCCAAGTCAAACAGGTGACCCAACTGGTCTAGTCAGCACAAAATCATTCCACCATCTCTTGGCGGACCCTATCATCTGGACCGCAGCAAAATCGACCTCATTGGTCTCCACTATCCCCATGTTCCGCAGCACCTCATGCCAACGGTCAAGATAATCCTGTGGGTCCTAAGAAGCTTCCCCACTGTAATGAACCGGAAAGAGCTTGGTGAACTTGTCCAATCTCAACAAGGCCTCATAAGACATAGCTGATCCGCCACCGGTCTGTGCTACAACACCCTACGGAACTGACCCCAACTGGCTGAGCTGCTGGAGTCTGAAACTGGGGATCCATCTGCTCCAAAGTGTGAGTAGCGGGAGTCTGTGCTCCTCCCCTAGCCTGAGAGACGAGTGGTGCTATAGGGAATGTGTCGTCTATGCCACACTCTCCATGAGGCCCACTAGACGGACCAGAGAATCCTAAAGTACCGCGGTGGTGATGAACCCCTCTGGGACTTGAGCTGGTCCTGCTGGAATGGTCTAGGCTGGAGCCTCCTCATAAAACTCTACCTGAGGCTCCGCCGCTGGTGCTGCTGCTCGAGCTCTAGGCTGAGCTCTGCCCCTGCCTCGGTCTCTAGCACGGCCTCGGCCTCGTCCTCTATCCCTCGTAGGAGCTGCTACTGGAGGCTCTGGCTGCTGCCAGCTAATGAAGCGGTACGTGTTCTCGCCATCTACGGAGGAACAAGAGTAGATAGTTCAATTAGCATTGAGAGATCAAATCGCACGATAGAGAAGAATAGAAGTGAAATTGTTCCTAAACTCCGTAGCCTCTAAGGATAAGCACAGACGTCTCCATACCGATCCCTCAGACTCTACCAATCTTATTCGTGAATTGTGAGACATAGGCAACCTAGTGCTCTGATAGCAACTTGTCACGATTCGGAATTCCCATCCTCAGGACCGTGATGGCGCCTAACATCACACTTGCTAGGCAAGCCAACAGTAGAGTGTTATTAACCAATTTCCTTTACGTTTCAATGATTAAGAGTAAACAAACTAAAACAAGTAAAAATTATTGCGGAAGTGAGTAAACAACCTCTTTATATATATATATATATATATATATATATATATATACATACATACACTATTACCAATATTGTTACTATTACTACCTAGAATCCGGTGTCACAACTCACGAACATACTATGATTTTCTACAAACATCAGTCTGAAAGAAATTACAACTATTTTGAAAAGAAGGAAAACAGTAATATAGAGACGTAGAAGGGGACGACAGGGCCTGCAGATGCCAGCAGGACTACCTTGGGTCTCCAAACTGTGTAACCTGCAGCCAATCTCTCAATCAGCCACTGCCTGCTCCAAAATCTGCACAATAAGTGTAGAGTGCAGTATCAGTACAATTGACCCCATATAATGGTAAGTGCCGAGCCTAACCTCGACGAGGTAGTGACGAGGCTACGGCAGGGCAATTACAATATAACATGCATACAGTATGTGATAAAGCGGAAAGAAGGATGGAACAAAATGAAACAGTAACTTGCAAGGAATGAATACAGAACTCAAGTATCTTATCAGTACCCAGCTATAACCAATCCTTAAGTGAGAAACAAAACTACAGAATAACCTACACAGTAGAAGAAAGATACATAAACACATAAACTGATGCGGCGTGAATCCCGATCCCACTATATAATCAATATCAATATGAAAATTTGCCCTTATTACTCCATATCAATCCACCTTTATGTAAGGCCTTGAGAAATTTTTACTCAAAAACCTGAAATCTCGTAGTGCCAAGTTAGGAATATGTGTTAGAAATTTATAAAATTCTTCAGAATGCTCGCAAGCTCGTAGCGATTCGGACTTTTTGGATTGATCTGTGCATTAAAAAGTTAAGGATAAATGTTTTCAGAAGAGTGCATTTCTGCGGCCCATTATGCGGCCGCATAATAACAATGCGGACCGCATAGTTGCCGCAGAGTGAGGCCGAATGTTGGCTAATTTTGAGGACGACTATGCAGCCGATTATGCGATCGCATAATCGATATGTGGGCAGCATAGTCATCGCATGGCCTCCTTGGGATTTTTGCGAAGGGTAGTTCTGCAGTACATTATGCGACCGCAGAACAGGTATGCGGACCGCATATTGGTCGCATACCCGGGAATGTTCAAGCCTTAAGGGCTACTTTTGCGGTCCCTTTTGCGGACCTCATATCAGTTATGCGGTCGCATATGCGACCGCAGATTGAGTCGGGGCTCCTATTTTCTAACTTTTAAAACCCGACTCCATCTCATTAAAATACCCCATTAGACCCTCTTGTGCTATTTTATACTACATTTAGAGTGAGAGAAAGAGTTCTAGAGGGAGGAAGTGATCCTCACCAAGTCACTACCCAAATCTTTGAAGATTATCAAGTAAAGTTACTAAGCCTTCGTCCTAAGAGGTAAGAACTTGTGCACTAACCTTTGATTTCGAAATTCCTACTAAAATGAGTAATTAACAAGTGGTTTCATGGGTATAAGGATCGACTATCTTGCATGCATGTATGATAAAAGGGTATGGAGAGATTGTAAGCTAAAAATGTAATAAATTGGGTGTAGGATAATAGAATCTCTCACAAAAAGGTCCTAAAATCACAATGCACACTTAGTGCTTGACAATGTGCCCAAATGAGCTAGAATCTTGATTATCTCTAATTTTTGGTTCAACTTGTAATTCTCATAAAATAGATCGAAGCTGCTAGGAGATCCGAAATTATTGTAAGAATTTAAGGAAAGCTCTATTGAGGTATGTATGGCTAAAAACCCCTCTTCTTAGAAATTGAGCTCCCTTGGTGTCCATGCAAATGTTGTAAGTTCTAAAATTTGATTGATGTAGTGCTTGCTATTTCAAATGAATTGGTGTTGCAAGAATATATGTGAAAGGTGTGCCTCAATGTTTCCAATATGCTATTTTGGGTAATTTAAGGATGTGTCAAGAATGTGAACCATGTGCTAAAATGCCTAGATTTCAAGTCAAGTATAAATTGAGATTATTATGCTGAACTATGTGAAATCCTCTCTATGCTTACAACTTGAATTGCTATCGTGCGTGCTTATTATCTTAAATCGCATGGTTAATGTTATGTGAAATGCAGCGGAAAAGAGTTGAGTTATGAAACATGGCCTAGTGCCAAGTATGATGTGATAATTGTGGACCCAAGTGCTGATGAACTTATATATGTGAAATGAAAATTGAAATGAGATGATTGATGGAAGAGGAAAAACGTCTTGGTAAGACGGCCTAGCCGATCGGGCCGTGATCGGATGCCATGCCGCACACATGGTGGTATTGTCTTGAAATTGAAACCGGAAAGTGGGAATGAAATTATGACTGAGATACATGTCTCAAATGAGGCAACCTAGCCGATTGGGTCGTGATCAGACTCCGCGCAAGAAAGCGATGGTATTGTGAATGATGATGTAACAGTATTAAATGTCCCAATCTAAATCTATGAAAATTGTGTGAAAGCTATGTGATCCCTTATTTGATGATGTGGTGATTGTTTAAAGCTTTGTTGATCCTTATGATTTCTTTATTCTTGTATGGTTGTTCTTTCTAATGAGAAGGTGTTTAGTTATGCATACTAGTACTATTCCCCGGTATTAACGTCCCTTTTGTCGGGGGCGCTACATCTTTGAATGGATGTAGGTGGTTCCATAGCAGACAGTGCCGATCGTAGATAGCGGTGCATCCTTCTCTCAGCAGCCTTGGTGAGCCCCCTTTTCTTCCAGGGGTTATGCAGTGTATCTTTTGTTTTAAATTACCACTTTTTGAGGTATAGTCGGGGCCTTGTTGCCGGCATTATCATAACTGTCTTTTGTATCTTTAGAGGTTCCATAGACGTTTGTGTGGGTTATGTACGAGTGTTGGATGGGTCACTGGACTGTGTCGTAATTCTAAACTCTTGTTCTTTTAAACTGTAACTGTATGAAGTTTAGGAAACTTAACTATGGTTTAAGGTTTGTAATATAAAATGAACTAGCAATGTTATATGTACGATCTTTTCTACTATCTAATTAAATGAAAGCATGGTTTCTTGATCATAGTGAGTAGGATAGAGAGTGTCCAAAAAGGCTTGCTCAGTCGGGTTCACTCGATTGAGCGCCGGTCGTGCCTCCCGAGGTTGGGGCGTGACACCTTATTCCTCCTGTTGCGGCATGCAAGCCGATCCCATCGTACAATAACAATTCACCCTTATTACTCTTAAATATATCACCCTTATTCCTCCTGTTATGGCGCGCAACCCGATCCCACCACATATTAATATTTCACCCTTATTCCTCCTCAATATATCACCCTTATTCCTCCTGTTGCGGCGTGCAACCCGATCCCACCATATCAGTACCAATTATACAGTAAGAACAGAAATTTCACAGTTTAACTCAAAACTCTCCACAATATCTAAACCTCAAACCAAAGGAAACGGAAAGCTTATACATTATAACTTCACACAATTAATACTACTCAGCGAAACGAATCCAAAATATACCATAAAACACTGATAAACCAGCTTAAGCCAATAATATGAGACAATGAGACTACGTGATATCTAATACTTTTAACCACGAAAACCAATATCCGTCAAGTAGTAATTGAACATGGAGACACCAGTAAAGCATGTAATAGTTAAAGCAGGGAAGGCGATATAATAAGAACGGGAAGAAAACAGGCAAAACAAATAAATTGGCGGTGACGGGTACGCCACTCACATGGATTTTCACATAACAATCAAGTCAAGGGTCCCTAATCCCTCGAGTCAAAGTTAGACACAATGCTTATCTTGCTCCAAAGGCCAACTCAAAGCTCAATCACCGCTTTTGCCTTCACATAAGCCTCCATACCAATAAAATCTAGCAAATTACCAACCAAACAATGCAATTTAAGCCTTAGAAACTACCCATGATAGCAAGGAATTCAATTTAGGTCATTTTGAAAATAGTCAACACCCGGGCCCGCTTGGTCCAAATCTAAAATTTGGACCAAAACCCGATTACCCATTCACCCCCGAGCCCGGATATATAATTAGTTTTGGAATCCGACCTCAATTTGAGGTCTAAATTCCTAAATTTCAAAATCCATAGTTTCTACCCAAAAATCCCCAATTCCACCATGAAAATCTTAGATTCTAGGTTGAAATCTTGTTAAATGAAGTGAAAGATTGAAAGAAACGAGTTAAGAATCACTTAGCTATGATTTGGAGAAGAAATGGTCTTTGGAAAATCTCCTCTTGTGGTTTAGGTTTAGAAAATTTTGGAAATGAATCAAAAATCCCGTCTACGTCCCTTTTACACGCTGCAGATGTCGCATTTACGACCTGAGCTTCCTAAATGTGAAGGTACCATCGCAAATGCGAGGTCCTTCAAACCTCTGCTGCTTTCGCAATTGCGAAGGTATGTTTGCAATTGCGAACTTAGTTCTCCGCAAATGCGACAAGAAGATCGCATTTACGATCACTGCCTTCCCAACCTCACTTCGCAAATGCGAAGTATTTGTCGCAATAGCGAGGTCTGCTTAGCCCAGCTACTCTTCGCATTTGCGATGAGAAGCTCACAAATGCGGAACCTGCAGGGTTTGCAATTGTGATGCCTGATCTCACAAATGCGAGATCAGAGGCCTGCAACATGATCAGTTACAACAGCAAAATTTCCTAAGTTCAAAACAGCCCGTAGCCTATCTGAAACTCACCCGTGCACTTGGGGCTCCAAACCAAACATGCACACAAGTCTTAAAACATCATACGAACTTGCTCGTGCGATCAAATCGCCAAAATAACACCTAGAACTACGAATTTAGCACCAAATCACACGAAATTCTTAAGAACACTCTGAAATTCCTCTTTTCTCAACTGGATGCCCGAATCACGTTAAATCAGTTCCGATTTTTATCAAATTTCACAGACATGACTTAAATATTATGTTAAACCTATACTAGGCTCCGAAATCAAAATACGAGACCGATACCAGCGAGATCAAACATTAATAAAATTCTTTAAACCATTAGATTTTCCGACTTATAATTTTTAACAAAAAATCATTACTCGGGCTAGGGACCTCCGAATCCAATTTTGGCATACGCCTAGGTCCATATTTCGATACGGACCCACCGGGGCTTTCAAAATATAAGTCCGGGTCCGTTTACTCAAAACATTGACCGAAATCAACTAAATCAACTTTTAAAGGTAAAAATTATTATTTTTTCAACTTTCCACATAAAAGCTTTCCGAAAACATGCCCAGACTGCGCAAGCAAATTGGAAATAAATAAAATGAGGTTTTGAAGGCCACGGAACACGGAATCGAGTTCTAAAATATGAGATGACTTTTTGGGTCATCACAGTTCGGGAAACTACTATGCATTTTGTGCATCATTTAATCAAATGATATTGTATTTTCTTTCTATCAGTTGAATTAAATAGTTCCATATAATCTTATACTTAATCATAATAAAATATTTAGAATCAATTATAAAAAATTAAAAAGTGCGTAAATTAATATTATTTCTGTGAGAAGGGAGAAGGAACAATACAACGAATTTTGAAAGCAACAATGGTTTGGGAAGGGATGTATTATTGCCCTCTAACATCTATATAAGCGTATAAGATTTCTTATGTTAAAAAAGTAATCGAGGCAATCTATGCAATGGCAATCGTCCTTGACATGATAAATGCCATTTTATATAAGGGTTTTATAAAATTAATGTTAGTTGTTTCTTTTTTATAGTCAAAGAAAGCTTAGTGGTGGATGGGTTTCTATTGACATATTTTCAAGTCTAAATATTTGGTTTTCGTAATTAGTAAAGTTCAAGATCAATTATCAAACATTAATTATTTTTTTAGGATAACAAAATTAGCTTAGGAATTGACGATATGGAATATTTTGGAGCTAAATAGAAAAAAATATATTTATAAAGAAATACATACACATGAAAAAATTGGTTTATTCTATCTGGCTAAATTTACAATGAGATCACATATTGTAGTTTAATTTTTTTTTATAATCTTGCGAAGCACGGATTAATTTACTAGATCCATATAAAGCCTTACAAACTTAGAAGAGTTTATGAAGGTTCATTTAATTCCCCCCCCCCCCCCCTTCCCCCTCCCAATGTATATCTCTCTCTATATATATAAAAAAAAAGTGACGTGGAAGCTCTCATAGTCCAGGATTTGTTTTTCTCCTTTTTCTCATATTTTTGGCTATTTCCCTTTATTTTGGGTCTTTTTATCCTCCTTAAAAGTAATTATTTTATTATTCTTTCGTTTCTATATCCCCACGTTCCTTTCCCTATTAAACACCATTATTCCAAATGTATTACTTCATCAATTGTAACGTAAATTTTGTTTCCTATTTATATACCCATGTTCATTCTCAATTAAAACTCATTACTTCAATTTAATTTTGTGGGTGAATACATATAATCCTTTTTCATTGTGTTTTATGGCTGAATTCTGAAAGGTTTTAATGTCCTTTTCCGTCGGAGCACCGGTGATGTAAACTCTCTCTCTCACACTAAAAATATTAAGCATTATATGATATTACTATTCTAAATGTTCAATCTATCTTTTTTTAGCTTAGAACTTTACTATTTTTTTAGCCTCAAATTGTTTTCTTTTGCAGACGTTGTCATCTTTGATTAATAAAGCTAAGGAGGGAGGCCTTGTACAATTGAGACCTTTGTTTTTGTTTTGGAATGCCCATGAATCAGTACATCGTCAGGTTTTTACAATCAAAGTTAAGAATTCTTTGAGATTTTTCCTGAGATTCTTCTAATTTTCTTTAATTTGACAGCATTTTTTATACTAATATCTTTCCTCATTATTGTAATTTATCTTTACTCTTAAAATTCCTCGTGAGTTCTGTTTTTTCCTTCCATACCACATATATATATATATATATATATATATATATTAATGTTTTATACTTCAATACCACACAAGAGGGGGAGTGATTTGTGTGGTATCAAATTTTTCGCTTAAACTGATTATGGAAGGACCTAGTTCTTCTATGTGTTCCTTATACTACTGTTGCGGAATAATAAATGCAGAAAGTATAGAACACAAGTATTATTGCGTGGAAAACACCCGGGTCAAAATGTGGAAAAACCACGACCTATTACTCAGTAGGATTTTCCCAACACTTCACTAAATCACTGAGCCAAAACAGCATTTACAAAACTCTTTGTAAATCAAAGGATTAACTCTAACTTGAATACTCTGAGTACCTATTACAATTGCCTCTAGATAAAGCTGAATGGTACAATATGAAAATACCTACTACAATTGAACTAGAATAAAAGACAGACACTTGGAACTGGTTCTTCTATCTGGTTCAAGTAGCTTCAGGTTTGCACGCTTGAATCATACACGAACTGCTTGCAAAATTGCCTTGCTATTTTGCTTTCAATTCACGTTTAACTTCTGCTTATGTCGATACCTGTAAAAGAGAACAACACTGATATTTATAGAGTTAGTAAATAGAGATTGACTAGAATTCTGATGCTACTCTTCCTTGGTGGAAGAGTTCTAGTTGATCTCAACCTCTAACTCCTTCCCTTTCTTAAACCATGTTCTCTTTGAGTAAGGAGTCTTTCTCATTATCCAATATGCAACCTTTTCGATCAGGATCAGGAGATATCACTTCGGTCAAGTTAGGTTTATCTCCTTCACGTGCATCTCACATGCTTAAGTTTATCCATATCTGTGCTCTACTGGGATGAACCTGGTTTATGTCTGAGTTCCTTTGTCAGTCTTCAAAACTAACCTTTACTTGGGCCAACAAATTCCCCCTTTTTGATGATGACAAACTCTGTGCTTTTTGTACACTTAGCCCCTGCTAGAACTCCGCCCAACATCAATGCAATGTTAGAAACATTTTCAACTTATCATCAAGGACCATGTTCATTAGGTTATAAACATCACTATTTAGAATATAAAGCACAATTTCTTTTCCCCCTTTTGGCATCATCGAAAAGTTGCATAAACAATGTGTGATTTCCAGATTTTAAAAATTACTCATGGCCACTGAACCAACTTCAAATACATTCATGGATTGATCATCAGTAATCAACTACACATATTCAAACTATCAAGGAAAGATAAACAGTCAACAAGAGCTAAAGCAGAAAGCTTCATTGATAGAGAATATGATTTTGCCACAATCCACAAAATGAAACAAAAACAGTTAAAATATGAGCAAAACAGGAAAAATCCCTAATCTGGGTCACTGAAAGGTCTGGGCAAGATTCAGGCTTAGGAAATCAAGGCTTGGAAGAACTGGGTTTTGGGTTTTGGCTTGGAGAAGGTGCAACATGTCTTGAAGAATTCCATCATTCTTCTCCTTTTTCCTTTGTGAGCTCAGTTCTGAGAGCATCTCTCTCAGATTCTACCTCTGCCAAACGAGCCTTCAGCCTTGCTATCTCAGCATCCTTAGCCCCACTCTCCTGCAACTGAGTTCTAACCTTGCTATTGACAGGTGTCTTTTTGGATGAACCAGGTTCATTGGGAGTGGCAGTAATCTCATAGTCACTTGCGAGCAAAGTATTGATTCCAAAGTGGTCTTTGCTTGTGGCTGTCTCCTACTTCTTCAGAGGCACCTTACAATGAGCAAGAACAGTAGTGAGAATGAAATCATAAGGAGTGGCATGGGCCTTGGAGCCATTGATAATCCGATCCAGTAGCTTGATCATAAACCCATGCCAGTTGATCTGCCGCCCACTATCCAGACACTTCATCAAAATCAAGTCCATGTAGTTGTCAATGTGCCTTCTTTCCTGCCTAGGCAGCACACACTTGTTGACGAATTCAAACAGCACTTTGTGGGATGGCTTCATTTCGCTCTTATACACAACCTTGGCCTCATTCATTTCTTTGCTACCATAGAACTTCCTAGTAATGGCTAGGGTAGTAGGATGGGAGTCCAGACTTGGCTATTTTTGCCTAGTGTAGTCATGATAACCTTCAAAAGGAATACCAAGGATTTCACCCAGCTCTTTTGCATCAAAAGACGATTGAACCCCTTTCACCTGGCTGGTAACTCTTCCATCCTTGACCTCAGCATTGGCCATGAACTCAATTATCTTATTTCTGGCCAGCCTGCCATCTAGCTGAAGGACCATGTCCTTCCACCCCTGAACCTCTAGCTTTTCAAGCAGTAGAACCATACCTTCTTCCTCCAAGTCCATCAAAAGTCTACCATTCAAGATGGTTTGTTTGTCAAACTTGGCTAGCTTATCTTATTCATTATCAGATTTATCCTCTTCTTCACCACTCCAATCTTCCTCCTCAGTAATCTTAACTTGCTTGGCTATCACAGCAGACCTTGTCCTTTTAGCCAAAGTAGAAGGTTCAGCAGACATGGATACAGATGAAGACTTCTTTGAGGAAGTCTTGGTCTTCTTGGGCTTAGGGGTCTGAACCTCCACCTCCACAATCACATGTTCACCTTGATAGACCGGGTCCATCTCATCCACAGCAACAGCCTCAACGGGCTATGCCACCTTTTCTTTCCCTTTTTCCATTCTTTTCTTCTTACTTTCTTCTATAGCTTTCTATAACTCCTCCTCACTCTGCTTCAACTTACTCCTTGTGGCCCTTCCTTTTGGTAAAGCAATATCAGTAGTTGTCGGAGAAGCAGCCTTCCTTTTCTTGGTGGTTCTTGTAGTGATAGGAGTTTTTGGTGTTGGAGTTCTCCTTTTCTTGGGGTTATAGCTGGCACCAACCTTCTTCAGAAGATCTGCTAGGGTCTCCTCAATAGATGAACTAGGTTCATCTGTATGCGTACTGAGATTTACTAGCCCTTCAGCAGCTTCCCCTGAACCACTTCCCCCTGTTTTCTTGCTACCTTCTTCCACTTTTTCTGGCTCAGTCCCATAGATAGCCATTTTAACCATTTCAGAAGTGGGTGAAAAATCAGCCACCTCTTTCCCTTTTCCCTTATCATCACTACGAACACCCTCACTCTTAGTTTCTTTTCCTCTTTTATTTTTACCTCCTCTCTTCTTGACTCAGTTGTTTCCACATCCATAATAGACCCAACAAAAACAAAACGATTCTCCAGATTTTCAGCTAGATCAGAAATTACCTCAGTAGGGGGATTTTGCACAGATGTTGCCTGCTCAGAATCAGAAGACCCAGTTCCTTCCCCCTCACTCGCAGACTTGAAAGAATCATCAGAATTTTGGGAATCTTGGGCTTGACTAGCCTTTAATTGTGCGTTTAATTTCCTTGAAAGTGCACCTGTTGCCATAATTTTGCGAGCAAGCATCTTTACTCGCCTTCTCCTAGGTTGAGGGGTTGTGCTGGGTTGAGGAGTAGTGGAGGAATTGGAGGGAGTAGGTGGAGGAGGTGTGCTTGGGTTGTCTTGAGGGTTTGTCATTCTCTCAAAAGTGGAAGGTTTGAAATTTGGAAGAGAAGAGAAGAGAAGACAGAGAATTTGTGACGGTCGTTGAAAATTATGGGAGTGGCAGTGGAGATGATGATGGATTTTAAAGGGAGAGGGTAATTAATATACAACGACTGCTTTTTGTAGTCAAATAGAAGTCTAATCACCCTGAAATTTTAGGTTGAAAAGGCGGTTAAGCTTCCCTAGAATCTAGGCATTTTAATACAGTGAGGAGTCTAGTTGAAACGGAACTGGTTCAAACTTAAAAGGATAGGCTTTTTGAAGTTTTTGAACGTAGTTAGGACTCTGCTCATGAATTAAATATTAATATTTATAATTGTGCAGAGTGTAGAAAACATACCTCGTTATTCAGATGAATCAGTACTGTTGAACCAGGTTCTTCACTACGAATCCTCTTGATCATGCCTTAATTTGCCAAAATAGAGAAAAATTTTGTTAGAGATCAGTGAGTCATATCAACACATGGCACAGGAGTATACTATTTACAGTATGAGACTGAGCAAAGATTAATCTAGATATTTACACAAGTTCCAGATTTCCTAACCATTTTTTTTCATTTTTTTTTCATTGTGTATTTTGAACTGGTTCCATTAGGTGATCTTAATCATCCCTAGTTCTAACCTGTTCTTTTCAAAGTGTTCTCTACTTAGTGCTTTTGTAAAGATGTTAGCAATCTGCTTATCAGTAGCACAAAATTCTATAGTGATTAGTCCTTTCTCATAGTTGTCCCATAAAAAATGGTGTCTAATATCTATATGCTTAGTTCTCTTATGATGAACCGGGTTCTTTGTCATACTAATAGCACTAGTGTTATCACAAAAAATAGGGATGCAACCAACTTCAATACCAAAATCCATCAACTGCTATTTGATCCACAGCAATTGAGCACAACAAGAAGCAGCAGCAACATACTCAGCTTCAGCAGTAGATAAGGCCACTAAATTTTGCTTTTCTGTAGCCCATGATACAAGACATGAGCCAAGAAAGTGCGCCATACCTGAGGTGCTCTTCCTATCCACAAGGAAACCTGCATAGTCAGCGTCAGCATATTCCACTAGGTTAAATTTACTACCTTTTGGATACCAAAGGCAAAGGTCAATAGTGCCTTTCAATTATCTCAATATTCTCTTGAAAACAGTCAAGTGGGATTCCTTTGGATTTGCTTGAAATCGAGCACAAAGCCCTACACTGAAAACAATGTCAGGTCTGCTAGCAGTAAGATACAAAAGTGAACCAATCATACCCCTATACAACTTCTGATCAACAGATGAACTAGGTTCATCTATGTCCAATTTTGTGGCTATTGCAATAGAAGTGTCTATTTCCTTTGATTCGTCCATTTAAACTTCTTGAGCAACTCTTTTACATATTTCTGCTGATGGATCATGGTTCCATTTGAGTTTTGTTTAATTTGTAAGCCTAAGAAGAAATTAAGCTCACCCATCATACTCATTTCAAATTCACTCCCCATTAGTTTAGCAAATTCCTTACTTAGTTTTTCAGTGGTTGCCCCAAAAATTATGTCATCAACATATATTTGTACTACTAGAAGATCCTTACCTTTTTCCCTCAAGAATAGAGTGCTATCAATTTTACCTCTCTTGTAGCCATGTTCAAGCAGAAATTTGGATGGTCGTTCATACCATGCTCTAGGAGCTTGCTTGAGTCCATAGAGTGCCTTGTCTAGTTTGTGTACATGATTCGAACACTCCTTGCTTTCAAACCCTGGAGGTTGCTTGACAAAAACTTCTTCCATTAAGTAGCCATTTAGGAAGGCACTCTTCACGTCCATCCAGTGAAGAGTAAATTCCATGTATGCAGCAAAGGCTAGGAGGAGTCTTATTGCTTCCAGCCTTGCAACTGGAGAAAAAGTCTCATCATAGTCTATGCCCTCCTCTTGGCTATAGCCTTGAACCACCAACCTTGCCTTGTTCCTTGTAACAGTTCCATCTTCATCAAGTTTGTTTCTGAAGACCCATTTAGTGCCAATTAGTGATCTGTCCTTGGGTGTAGGCACCAGATGCCAAACTTGGCTTCTTTCTAACTAATTGAGTTCATCTTGCGTTGCATTTACCCTGTCTGCATCCTGCAAAGCCTCAACAACATTTTTAGTTTCAATAGGAGATAGGAAAGCATCAAAGGCACAAAGGTTCTTTAATGAAGATCTAGTTTTAATTCCCGAGGCTGGATCAGTAATTATATTCACAATGGGATGAGAACTTTGATACTTGTAAGGTTTCATAACCAACCGGTTTCTGCTTGATGTTTCTCCCATGTTTTGTTGCTGAGGAACAGGCTCATGGACAGGTTCCATTGAGGAATTAAATTCAGTTTCTCTTTGTTCAGTTCCCCCTGTCAGGTTGCCCTAGATGGAAGAACCTATTCCATTACCTGTTACCTAGGCTCTGATACCAACTTGTCACGACCCCAAATACCCCGATCGTGATGGAGCCTATCACAGTACTAGGCAAGCCAACCAAACATTTACCACAACGAAATCTTTTATAAAAATCTTTTTTTTCTAGTATCGAATTAGTCTCAAATCCGTCATATGAAATAGATGAAATAAATAGAATATGCGGAAAACCAGAACAAAATACCAACACAGCCCAACAAATCCGGTGTCACTGGTCAAGAGCCTCTAAATACAACTAAAAAACTGACTGAATAATACATCATAAGTCTGAAATAATAGAATACTAAGATAGGAAGGAGGAAATCAGGGCTGCGAACGCCGTGCAGCTACCTTGCAATCTCCATAAATACTCTGAGAGTGCTGGAAGCTCTCACTCTGATGCACGAGCACCTGGATCTGCACAGAAGGTGCAAGGAGTAACGTGAGTACGCCAACTCAGTAAGTAACTAAGGTACATAAAGTCTGAGTGCAGTGACGAGCATTTAAAAAATCATATATCAGGAAATCTCAACAGAAATATTAAGACAAAGATCTGCAGTTCCATAGATAATTTACTCGTAAAATCTCCAGTTTCAATCAAAGTCTTTGAAATCATTTATTAACATTTTCAATAGAGGCTTAGTATAAAAGATGAGTGAAAACAACAAATATCATAAACAGGCCCCTTGGGCAAGATATCACTCATAGGTATAACCCCTCGAGCAAGCCTCTCAGTCACTCGTGACTCAGTTCTCGTCATACAGTACCCACTCTCAGCACTCCGGCTCAATAATTAGGTCATAGTATTAATAAGAATAATAATCGTTGCGGCGTGCAGCCTGGTCCAATATATAGTCAACTACGCTCACTGGGGTGTACAGACTACAGAGGGGCTCCTACAGCGCAAGCGTTATATTGCTGCGGCACGCAGCCCGATCCAATACATATCACTGCGGCGTGCAGCCTGATCCATATAAGTATCGTTGCAGGGTGCAACCCGATCCTTAATATATAAATATATAATATCGCTGCGGCGTGCAGCCCTATCCATATTATATATAATCCTCACCATTAGGTCCTGAACATCTCTCAGTCATTAACCTCACGGCCACTCGGGCATATCGGTAAAAATCAGGGAAACTCAGCCCAAACAGTTTTCATATATTAAGAAGTATAGTAATGAAACTTGTTTTAAGCAATAAACAGGTGAAACGTGACTGAGGATATGCTTTCAAATCAAATAGAGTGAGGAAAGTAGTAAAAATAGCCCTAAGGGTCTAAACAGGTCGGCACAAGGCCCCAAACACGGCATACAGCCCAAGATATAGTATAAAACTCTAAAATACGGAATATCATAAGATTTCAAATCAAACACGCGGCTCAATAGCCGCTACGGGATGGACCAAGTCACAATCCCTACCTGTGTACGCCCACACGCTCGTCACCTAGCATGTGCGTCACTTCATTTATCAAAAAAATACGAAACACCGGGGTTTCATACCCTCAGGTCCAGATGTACAATGGTTACTTACCTCAAACCGGATGGAATACTACTCCGCGATGCCCTTGCCTCTCGACTCGGCCTCAATTGGCGTCGAATCTACCCAACATCAGAATCATAACATTAGAATATGCTAAGGAAATGAAACGCGTGCGAAGATAATCAAATTACAACACAAATTCCAAAATTGGCCAAACCCGACCCTCGGACCCACATCTCGGAATCCGATAAAAATTACATCAATAAATTCCTTATCCTCCCACGAGTCCATGCATACCAAGAATACCAAAATCCGACCATAAATGATCCCTCAAATCCCTAAATTAAGGTCTTCAATTTCCAAGCCCTAAACCCCCAATTTTTGCTACTAATTTCCATAGATTTCAAGCTTAATCAGTCAAAAACCATCATAGAAACAAGTTTAGGGTCCAAAAACCTTACCTCCACGAAATCCCCTTGAAATCCCTCTTCAAAATGCTCCCTCAAGCTCAAACCCGTATGTAAAAATGGTGGAATAACAAAAAATTCGTGAAGGAGGACTTAAATACTTTCTGGCCCAGGTTTTTCGCACATGCGGCCCATCTTCCGCGCCTGCAGAGCCGCTTATACGGCCAAATGACCGCTTCTGTGGTTACCACTTAAATCCACAAAACCGCACCTGCGCATAAAATACCGCACCTGCGGTCTCGCAGGTGCACTGAACCCTCTGCACCTGCGCCTTCTGCCCTCCTTACCCATAACCGCATCTGCGGTTTCTCTTGTGCTCCAGCGATCCTGCACCTGCGGTTCCCAATCCGCAGGTGCGGTTATGAAAGTAAATCTACCAGCATCAGCTGCAAAATTCCAACTCTCCATTTCCCGTCAACCATCCGAAATTACCCCGAAGCCCCCGGGACCTCAACCAAAAGCACGAACAATTCATATACCACTATCCAAACTTATACCAATCTTCGAAACACCTAAAACAACATCGAATCAACAACATAACATCGGATTCAAACCTAAGTTCCAAAAACTTCCGAATTCCGCTTTTGATCAAAAGTCTATCAAACCTCATTCGAATGACCTGAAATTTTGCACACACGTCACAAATGACACAACAGACCTACTACAATTTCCGGAACTCCATTCCGACCCATATATCAAAATCTCCGCCACCAACCGAAAAATGCCAAAATTCCAATTTCGCCAATTCAAGCCTAAATCTACCTGGACCACCAAAAATCATTCCGATCACGCTCCTAAGTCCCAAATCACCTCACGAAGCTATTCAAACCATTGGAATTCACATCCGAGACCTATTTCACATAAGTCAACATCCGGTTGACTTTTCCAACTTAAGCTTACTCCAAAGAGACTAAGTGTCTCAAACCTTTCCAAAACTATTCCGAATTCGAACCAACCAACCCGATACCATATAACATAGATGAACAAAGCATAAAGAAGTAGAAAAAGGGAAAATGGAGCGGTAACTCATGAAACGACCGGGCGGGTCGTTACAAAAACAAGTTAAATCAGTCGTACTCCAATTCATCAGGAGTAACTGGCTGTTTGAGGTGAATTATAGACTTCTTATGAACATCCCCGGATAAATCCTTTCTCTTATCTGAAATAGTAAGAGGAAAAAAGGGTCAGCGCGATGGCATTATAAAGCAGAATAGCAATAATCTGAAAGCTGCACATGGCAACTCACTCAACCCGACCTCCATAAATTGAATTTAGAAATAAAATGCCTATAAATTTTGCCAATTACAAATAATCTCATTTTACTCTCTTCACCTTCAGATTTGTGCCATCATTATAAGACAGATAAAGGATGGAACAAGAATCTATGCATGATGCTTGCAGTTCCCACCAAAATGGAATTGTAAGGATGCAGTGGTTACGGAATATCGATGTTCCAGTAAAAGCAACTGGAATGGAGTTCTCTTACACCCTCCTTAACGACCCGGCCGATCATTTTGAGTATTTAGCCCCGTATTCCCTATTTGATGCTTTACATATGTTTATTTTTTGTTACGTGACTTGTCAGGGTGATTGGTTTTGTTTCAGGGAGGTTTTGGAGTAAATTGGGATACTTAGTCCCAAGGTTGGAAGCATAAGTTGTAAAAGTTGACCTCAGTTTGACTTTTGTTTAGACGACTCTGGAATGAAGTTTTGATGGTTCCAATAACTTCGTATGGTGAATTTGGACTTAGGCGTATGTCCGGATGTGAATTTGGAGGTCCGTAGGTTGATTTGGTATTTTTTGGCGAATGTTGGAAAGTTGAAGGTTTGGAAGGTTGATAGGTTTGACCGAGAGTTCACTTTGATGGTATCGGGTTTCAGTTTTGGTTCTGAAAGTTGGAATAGGTCCGTTGTGTCATTTGGAACTTGCATGCAGAATTTGAGGTCATTCCGAGTTGTTTAGGATTGATCGACCTAAGTTTTGAATTTAGAAAGCTAGATTAGTTCCTTAGGCTTGAATTGAGGTGCGATTAGTGATTTTTGATATTGTTTTGTGTGATTTAGGCCTTGAGTAGGCCCTTGTTATGTATTGAGATTGGTTGGTTGAATTGGATGAGGTACCGGGGACCTCAGGTGCGTTTCAGATGGGTTTTAGACCATTTCTCCATGTTTTGGAACTGTTGATTCTCAGTTCTGCTTTACCTCTTCGCGATCGCTATAGGGCAGTCGCGTTCGCGGAGGGTATTTTGTTAGCAGGCGAGTTGTTTTTCGCACTCGTGAAGGTGTGATCGTGTTAATGTAGCTTGGGGAGGCAGTGATCTTCGCAATAACAATGAGGGGGATGCGTTCGCGTAGAAGGAGAGGTTGGTAAGGGCGTCAGGCTTTTATCCTTCGCGATCACGAGTAGAGCACCGCGTTCGCATAGTGTCAGCAGTGGAGTGCATCGCGTTCGCGACCAGGGCTCGCGTCCGCAATGGGTTTTTTCTAAGGCAGTGTTTAGTTGTTTTTCGCGAACACGAAGTTGGTCCCGCGATCGCGAATGGTATGCCTAGGCAGACCATAACTACTCTATTTTTAAGGGGTTTATTTATTTGAACATATTTTGAGTTGTAGAGCTCGGATTTGAGCGATTTGGGAGGGAATTTTCACAATTTGGATTGAGGTAAGTATTTTTAACTTAGATTTTCATTATTCATGAACCCAAACCTTGATTTTAGCATTTAATTGGTGAATCAAAGTGAAGAATTTGGGAATTTTAGGAAAAATATTTCTAAAGCATAAATTGATGATTTGAGGGTCTATTTGAGGTCGGATTTGGATGAAACACATATATTTGGACTCGCATCGACATGGGTGTTCAAAATTTGTGAGTTTGGTTCGGTTTCGGGATGCGAGCCCAGGGTTGACTTTTCTATTTTGGTTAAAGATCTTAGCTTTAACATGTAGAACCATTTCATATTGCTTTTATGGATGATATTAATTTATTTTTGCTAGATTCGAGCCGTTCAGAGGTTGATTCACTGGGGAAGGGCTTATTAGAGGATTAATTTGGCTTTCTTGAGGTAAGTATCTTACCTAAGCTTGGTTGAGACACTAGTTGCATGAATTATTTATGATAGCTATGTGCCATGGGTGGCGCACATGTGTGGAGTTGATCCCATGTGCATGCATCGATGTATTTATCCATGCTCGGGATTGTGCTTAGGCTATGATATGCATTGAAATGATTACTTAGCTTTATGCTATGATGCTTCTTATATTTTTAACCATGTACTATGCTATTTAAACCATGTTTGAGGTTACATGGAGGTTAATCTGCTGTGATCATGCCGGACAGATTTTGATTATTGCATGTCAATATGCCGTGCAGTGTATGGATATGGATCCATCCCCCTAGGGTCACACTTTCATGTTTCTTCTTGATGGTGTACACGCGAATTGAGGAAAACTGATCAGTAGTCTAGTACTATTATGGAAATTCTGAGGAAAAGCTGGCCAGTGTTTGATTTGGTTGCTGCATGTCAATCTTACTTGTAACTTTCTTGAATACTATCTGATATATTTGCATATCTTCTTTATATGCTGGATTTTTGACTGAGTAGAGTACGTTAAGTGATTGTATGCGCCACGGTGGTTCTTCCTGCCATTCATGACTTGATTATATTATTGTTCTGTACTTGTTGGATTTTTGAACTGTATAGGTTATTAGCGGGTATCATTTTTAATTCTTGCCTTATTACCCCGCCGAGGTTTGTTATGATACTTGCTGAGTACATGGAATCGCTTATTATGATACTACACTCTGCACTTAATTGTATAGATTCAGGTGTTGGACTGAGCCACCAATAGCAGAGTTTTTCTTGCTGAGTTATCCGAGAGACGAGGTAGAGCTATATATCGAGCGCAGTCTTGGCATCTCTTTTCATTTTGTACTATTGTCTTTATTTCAGACAGTATTGTTCTTAGCATTTCAAAATTGTATTTGCGTTTAGAGCTCATGACTCTGTATTTACTAGTTCTAAGGGGGATCTTTTATGTATCGATACTGTTGTTTATGTTAATTAACATTAGACTTGTACTATTTTTGTCAATTCAGTATTTAAATTTTGTATTTGTTATGCTTGGCTTGCCTAGCAAATGAGTTAGGCTTCATCACAGTCGTTTGATGGTTTTGGGTCGTGACAAGTTGGTATCATAGCCCTAGTTTCATTGGTATTGCGGTTCAAAGCAAGTTTAGTAGTGTTTTACAGATCGATACAGAGACATCTGTACTTATCTCCGAAAGGCTACCGAACTGTTAGGAAACTTCACTTTCTTGCATTCTTGTCGTGCGGATTTATTAATTCCAAAATTTGAACCTTTGCTCTTCTATTCTCTCACAAATGGTGAGGACACGTCCAGCTGGATCGAGCGGCCAGGCACCAACGCCACCAGGCAGGTTCGCGAGAGGTCGAGGCCGAGGCCGAGGTGGGGCTCGCACTCCAGCTAGAGCAGCACATGTGGAGACACTAGTAGCTCCAGTGGAGGAGCAAGTTTCGGATACTGTTTAGCTGGTAAGACTAGCTCAAACATTGGCGGTACCTATTGTTATACCTGGTCTTCAGGAGGCATTGGCTTAGATCTCGAGTGTGTACACGAGTTTGGCTCAGGCGGATATGGTACCGGTTGCACCAGCTACCTCATAGGCTGGGGGGGGGAGCCTGGCCTCCCGCCGCCCGTACACTGCAGCAGCTTGCTCAAGGTTATCACACACTAGGGGTTTTACCAGTTCAGCCAGATGTTGCTGCTCGGGCCGAGGTCGGTCCACCTATGACTAATGAGAAGCAAAAGAGGTTGGAGCGGTTTAAGAGTCTTAATCCTCTCGAGTCAATGGAGGAGATTCAGAGGATGCTCGGGGCTTTCTGGATCGGTGTCATCGGATTCTTTGCATATCGATTATTGTGGACACGAATGGAGTTGCCATTACTACTTATCAACTGACAGAGGCAGCCTCCAGTTGGTGGCAGACTTATGAGTCTGGCAGGCCAGCTGGCGAAGCACCACTATCATGAATGAGTTCTCAGTTCTCTTCTTTGAGAAGTTTGTCCCAAAGACTCACAGAGAGGAGTTGCGTAGGGAGATTAAGTAGCTACACCATGACGGTATGACTGTGACCCGAAATGATATGAGATTTGCAAATTTTACACGTCATGCTATATTCTTGGTTCCCACTGATAAGTTGGGATTTTAACGTATTAGTTGCTCTCTTTTAGTGGTCATTATGTTTGCCTTTCATATATTCGCTGGTTCTTGTGTTGTTGTTATTATTTCCATGATGGTACTGATATATTGTCTCTTTTTGTCTTTTCGTCTTCTTGAGCCGAGGGTCTTTTGGAAATAGCCTCTCAACCCCATCGGGGTAGAGGCAAAGTCTGTGTACACACTACCTTCTCCAGACCCCACTCGTGGGACTACACTGGGTCGTTGTTGTTGTTTTACTTGTGATTTAGGCCAAAAATGTTTGAAGGTATTCCTGGGAACTATGAAATATGCTTGCCTGCAGGAATTGTTCAAAATGAGCCAAAGGAATCAGAGCCAACTCACAAAGGAGCCAAAAGTTGAACAAAACAAAGACTGGACAAAGAATCCTTAAACGCGGACCGCACCAATATTGTGCGGCCACAACAGCCATGGTGCGGCCGCGATCATAATTACGCGAACCGCGAGGACAGAGATTAAGAGAGCTGGCAACCTGAGCTAAAGAGAGTAGTGCGGACTGCACCAGAATTGTGCGGCTGCGAAAGTCCCTTGTGCGGTCCGCAAGATGAAGAATCAGAGAGTTGATTTCAAGCCAAACTCAAGTAAGTGCGGACCACGTTACTTTTACATGGCCGCATAGTTTGGAGCGCGCCCGCACCTAGAATTATGCGGTCCGCGAAAGTCTAGATCAACCCAGATACAAAAGGGAAAAACGCGGACCGCATTAGAATTATGCGACCGCGAAAGCAAGAGTGCGGCCGCACTCAGAAATATGCGGCCGCACAACCTCCGCAAGGGCAATTTTATCAGATATTTTCAGCTTAGTATAAATAGAACTTTTTGTCATTTTTAGGTTATGTTATGTTTTGGATGAGCACGTGAGATGGCTGAGCTTTCTGTTTTCGGAAAAATTTTACTAGATTCATCTCTTATCATTAGATTTTCATTGCATAAGTTAATATTATGGCTTTTATCTTCATCTCATCTTTAATTTCTGTTATTTCCATGAGTAGCTAAACCCATAGCTAGGGTTATGACCAAACCCTAGTGTGGGTATTTAATGGGTATTTGATTTTAGGGCTTGAATGTGAATGGGTTAGTGATATTTAGCCTAGTTCTTGCCAGAACTATAGAATTAATGGTTGCAAATATTGATTCATGC
Source organism: Nicotiana attenuata (assembly GCF_001879085.1). Classification (NCBI taxonomy): domain Eukaryota; kingdom Viridiplantae; phylum Streptophyta; class Magnoliopsida; order Solanales; family Solanaceae; genus Nicotiana; species Nicotiana attenuata. Next base: position 10,568,133 of record NC_031989.1, read on the forward strand.
CTTTATGACTTAGTCTCTACTTGAGAAAGAGGGACTAAGTCTAGGACAACTAGGCTAAAAAGGAGTTGGGGTGAACTCAAGAAATCGATAGCCCCAATTAAAGGGTTAAACCTAGAGATAGTAATACCCGACTTGAGCTAATATCACTTGATCTGTATGAATACCCATTTGGCTTGAGAATGCCAAATTGGGCAAAATCACTCAAACTATCGAGAGGTATAGAGTGAGTACCCGGGTGTGATAGCTATATTACGATCCCAACTAATCAAGCATGCCCTAGATTTTGCTACCCGTTAGATAACCACCTAGGTAGAAGTCACGACCCTAGTTTCTTTAAACACTTGAAAAACAATAGCAAAAATATTGTCCTTAGTTTCAATCGTTGCAATCCTTAAAGTTAGAAGTAGAAATTAAACCCATATTTGTGGAAGTGTAATTAGATGCAAAGCCTACATCTAGCTTAGATATAAACCTAATTCCAATCATTAACTCCTTGTGGGTTCGATCCCGACCTAGTTGGGTTAAAACAGCATCGACCACCCTCGCTACTCAACAGTAGTGCAGGCTTGGACCCGATCAATTTTTGGCGCCGTTGCCGAGGAGTTAGACGGTCTTAGCTATATATCTGAGTATTTGTGTGTTTTGTTTTTCTTTCCTTCTGTTTTTCTAATTTTGTGTATGAATTGCTTTTAGGTACCAAATGGCTCTTAACAACGAAGCCCTCGGGAATATACCATTGAGGGAGGAGGTAGATGACGAACATATGGATGAGGTTCATCTTGAACCTCATGTACAAAGAAGAGGCCGCCAGGCTAATGACAACATCCCAAACCCTCCCCCACCTCCTCCAAGGGTAGCACACCGGGTGTTGCCCAACGAAGGCTATGCAAGTGCAATAGTCCCGCCCCGGATTAGGGCGGGCAACTTTCAAATAACCATTGTCATGCTTACGCTGTTGGAACATAGGGGTTCTTAACCGGAGCTCCATACCAAAATGCCTATAAGCATCTCAAAGGTTTTGTTGATACGTGTTGGGGGAGCAAGCAGACTAATGTCTCCGAGGATGCATTGAGGTTAAGGCTTTTCCCATTTTCTCTAAGGAGTAAGCTTTGGATTGGCTAGAGAGGTTACCCAACCATTCCATACACACTTGGGATGAGTTGGCCGAGAAGTTCATCGTAAAGTTCTTTTCCTCGGGGCATATGGCAATGCTAAGAGATGAGATCCTTGCTTTTAAACAAGAGCCAAATGAACCGTTACATGAGATTTGGGAGGGGTACCGAACAATGGTCAAAGAGTGCCCTAACAACGACATGACCGAGGCTATGATCCAACAAACCTTTTATAGGGGGATAATACAACTAATCAGTGTGTGGTGAATCAACTAGCTGGGGGTAATTTCATGAACACGCTGTATTCCGAGGCTTGTGAAATATTGGATGAGATGGAGGATACCTCTTAGGCTTGGCAAAGTAGAGCTAATGTTCCTCAAGGTGACCCAAATGTTATTCACCTACACAAGGAGCTACATGATCACGGTCAAGCTATAGCGGAGTTGAAAACCACAATGAATCAATTGGCCAAGGCTCAACTTCAACAAGTTTAAGGACTAAAACAAGTCAGTGCCAGGGAAGGAGTGAACATGATGGTCAATAAGAGAAGGCAACGAGGTCAACAAGTTCAAAACAATCCGGATCAATTTGAGCAAAGTGGTAGTGGGTACAATCAAGATGATTCATATGATGATCAAAGTGAAGAGGTTCAATATGTCAACAATTATCAAGGTCAACAGAGCAATGCTCTGAATCAACAACAGTGGAAATCATAGGGAAACCAAGGAAATTGGGACAATCAAGGTCAACAAGGAAATTGGAATAGTGGCAACAAAAATAACCAAGGCAATTGGGGGAACAACAACAATCAAAATTGGGGTAATCAAGGAAATCAAGGCAATTAGGGTGGCAACAATAATAGTAATTGGGGAGGCAATAACAATCAAGGGGGTTGGAACAACAATAATCAAGGATATCGGGAGTCGGGCTTTCAAAGGCCCCTGATGTATCAACAACCAAAAAACCTACCTCCATATCCGTCACAAGGTCCTAGTTCTTCGAACAATGAGTTGGGACGGATTGAAAACTTGTTCAAGAAGATGATGGAGAAAAAAGCCGACTCCGATGCCCAATTAGCATCCCACAACACTTCTATCCGCAACTTGGAATTCCTACTTGGCCAAATATCTCAAGCTTTGAATACTCGCCCTAAGGGGGCACTACCAAGTGATATGGTAGTAAACCCGAAGGTTGGGAACAATACGGGGCATGCTATGGCGGTGACTACAAGAAGTGGGAAAGGTGGAGTTGCTAGTACCTCAAACTTAAGAACAATTGTGAATGATGATGTGGTGATGCAAGATGATGATGAGACAAGCAATGATGTTCCAGTAAATGATGAAAATGAAGTGAGGATAGACATTGATGAAAATGTGGAGGAGACACAAGACGATGCGAACCCATCTAGGGAACATGTGATTGACATACCGGATCTGGTAGTGCCCAAAGCCAATGCTACTTTGCCAAGGACTCCTCCACCATATCCTCAAAGGCTTGCAAAGCAAAACAATGAGAATCAATTTAAGAAATTCATTGGTACGATTAAATGTTTGTCCAAAAATGTTCCATTGGTTAAAGCCTTAGAACAAATGCCGGGATATGCCAAGTTCATGAAGGACTTGGTAACAAAGAAGAGATCAATGAACTGTGAAACGATCAAAATGACACATTAAGTGAGTGCCATTGTCCACTCCATGGCTCCAAAGATAGAAGACCCCGGTGCCTTTACATTCCCATGCACTATTGGTAGTACCGATTTTGCCAAAGCTTTGTGTGACTTGGGGGCAGGCATTAACTTAATGCCCTATTCTATGTTCAAGACATTAGGGATTGGGCAACCAAGACCCACATCCATGAGGTTGCAAATGGCGGACCGGACAATGAAGAGGTGCTAGTTTGGGTCGACAAGTTCATACTTCCCGCAGATTTTGTGATACTTGACTGTGGGGTTGACTATGAGGTGCCAATCATTTTGGGATACCTTTCCTAGCTATAGGGAAGGCCTTAGTTGATGTTGAAGCTGGGGAGCTCACCTTCCGAGTGGGCGATGAAAAAGTTGTGTCCATGTTTGCAAGTCAATGAGGTAGTCTAATAGCAATGAAGTGTGTTGGTTTGTGGATCTTGTGACCGAAGCAATTGTTGAGGACACAAGTGTTGTGATTAATGTTGACGACCCATTGGAAGCTGTGTTATTGACTCATGATGAGTATGAGAAGGAAGGCTTGGTAGAATATGTCAATGCTTTGCAAGGAATGGGATCATATACATATGAGCCCCGAAAACTTTCCTTGGACCTTGAGAACCGGAAGACTCCACCAACAAAGCCCTCAATCGAGGAGCCTCCCACATTGGAGCTGAAACACTTGCCTTCACACCTCAGGTATGAGTTCTTAGGCCCTTGTTCCACTTTACCTGTTATTCTTTCCTCGTGCTTAACTAACGTGCAGGTAGATGCCACCCTTGCGGTGCTCCAAAGGAGGAAAAAGGCAATAGGTTGGACATTGGCGGATATTCGGGGTATAAGCCCCGCCTTTTGTATGCACAAAATCATATTGGAGGAGGATTCCAAACCTTCCATGGAACATCAAAGAAAGTTGAATGAGGCCATGCAAGAGGTAGTCAAGAAAGAGATCATCAAGTGGTTGGATGATGGGGTTGTCTACCCCATTTCTAATAGTTCGTGGAGTTCACCAGTGCAATGTGTCCCAAAGAAGGGGGGCATGACTGTGATTACAAATGACAAAAATGAGTTGGTCCCCACAAGAACTGTCACCGGTTGGAGAGTATGCATGGATTATAGGAAGCTCAACGAAGTGACTCGGAAAGACCATTTTCCGCTTCCATTTCTTAATCATATTGGATAGGCTAGACGGACGTGCTTATTATTGCTTCTTGGATGGGTATTCCGGATATAACCAGATTCTTATTACACATGAAGACCAAGAAAAGACCACTTTCACTTGTCCGTATGGCACATTTGCATTCTCGAGAATGCCATTTGGTTTATGTATTGCACCTGCTATTTTTCAGCGATGTATGATGGCAATATTCATAGATATGGTGGAGGACATCCTCGAGGTTTTCATGGATGATTTCTCTATTGTGGGGGATTCTTTTGAAGCGTATTTGGATAATCTTGACAAGGTATTGGCACGTTGTGAAGAGACCAACTTCGTGCTTAATTGGGAGAAGTGTCACTTTATGGTTGAGGAGGGCATTGTCCTCGGCCACAAGATCTCCAAGAATGGTATTGAAGCGGATAAAGCAAAAATTGAAGTGATATCAAAATTCCCTCCTCCTACATCCGTCAAAGGAGTGAGGAGCTTTCTAGGTCACGCAGGGTTTTACCGCCGGTTCATCAAGGATTTCTCAAAAGTGGTGAACCTTTTGTGCAAGTTGTTGGAAAAAGATGTCGAATATGTGTTCAATGATGATTGCATGAGGGCATTTGAACTACTCAAGTATCGGTTGACTACCACTCCCATCATTACCGCACAAAATTTGAGCTTACCATTTGACTACCAATTGGAGCTTATCGGTTGACTACCACTCCCCATGTTCGGTGTGGTTCAATATATCCAACTTTTGCTGCCGGATTGGTGGAAAAATCTCTCATCAAAGGTCAAATATGGAGAAGGTCCTTCTGGGACCAAGTAGATTTGGTTTACCTATTTTCTTAATCGTTTTGGAATTCGAATCTAATAAGGCAAATGCCATTAGTAACTCATTTATTTATAGTCGTTTTAGGTTCGTCTTATTTATTACATTAATGAAATGAGGCATTTATCAACATTAAATCTCTCCAAATCTACTTGTCGCTAGGCCCACCGTGGGCACAACAAGGTTCCCCAAATTAGGACGTGAATTTACATTCCCGCAATACGTGTTTAAATACTGCAAATGCTTTTCAGAATCCTGACTTATCTACCTTTTGTTTTTCTTTATTTTGATTATTCCCATTCCCTATGGTTGGTTCGCACATACTGGCATCATCCAGAGGACCTCCACCGCCTCCTCCTCCAAGCAATCTGAATTGTAGAAGACAAAGACATGGATTACAACGTGTTAGTTGAGGAGGAGGAAGAGGAAGAAGGCCTTACAATTCAAACCGTGGAGAAGGGAGTTGTTCTCCAGAATTGGACTGCCACACCATACTAGGCCTGCCGAGTTCCTAGGTAACTTGGCAATTAGCCTGACTTGTTTAGGCATTTAAGATATTTTCAGTAATTTTAAAGACGCATTTTGTTTCGAAATAATTGCTCGAGTCATTGAGCCGTACCTATTTTGGATATTTTCAAAATTATTTAATGCATTGCTATTTAGTATTGATTATTATCTTTCATATTTTTTCTACAGCGTTATTATTAATTTTCCTGATGAACCAATGACTGTGACATGTAATGAGACAACACAATATAAGGATAGTGACTCAGAAGAAGAGGATGAAATACCAGAGGAAGTTGTCAGAGAAGTTGAGAATTTTGAGAACAAACCTAAGTCCAATCTGGACGAAACCGAAGCAATAAATTTGGGAGATTCTGAAACCGTCAAAGAAACTCGCATAAGCATCCACTTATCACCGTCATAGATGGAAGAGTACACTCGTTTCCTGAAAGAATATAAGGATATTTTTGCATGGTCATATGATGATATGACCGGTCTGAGCACATCCATAGTGTCTCATAAGTTGCCCACCAATCCAATGTGTCCGCAGGTGAAGCAGAAACTCAGAAAATTCAAACCAGATATGAGCCTAAAGATCAAGGAAGAAGTCACTAAGCAGATCAAAGCCAAAGTCCTCAAGGTAGTTGAGTACCCAACCTGGTTAGCCAACATCGTACCAGTTCTGAAGAAAGATGGGAAAGTAAGGGTGTGTGTTGACTATCGGGATTTAAATAGAGCAAGTCCCAAGGACGATTTTCTGCTGCCAAATATACACATTCTGATCGACAATTGCGCCAAACATGAACTCGAATCCTTTGTGGATCGCTTCGCGGGTTATCATCAGATTTGGATGGACGAAGAAGACGCGGAGAAAACAGCCTTCATTACACCATGGGGAGTCTACTGCTACAAAATGATGCCATTCGGTCTAAAGAATGCTGGGGCTACCTATATGAGAGCCATGACGACCATCTTCCATGATATGATACACAAGGAAATAGAGGTGTATGTTGATGACGTCATCATCAAATCCAAGAGGGCCGCATATCACATAGCAGACTTCAGGATGTTCTTTGACATGCTAAAGAAGGTACAATTTAAAACTGAACCCCGCAAAATGTGCATTCGAGCTTCCTGCAGGAAAATTATTGGGATTCATCGTCAGCCACCGAGGAATCGTGTTGGACCCGTCCAAAGTTAAGGCTATCCAAGAGTTATCACCACCGAAGAGCAAAAAGGACGTGATGAGCTTCTTGGGACGTCTCAACTACATCAGCCGCTTCATAGCACAGCCCACAGTTATATGTGAACCCATCTTCAAAATATTGAGAAAGGATGCTGAAACCAGTTGGACTGAAGATTGTCAAAGGGCTTTTGACAAAATTAAGGAATACTTGTCTACACCACCAGTCCTAGTCCCGCCAGAACTTGGGAGACCTTTGCTACTCTATCTGTCCGTATTAGAATGGGCTTTTGAATGTGTTTCGGGACAACATGACGAGACAAGAATAAAGGAGCAAGCCATATATTACTTGAGTAAGAAGTTCACACCTTACGAAGCACGGTATACTCTGCCGGAACGCACCTGCTGTGCTTTGACATGGACAACTCAAAAATTGAGGCATTATTTCTGTTCCTATACCACATACCTCATATCCAGGATGGACCCTCTGAAGTACAACTTTCAGAAGCCCATGCCAACTGGGATGTTAGCCAAGTGGCAGATATTGTTAAGTAAGTTCGATATCATCTATGTAACTCAGAAGGCAGTCAAAGGACAAGCATTGGCAGACCATGTTGTTGAAAATCTTGTGGGAGGAGAATACGAACCACTAAAAATGTATTTTCCTGACGAAGAAGTGTCATTTGTAGGAGAGGACATTACTGAAGCCTATGACGGATAGAGAATTTTCTTCGACGGGGCTGCACACTTCAAAGGAGTGGGTATTGGTGCAGTTTTGGTATCAGAAACAGGTCAACATTACCCGAAATTCGCAAGCTTAGGTTTTCGTGCACCAACAATATGGCAGAAATGCCACCAATGCCAGGTACATGCAGACATAATAAAGGTACCACCAAACGAGCTCAATGCAACAAGTCCACCTTGGCCTTTTGCTACCTGGGGAATGGATGTCATTGGTCCAATCGAGCCCACCGCTTCTAACGGGCACCGGTTCACTCTAGTGGCTATATACTAATTCACAAAATGGGTAGAGGCTGCATCTTATAAAGGTGTAACCAAGAAAGTCGTCGCAGATTTCGTCAAGGATCGTATTGTTTGTCGATTCGGGGTCCCCGAGTCCATTATCATTGATAATGCCGCAAATCTCAACAGTGACCTGATCAAAGCCATGTGTGAAACCTTCAAAATCAAGCACAAAAACTCTACAGCATACATGCCTCAGATGAATGTAGCTGTGGAAGCTGCCAACAAGAACATCAAGAAGATACTGAGGAAAATGGTAGAAAATCACAAAAAATGGCACGAGAAGTTACCCTTTGCCCTATTGGAGTATTGCACCACAATCCGCACATCAACTGGGGCAAATCCCTATTTACTGGTTTATGGTACCGAAGCTGTCATTCCAGTCAAGGTAGAAATTCCTTCTTTAAGGATCATACAAGAAGCCGAACTCAGTGATGCAGAATGGATAAGGAGCCGCTATGAGAAACTAGCCCTCATAGATGGAAAAAGAATGAATGCAGTATGTCACGGTCAGCTTTATTAAAATAGAATGTCCAGAGCTTTCAACAAAAAGGGTCAGACCAAGACAATTCGCACTGGGGCAGCTGGTGCTGAAGCGGATCTTCGTGCATCAGGATGAAGCCAAAGGGAAATTCCCACCCAACTGGCAAGGTCGTTACATGGTTCGCCAGGTGCTAATAGGAGGAGCACTCATACTTGCAGAAATGGACGGAGAAGTTTGGCCAAAACCTATCAATTCAGATGCAGTCAAGAGATACTATGTTTAGATTGTTTACATTCATTCATCTAATGTAACTGAACTACGCTTGACCTGATTCCCGTTTAAGAGGGGATACGTAGGCAGGCCTGTGGGTTCGGTCACATCTTAATTAAATCTTCATTTCCCCAGAACCAGAAACTAGGGCAGAATTTTAAGGAGGATCCTCAAAATTCCAGAACGAGTCCAGCCGACGCCATAATATGCCAGACAGTCAGAAATCGGTTAAGTAACTGGAGCAAAATTTTGAGAAGGATTCTCAAAATTCTGGAGCAGATCTACTAAATTTTGTTGCACGCAGAACGACCGAAGGATCAAATTGAGGCAGAATTTTTAGGAGGGCCCTCAAAATTCTAGTGCAAGGAAGCCGCAATGTCTCTAAAAGTGTTACAGTTATTAGTTCATCTAATTTACTTGATATTATATACCACTATGTTTTTTCTATAATAACTCCATTTCATCAATAAGTGCATATTTTCGAAAACATTATTTCTGTCGCCGCCAGGTGTTACCCAGGGCAACTTGAACAGGGCCTCTAGAGCAAAGCAAGCAGACAAAGGCACGGACCAACCTCCCCCTACAAAACTCACGATTTTTCTTTGGATACAGGCACAGTGAACATAACAGAAGTATTCGCAAATATACACATATGAAAATCACTATCAATCAGGCCACTAGACGCAAATATATCTGCACCTAAGAAATATTCTACTCCTATTTGCTACTTGTTCACTGCATAAGGCTAAGCATTACCTTCTCTTTGCATGAGACTAAGCCCTATCTCAAATCTTGCATAAGGCTAAGCCCTGCCTCCATATTTGCATAACGCTAAACATTGCCTTCTCTTTGCATGAGACTAAGCCCTGTCTCAAATCTTGCATGAGGCTAAGCCCTGCCTCCATATTTGCATAAGGCTAAGCATTGCCTTCTCTTTGCATGAGCCTAATCCATGTCTCAACTCTTGCATGAGGCTAAGCCCTGCCTCCATATTTGCATAAGGCTAAGCATTGCCTTATCTTTGTATGAGACTAAGCCCTATCTCAAATCTTGCATAAGGCTAAGCCCTGCCTCCATATTTGCATAAGAATAAGCATTGCCTTCTCTTTGCATAAGACTAAGCGCTGTCTCAAATCTTGTATGAGGCTAGGCCTCGCTTCTATATTTGCATAAGGCTAAGCATTGCCTTCTCTTTGCATAAGACTAAGCTCTATCTCGATCCTTGCATGAGGCTAAGCCCCGCCTCCATATTTGCATAAGGCTAAGCATTTCCTTCTCTTTGCATGAGGCTAAGCCATGCCTCCCCATTTGCACAAGGCTAAGCACTGCCTTCTCATGAGACTAAGCATTGTCTCCCTTTGCGTAAATGTTGCTCTATTCTAAACCTTGCATTATCCTTTTCTCTCGGGGCTAAGCTCTGCCCCCAAACAAGACTAAGCTTTGTCTTGTTATCACCTTTGGTATCATGTCTCTGCACTTCATGGGCTGATGTATAGCCAACTTGTCCAAAGGCATCATAGTCCGAAGGCATCATTCTCATAGCCTGAAGACACCATGTCATGTCCTGAGGATCTCTTAGACTGCACATCATTATTCAAAGGCGTCATGGTTTAGAGGAACCATTCTCATGGCCCAAGAACATCAATTCACGGCCTGGGAACCCCTTATCTCAGGATTCATGGCCCAGGACGTCATGGTCTAAGGACGTCATCTTCATTGTCCAAAGACAGCCTTCATGGTCCAAAGTAAATTTGCATCATGTTTAAATTCTCACAATAATCTATATACTTGCACGCATCATGTTTTAAGTTTTGCAGGAAATCCAGGAGGTAACCGTTCTTCAAATAGGAGTAACCTTCGCTCCGGTTTCCGCTCATACCATTTATACCTTGCCATCATTTCAAATATAACCGATTCCCATCAATTGCTTTCCATCACTCTATGACCATTCAGTTACATGCCCTGTGATACGTGCGTTACAATTCAGGTTCCCCTTCAAAACTTCGCACAAACCCATCCGATACCACCATTCACAAAAGAACCTTTTCCGGAACATACTACAATTCCTATACAATTCCATCGGTTTCATTCAACGGTGGGTCCAGAACTACACATGGGCTGATTCCTGTAAAACCAGGGATATGTAGGCAGCTCAGAGACCAGGGTGCGGCCTATATTTTTCAAAACACCCCATTCGGTCAAAATCGGTCATCATCTCTTTACCCGACAACTCTTTCATCCTCCCCGAGTAAAGAGGGGCAGCTGTTGATACCCAATTTTTCCCTCATATATTTTTAAATGCATACATACTTTCAAAACAATACACGAACATCAACCAATATTTTTCCATAATTTTCTGTAATTTTTAAAGAGGTTTTAATTAATTTATTCCAGCAATTTATTATCTAAATAATTACTAATTGTATCACAAATAATTTTGCAATGGTTTATTACTTGATTATTATTATTTATCTTTATATTAAGATTTAATTATTTTATGAATATACTTTGCAATAATAGCCCTTAGATGCATAATTATACTATTTACACGAAAAATGACTTTTTATATTTTTATAATATTAAGTAATTATTTTGAATTATTTTTATGCATAAATATCATTTTTATCATTTATTAGATATTTTTATAAATTATTTTATCAAATTAATTTGGTATTTCACATATAGCCTCTTTTAATTTTATTTTTTCGGACCTTAGCCAATTTCCACCCTAGCCCAATTAAATCAACCCATCAACCTATAACCCATAACCTATAACCCTGATCCAATACCCGCCCCAACCCAGGTTCAATCGTGGCCGTTGATCTCAAAAGATCAACAGTCCAGGATTTACCTTCCTTTTTTAATATACCAAAACCCCCAAACCCTAATCATTTACCAAATTCGCCGCCCCTGAAACCCTCTCCTCCTCTCTTCTCTCTCACCTTCCTCCTAACCCTAGCCTGCCGTCACCATAATCCCTTCGATCCATGGGTTTCTTCTTCGATTCTAGGCCTTATCCGGCCTCCTATCTCTACTGGTTGTTCGACTTCCATGTTATTTGATGGAATCTCAAAGATATTCGACACAGACTTGGTTCAAATCCCTCATTTTCTCGATGAATCCGTCTGTGTTCATTCCTATGTTTGTGAGTATTGATATCTTCGTGTTTATGGCTTCAAATCTCTGGTTCAAACCGAATTTTTCTCACCTTTGTTTATTTTTTTTTAACATAACCTAGCTATTTCTGGCTAAATCGTTCAGATCTCTTTAGATCTGAAGTGGTTTGAGTTTGTTTGTTACTTTTCCTTTAAGATTCTGCTGTTTTTCTTATTATTGTTGATCGATTTTCGTTTTTCCCTAAAAGCTAGGGTTTCATCTTTTTAAGTTTCTGCAAAATGTTTTAAAATGTTTAAGTGCTTAACTTCGGTTTTCTTCTTTTACTTTTCGACTGATTTTCATCCCTATATCTTTATGCCCTAGGGTTTCTAATTATTCTACAGCTTGCTCTAATGTATGCCCGTTTATTTTGGCTCTATCAAATATACTGGTTAATTGGTTTACTTGCATAATTAGGGTTTGAAATTGTACTCCTTTTTCAAAACTGATATCTCTTCGAAAGATTTTTATTTATTCTTTCCTTATATGTGCCTCGTAATTGGTACTGCCTTCCTTAATTATGCTACTGGCCTAATTTCCGTATATTGATTGTTATGACCGACCTTTGAGTGATTTCTGGACTTATTGCTTACCTTATTAAATCTCAATTATGTCCTCTTAATTGATTGATGTTTAGCCCAAATTAGCTGGTTAATTGATTTTGCATACCTTATTTGTGTGCCCTTGATGTTCCTACCTTACTTGTTTACTCTACTGTAAGCTATATAATCCTTTCACCATTCTGATTTTACAACACACCTACGCTTACAAACACACACTTACACACTTACACTCACACAACTTGAGTTCTTTCTATCACTCTGATTTGCTGCATTGTCTAGTCGGCTGAAAGCCAAGGCTAGACTCTTGGATTCCTATTGCCTTCACCTTCCTGTTTACTTTTTCCCTAACCGGTATGCCCAAATTCCTGTTATCTTGTTCTATTCTATATGGTTATGTAGTCAGTTTTTCACAGACCTCAACATGCTTCTATTTGGTACACGATTCCTGACCATCTCTTTCTCAACTGTTATGCCTTATTGCTCTGTTCCATGTGATTGTATGATAGTTTACTTCAAGCTTCGATATGCTTCTGTTTGCCATATGCTTGCTTTCTTCTTGACTGGTATGCCTTAATTCCTGTTAACCTACTTTGTTCTATATGCTTGTGTGTTTAGTTTACCTTAGCATGTCTAGCCCATGATTTCTGTTTACTTCTTTCTAGATTAATATGCTTTAGTTCCTACTACCCTATGTTATGTGTTTGTTTGGCTTTGCATGTTTCTGTTCAATATACGCCTACATGGTCCCACCTAGTGATAATTAATAGACTAGGTAATCATTAGTAATGTGAAACCTTGAAAGATTCAGTTGTATGCTCCCTATTCAGAATAGGTTTAGGTATTACCAATATGTGTGGTCAGTTTTGTCTGTAATTCAAGTATTTCTGCCCTTGTTGTGATTGCTTTAATGTTGGTATATCATCCATGTCTGAACTAATACCAAACTGCTAAATATGGACTCTGTACTGTTTGTAGTCTTGTAATTTGAACCTATTTGTTCCTAAAAAACCAAGCTGTTTTCTAAAACTATCCCGTCCCCTTACATATACTATTTTCAAACTTCTAGCTATCTAGGTTCCTACCACCTCCATTGTGAGCACTGCCTAGGGTCCCTGAGACTCCTTTGAACTCTGACACATTAGAGCTGGTTTCCAATCTCTTATGAATTCTGTGTTGAATGTATGGATCCAGTGTGAGCATTGCTCGGGGTCCTTGAGGCTCTTTGGGAACTTTGACACACTGGAAGCCTGGCTTAAGGTGTTGTGGATCTTGCTACTGTTTGAAGACTGTTGTGCTGAAGGCCTGGCTCTCAGGTTTATGTTGGGCCTGCTAAGGCTCCCTATAGTGTAATGAATAGCTTTGTCTAATTCATATTGGTCTGTAATAATGTAATAATCCTTGTAAAAACAGATATGGGGTTATTAGTAAAAGCTGGGGAGCGATTTTTATATATCTTTGTTCAAACTCGGGTAGAAATCCTACTTATAGGTAATTGTGTGAATGTTACTGCTCGCCTAGAACTCATGCGTATAGGATCTTGTCTCACCGCTTGTAATCTAGAATTCTCATACGCTGGCATACCAGAAACCCTGTTTATAGTTTGTTTTGTGAATCTGCATCAAGAATCGATGTTCTACGCATATTCTCAATCTCAATGTGCATTAGAGATCATGTATATAGGATCTCCTTTGTGTAAATTACTGAACTTGCCTGACAATTTGTTAACGTCTATGCCCACATAGATTCCATGCCTATAGGAGATATGTAAAAAATCAGTTTCTGCAATTTAGATATCATGCCTATAGGGAATCTAAAATTTGTTTATGAAATTTAGATATCATGTCTATAGTAAAATAAATAAATCGGTCCCAACACCTAGAAATCATGTTTATAGGAGCTAACTGATTCTATAAATTAGAAAGCATGTCTATAGGATCTAAAGAGATAAAAACTTGTTTGTTAAAATCAGTAACTAGTTTATAAACTTTAGTCGTTAATTAATAGTTTTAGATACCATGCTTATAGGATTCTACTCTGGTCCTCACTTAGGCAAGCCTGTAGGGTAATTAAGAATTCCGGGTCTAAAAACTGTGAATTTTTGCTGCTTGGAACATGCCCAGATTCAAAATATTAACAAAAATCAGTAGGCAAACTGATAGGTACCGCTGCTCGCTTTAATAAAGTTGTTATGCTATATTCTGTTTATGCTCATCTAGATATCCTGCCTATAGGGTCTTAAATTGATAAAATGCTCTGTTTGAATTGCGTGCTTTTGCTTTTTATTTGTGGAGGTTAACAATAGCCTTTCTTTGCTCCTTATGTGACAGTCCTATTTGAATTTTGTTTGTCGCTTAGTTTTCTCATTTTTAAGCAACGTAGGTGAGTCTAGATCCATCCAAAAATAGAAGTCCTAAACACCTCCAAGACTATAGGTAAGGGACAGGTAGTGCACGCATAAGGTACGCATTAGAAGCTACCAGAACGCTTAGGTAATAACTGAAAGATAGTAATTGGGTAGTAAAGCAAATGATGACATGTGCGCTAATGCTATGTGTAACACCCCAATTTGGGGAAGGTTACCAAGTATTGCATTGAAATGATCCTATAGGCTAAAAAACGCAGGACCCCTTTAATTCTCGTTTTAAAGTAATTATCTATTTGTCTAATTTGTTTATTTTCCCATATGACTAATTCGCTTAATTAAGTTTGGTCGGGACCCACCGTTGTGGACCTCGAGGGGTGCCTAACACCTTCCCATCAAGGTAATTTCAAACCCTTACCCGATCTCTGGTGATGTAAACTGGTTTCATGAGTTATTTGCCTTAGGTGCCCTAACGCACCTTAATCCATTAGGTGGCGACTCTTCAAATCTCTTACCCAATCCCAAAATGAAAGGATTTGTCCCAAAAATATCGAAACCCGGACTCCGCGAGGAAAAAGGGGGTGCGACAGAGGTTAGTAACGAAGATGTTTAAAGAACATCAGGGAAAAACCATGAAAGTCTATATCGATGACATGCTAGTCAAATCAACACAAGCAGGGGATCAGATCCAACATTTGTCAAATACATTTGAGATTCTCCGCAAATTCAATATGAAGTTAAATCCCGAAAAGTGTGCATTTGGCGTGTCTTTAGGTAAGTTTTTAGGTTTCCTTGTTTTTAACTGAGGAATTAAAGAAATCCAGCACAGATTAAAGCCATTGAAGAAATACCGGATATACTCGCAAGCAAAAAGAGGTGCAGAGGTTGACAGGTAGGATAGCAGTAATGGGAAGGTTTATTTCTAAATCTTTGGAGAAAAGTTTTAAATTCTTTTCAGTGTTAAAAAAGCAAAGCCAATTTAAGTGTACTGAGGAATGCCAACAAGCACTCAAAAATCTAAAAACATACTTGTGGAACCCACCGTTGCTGACTAAACTAAAGATGGAGAAAGGCTACTCATCCATCTCGTTGTGTCAGAAATGGCGGTAAGTGCAGTATTAGTTCGTGAAGACAAAGGTAAACAATCTCCAATTTATTATGTTAGTAAATCCTTATTGGATGTTGAAACTCGATATCCTCATTTAGAAAAACTTGCTTTAGCACTAATAATGGCATCTAGAAAGTTGAGACCTTATTTTCAATGTCACGCTATCTCTGTAGTGACCGCTTACCCCTTACGAAAAATATCACATATCAACCTAGAAGTGCGATAAAATCACAGGTTGTAGCAGATTTCAGCCCAGGAATAGAAATAGAAGTAGAAAAGGAACTGCAGGTATTCAACGGGTCTAATCCATGTACTTGGACCCTATTTATTGATGGCTCCTTAAATGTTAAAGGAGCGAGTTAAGGCATTGTTCTAATCCCACCTTCGGGAGAAACTATAAGGCAAGCCATAAAGTGCCATCCCATTACTAACAATGAAGCAGAATATGAAGTTGTAATTGCAGGTCTAGCATTGGCACGAGAGCTTGGAATATAGCAGGTTATAATCAAGTGCGACTCGCAGCTTGTAGTTAATCAAATGCAGGGGACATATATAGCTAGAGAAGCGAGGATGCAACAATATTTGGAAAAGGCACGAGATTTAATTAGAAAATTCCAATCTCGGAAAATCGTGCAAATGCCCAGGGAAGAAAATGTTGAAGCAGACATGCTGGCTAATCTCGCATCTACTGCAGAAGTAACAAATGAATAAAATGCTTCCATAATACATTTGTTTCATTCGGCACTTGATCAAGATAGAAATGAGGTAAATTTCAATAATTAAACTTAGGATTGGAGAAACGAGATCGTTAATTTTTTGCAGTACGGGATTCTACCTGAAGATAAGAAAAAGGCTCAGGCACTTCAACGAAAAGCTGCCCGTTATTGCTTGGATCGTGGCTGCATGTATCGAAAATTGTTCGGTGGACCCTTAGCAAGGTGTCTCGGACCTTTTAAAAAAGAGTATGTGATAAGAGCAGTACATGAGGGACACTGTGGAAATCATGCAGGAGGAAGTTCCTTGGTAAAAACTCTAACTAGAGCAGGATATAATTGGCCAAAAATGGAAGAAGATGCGGAAAGCTTTGTGGCCAAATGTGACAAATGCCAACGATATGGTAACAACATGCATCGCCCAGCAGAGTTATTACATCCGGTTATAGCACTGTAGCCTTTCATGAAGTAGGGGATGGATATCGTGGGTCCGCTACCACAAGCCAAAGGAAAGGTACGATTTTTACTAGTACTAACTAATTTTTTTACCAAGTGGGTAGAAGCAGGTGCCTTAAAACAGGTACGGGAAAAAGAAGTCAGGGACTTCATTTGGCGAAACATCATATGCCGGTTTGGAGTTCCAAAAGAAACCGTGTGTGATAACGGCCCGCAATTCATAGGTGCGAAAATCACAGAATTCTTTCACAGTTGGCAAATTGAAAGGATAACTTCAACACCTTATAATCATGTGGCTAATGGACAAGTTGAATCAACAAACAAGGTTATTATTAATAACCTAAAGAAAAGATTAGAGTCAAAAGGAAAGTGGCCAGAAGTGTTACCAGGAGTCTTATGGGCTTACCGCACGATAGCAAAAACAGATACGGGAGAGACTCCGTTCTCACTTGTGTATGGTGCTGAAGCCTTAATTCCAGTTGAAATAGGTGAACCAAGTATGAGATACACCCAAGAAACTGAAGAATCAAATGAGGAAGAGATGTAAGTAAATCTCGATTTGCTGGAAGAAAGGAGAGAAACAACTCTAATAAGGATGGCAGCGCAGAAGCATATTATTGAGCGATATTACAATAGAAAAGCTCATCTTAGGTACATCAAGATTGGGGACTTCGTACTCAAAAAAAATTTCAATCATCAAAAGCGGCCAATGTAGGAAAATTCAGCCTAAATTGGGAAGGACCTTACAAGATTCGAGGTATTTCTGGAAAGGGTGCATATGAATTGGAGACAATGGACGGAAAAGTACTTCCATCAAATTGGAATGTTGTTCATTTGAAGAAGTATTACTTCTGAAAGGGAAATCCCCTGGTCAGGTATCGTTTATGCAAGGTTTAGATTTATTCTTTTTTAATTATACTAACCATTTTAGATGATAGGCACAAAGCTAGCTCACACCAAATGATGATTTTAGACCTAAAATACACGCGGGATGCAAAATCATTCCCGGTTAGGGTAACAACCTTTTTTATGGAAATAAAAGGGTTAAGCAGTCATCATTTAAAAAATATATATACCTCCGAGTCCCACATGTTTTTCTTTTTCAGGAAATGGAGCACATGGAAGGAATAATCAAGTGCTCGAGATTACATACTTCAAAGCTCTAACACTTGGGGAACTATATATATGGAAGGAAAAGAAGACTAGAAAAGTCAGAATTCGAGTCAAGCCTGAGGCAATCTACCCAACAAATTGAATGTTAAGAGCAAATCAAGAGCCAGAAACACAAGCCACAAGACTGATTCAAAAACCTATGATGTAGTATAAACACGCAGATGTAAATTACAAAATCTTACGAGTATTTATGTTAAAGGCAATATTTAGTCATGGGTTGAAAGATATACCCTTGAATTTTGTAAAATCTGTTATAAAGAAAACAGTTATCAAAGAGTTGTAGATTTTACTTGAATACATGTAAAGTATAAAGTTTGAAAGTTCAAGAATACAAAACTTCCTCAAATTATTCAAAGAAATATGTATGTTCCTACTTTTTCTTTCGTATGTTTACACCAATGTGAAGTTGAGACGTCTTTTTAATTAAGTGTCATTTATAAAAGGGCCCTTTTTATAATTCGTGCGTATTCAGAAAAGTGACGAAGCATTGAAGCATTTTTAATGCAACGTTAAATAACAAAGGGTAAAACAAAATCCCAAACATTAAAATAGGCAGAAAATAAAGCCAACATTTATATATCAAACTTTGCAAACATAAGGCAAACATTTCTCTTCACACCCCGAAATAAGACAAAGGTAAACTAATAAGAGAGTAGAACAGAAACTCAAAATAAGATATTATAAGAGTTAGATAAAAACTCGGAAAGTAATATTATATAAACTTGGTAAAAACTAAGTATAAACTTAGTTCCAACGTAACTATTTGATACAAAACCCCAAAACAGACTAGGGGTAAAACATTCCAATCATTACTAAACCCTAAAATGGACCAGGGGTAAACTTCCCAAACATTCCACCAAAAGAAAAAAACAACAACAAAACAATAAACTATTCAATCAAACTTTCACTATGGGGCAGATTCTTAACCAGTATTATCAGAAGGATTCAAGATGGCATCATCAGCAGCAGAAGGTTCAACTTAAGCAGAAGAGGTTTGAACAACAGCTTCACCAGGAGTAAGTTCATCACCCACGGAAATGTCTACCTCAGGTGAAGAAAAGTTTTGACTCTGCTGAGTTTTCTCAGTAGTTTCTTTAGTTTTTGCAATTTCAGCAGCTAAGTTAAAGCCTTCCTGGCTTGCCTCCATTAAAGTTTTGAGGCGCTTGTTCAAAAAATCCCAACTAACATCGACAGTAGCTTTGTCTTCAAGGGCTTCATAATCCCTATCCCATTACTCAATTTCGACACTGAGCTCTTCCTTTTCAGTCAAAGCAGCATCATAAAAAGCTTGTAAGGGGGCAAGTGACCTCTCTAAGAACTGAACTTTGTTAGAAGACACACGGAGATCTTCTTGAGCTTGGTTGAGCATTTGAACAAGCTCCCTAGCGTAAATTTCCTTTTGGTTTAGCAGTTCTTCAAACCTCTAATCCCTTTAGTGGCTTTGGAAAGCTTCTCGGCAAATGAAGACTCGAGGAGGACTTTATCCTTACCCACTTTACTGGAAGAGGCCTTTGCAATCGCCAACTCTGCTGCCATTATCTTCACTTGTTGCTCCAAGGTACACTTCTCTTCATCTAAAACTTCTTTCTCAAGCTCAAGGCCGTCAAACTGTTCCTTCCAGTTATCTGCTTCGGTGCGATAGTCGTTCATTAATTGCTCAGTATGGACGATCCACTTCATCAGCTCCGTGCCATTTAGGTTGATCTACACGAGGAAAAGGAAAATGTGATTACCAAATATAGATGAAAAGAAAGTCACACGCAAAATAAAAAGCTAAGGCTTATAACTTTAAAGATGAATGGACAATTTCATTCATCCACGTTAAAGAGCTGTGGCTTTCCAATTTGGACTTCTCAACTGGGCCAATCAACGATTTTAGCAATACATCGGCTTGGCCAGATTTCTTCAGAAGATTACCATCCTCAGGGACTTCGATGGTAACTTTTTTCATTACCCTACTGTTACTGGAAGAACCTACTTCAACATGAGAAGTTGTAACAGTAGAGGCATTTGAGGGGTCAAAACAGCCACGGGCGGAGCAGTAGTAGCAGTAACAGGTGCGGGGAACTGAGGATCAACTGCAACAGATACTGGGAAAGAGGCAAGAGGCGCTTCCTCAGCAACAAAGCCAAAATCTTCACTTTCAAACCCACGAGAAAAAAGCTGTTTTGCAGAGTCACGAGGTGCGGCAGGCATCTCTTCATCGGAGCTCACCAATGTAGCACTTTCGGGCTCGTGCATGGGAACTGAACCTGGAGGAGAAGTGGATTCGTCATCCAAAATAACACGTCTCCTAGCTCGAGTCCTACGAACTAACGAGCCCTCCTCTTGTTCCTCTTCACCCTCGAAAATGTGTGCCCTATCAGCTTTTCTCTTTGATGAGGAACTTAAAATTATCTCTTCAGCCATAGACAGAGAAAATCTTGAAGCAGTGATAAATATGGAAGCGAGGTAGAAAATTGAAAGGAAGTATACCATGAGTCTTCACTTTCCAACCAAACCTATTAGAAAGGTACTTCCAAGACCTTCCTTCCATAGAAGCAACAGTCAACAATTTTCCTACCCAACCACGGAAGTATGGAATCTCCTAAACAGCTTCCATGGTTGCTGAAAAGGAAAAAATTTACAGTCATGAGGTTGTGAGTTCATGTATCTTCAATAGAAAAAGGAGAAGAAGGTAAAAAAAAAACTTACATGCAAAGTTCCATTTTTCTAGAAAAGGCATGTTCTCTTCACCCACTAAACATTTTGTGGGAGCAGCAACGAAACGGGCATACCAACCACGATCCTTGTCATCTTCAGGGCTAACCAAAACCCTTTTACTCCTGGCCACGAGAGTAAATACCCCAGAACGAAACAACTTGGGGGAATATAGATGAATCAAGTGATAAAAGGTGAGGCCGAATTCGACAGGTACCTCAAGCAGGCCACGGCTCTCTATACAATAGGACCAATTTGTCCTAAGAAAACATTAAAGAAACGGCAAAATTCTATAATGACTTGATCAATAGATGGTCTGATGTAACGACCCGACCGGTCGTTTTGAGCTTTTGCACTTCTCTCGCCAGTTCTCAGGCATGAATAGCCCCGTATTATGTATTGTGACTTATGTAAATCGTATGTTTTGGTTTTCAGGATAATTGGAATAAATTTGGAAGAACAGTTCTCAGTTTGAAGCTTAAAATTTGAAAGATTTACCAAGTTTTGACTTGTTAGTATATGATCTTGGATTGGAATTTTTATGAGTTGGTTAGCTTCGTTAGATGATTTGGTACTTAGGAGCATGATCGGAATGTGTTTTGGAGGTCCGGAGTATATTTAGGCTTGAATTGGCAAAATTGGAATTTTGGCGATTTCCGGTTGATAGGTGAGATTTTGATATAGGGGTCGGAATGGAATTTTGGAAGATGGAGTAGGTCAGGTGTGTCATTTGTAACGTGTGTGCAAATTTTCAGGTCATTCGGACGATATTTGATAGACTTTTTGATCGAAAATGGAATTTGGAAGTTTTTGGAGTTCTTAGGCTTGAATTCGATGTGAATTGGGTGTTTTGATGTGGTTTTGAGAGTTCCGAAGGTTGGAACAAGTTTGAATGATGCTATGGGATATGTTGGCATGGTTAGTTGAGGTCTCGAGGGCCTCGGGTGAGTTTCGGGTGGTTAAACGGATCAATTTTTGGACTTTGGACTTGGCAGATTTCCTGGTGTTGTCGCAAAAACTTCTTGTTCATCGCGTTCGCGGTGGAGTCCCGCATTCGCGAACAGTCAATGGGGAAGCTGAGGAATTGGTTCTATGCGTTCGCGAGGAGGAGGACGCGAACGCGGAGGTTGAGTAAAGTGTTCTATGTGTTCGCGCTCAGTGGGCTGCGTTCGCGAAGGGTAGTGGCAGGTGGGGACCCCAGGTCCCTTTGGTCTATGCGTTCGCGTGTCAGGGGACGCGTTCGCGAAGGAGTGGGTTGGTGAAGCTTCGTGTTCGCGAAGCTGTGGAATCGTTCGTGAAGGGAATTTATGGAGGCAGGCGAGTTTAGCCTACGCGAACGCGAGGGGTCCGCCGCGTTCGCATAGAAGGAATAACTGGGCAGTCAGATTATGTTTAAAAATCGAGGGTTTAAGTCTAATATCACAAAAACCATTAGAGAGCTCAGGAGAAGGTGAAATTTGAGGAGATTTTCAGTGGAGCAACTGAGGTAAGTATTCTTCACTCATATTTAGTTTAATTCCATGATTTAGTCTTGAATTTCATCATTTGATTTGAGAAATTAGAGTGGAAATTGGGGGAAAATGGAGGAAAAGTTTGAGAATTTCTTTTGGAGATTTGAGGGGCCATTTTAGGTCCGATTTTGATGTTCTTGGTATGTACGAACTCGTGAGAATGCAAGAATTCTATTGGTGTGATTTTTATCGGATTTCGAGACGTGGGCCCGGGGGCCGGGTTTGGCCAATTTCAGGATTTTTGGTATAAATTGGATATTTTCGAGTGGGCTTTGTTCCCTTAGCATATTTTGATGGTATGAATCTGCTTTTGGCTAGATTTGGAGCATCTGGAGGCCGAGTCGAGAGGCAAAGGCATCGCGGGCTAGAGTTTGGAGCGGATAGAGGTAAGTAATGATTATAAATACTGTTATGAGGGCATGAAACCCCGAATTTCACATCGTTGTGCTACTTGAGGTGACGTAGACGCTAGATGACGAGCGTGGGGTCGTGCACCGTTGGATTGTGACTTGGTCAATCCCGTACGACTATTAAGTCGCGTATTTTACTTGAAAACTATTTGATATTGTTATATTTTGGAAAATATTATTGTGTTTGGGGCTAAACGTCGTGTCTGGGCCTTGTGCCGATTGTTTGGACCCTTAGGGGCTGTAACTACTGTTTTTACCTCACTGTTTTGGTTTAATGTTTACACTCAGTCATGCTATGTTCTTACTATTTTCATACCTTGGTTTTATTCACTCCTTTTGATTTCATAAATGATTTTGAGCTGAGTACTTGTTTACTATCTGCCCGAGGGGCATGAGTGAGATCTGACTGAGTGAGGCCGAGGTCCTGTGTTGTGAGGATATCATGGGATCGGGCTGCGCGCCGCAGCATGTGGTACCGAATTGTGATATATGAGAGGTCGAGGGTCTGATTTATTATGCCACGAGGTGGCTTGTGATTGATATGAGGCCGAGATCCTGTTTGATTATGCCACGAGATGGCTTGATATTGCTCCTGGGCCGTAAGGGGCCCCTCTCGGAGTCTGTACACCCACAGTGAGTGCGGGTACCTAGTGTGTGTGATGTGTTGTAGCCCGAGGGGCTGTTGTTGTTTCATATTGAAGCCCGAGGGGCTGTTCTTGATCTATGTTGCCCGAGGGGCGATTCTTGATTCATGTTATGCCCGAGGGGCTGATTATGATGATTGTGAGGTAGCCCGAGGGGCTGGTTCTGTTGATATTGTGCCCGAGGGGTGGTTTATGGTACATGTTTTGCCCGAGGGGTTGTTTACGTTTCTATTATTTTTACTCACTGTTTTTATCACTCGTTTGATACTATTGAAAGTTGTTTTAAAAGGTTTTTACTGAAACTGAGCTTGATTTATGAAGTAATTGATTTCTGTACTGTTTTGGAAGTGTACTGCATTTGCTGTAGCGTTATGACGTGGCTTACGTGTTTTCTTACTGCTCAACTTTCATTTACTTTTATTACTTACTGAGTTGGCGTACTCACATTACTCCCTGCACCTTGTGTGTAGATTTAGGTAGTTCTGAACCCAGTAGCGGGTGTTGATAGCTCGGTGGCAGAGTCATTGGAGTTAGCAAGGTAGCTGCCCGACGTTCACAGCACTGCTTTTCTCCCTCTTGTGTTCATTAGACTGTATTTAGTACATTTTTAGATGCTTAGTTGGGTTCAAACCTTAGTAGATGCTCGTGACTTGTGACACCCCGATGTCGGGCTTGTATATTTATTCCGCATTGTTCATTTAGACTTACATTACGATATATATCTGATTAATTAAAGGCTTAAAAGTGATTGCTATTAATAAATGGTTAATTCGGGAGTTGGGTCGGCTGGCCTAGTTTCACGATAGGCGCCATCACGACCGGGTCGGTTTTAGGGTCGTGACAAGTTGGTATCAGAGCCTAGGTTACATAGGTGTCACGAGTCATGAGCAGGTTTATTAGAGTCTCGCGGATCGGTATGGAGACGTCTGTACTTATCCTCGGGAGGCTGCAGAACCTTTAGGAAAAACTCCACATCCTTGAATTCTTATCGTGCGTCCTTGATTCAGCTTGAAATGTAGCTCTTTGAATTCCTTCCATGCGTTCGTATGCGCACATGAGCGCTCGGTATCGGTTGTGTATCGACGTCTTGTGATCCCCTTATCGAGGGGCGAGATGTGTTTTCTGTGCAACGATGTTGGGCCAGTCTGGAGGACTTGAGGCCGGGTTTCGCTTGTAGCTTGAGCACTGAGGTGTTGATTGTTTGAGCACGTCCTTTTGGACTTCTATATGTTCGGTATTGTCCCTATTAGTGGAAGTAATGACTGGATGACTATTTGATTGAGCATGATGTGACTGTGAGATGTGTTCAAATGATTTGGATAAGACGAGAAGGGTCTGCTTGGGGGTAGTAAGAACTATCCAGTGCCTTATTTCCATAGTGATTTGATGTATGGCCCGAGTTGTGGGCGTGATTGAAGGACCTTTTCAAGTTGCCTCATTGGGAAGCGAAGTAGATTTCACGTTGTGATATGAGTTCAGACTCGGGAAGATTAAGTGATTGCGTAATGTTTATGACGGTGGAAGGGTATATGAGATGTTAGTTTGAGGCAAAGCAGGTGGGTTATCTCCTGCAGAGTGTTCTGAAGTTTGTGTTATCCTTTTTGTTGTTTGTTGGAAGACCTCTTGTACCAGTGAAATATGTGTTTTGCAATTTGAATTTGGATCGCTTAAAAGAGTGGGCTTAATTGTTACGAGGGTCAATGCGAGATTCACAGAAGAATTGAAGTCCTAGATGGTTTGTGTTGCACGAACTTATGAAGGATTTAGTTTAATCTCACCACGGTATTACGGCGGTAATAGAGTATATGCATTATGAGTTATTGTGTGTTTTGATCTATGGCTTTGATCCAAGTGGGGGAGTCTGCTATTGATTAGTTAGATTGCACGGTTATGTGCTATGTTGGTTCCAGTTTGAGGCGTACTGGTGAATCAGTTATGGCTTACGGAGGTTGAGGTCAACGATGGCTCAAGTAAAGGAAATTTTCATAAAGGTTATGTTATGTGTTATGGGTGTATGAGAATCACGGAATGACTTGAGTTGTTATTGGTAAAGTATGTGCGGTGCACAAAATAGGAAGTTGCTTGGTTGCATTAAGGTGAGGTTACGCTCTGCGATGTTGGAGTGCTATTGGAGCACAGGTCGTCCGGTCCGTTGATCGGTCTAATTGCAGTTTGAGTAGAGTGGATAACTCTCGAGAATGGCTCTAGTGGGTTCAGGATTTTACAAGTAATAATTGGAGATTTTCAAGTTGTACATTTAGCTAGAAACTGAGGTTGCACTGGAAGGTGTCAAGACTAGTAGTATTTCTATATCATTATGGGATTCCATATATCAGTATCAGGAAGGTATAGGTAATGGCTTTGGATTCGCAGGAAGTCCCGTCAGGGTAGGTATTTTGAATGTGGTTCTTTTGGGAATGGTTAAGAGAGTATTCAGCGGCATATGAGCCTTAGACGGTGTGGTTTTATGCTCGGGTCTCATGTGGTTGTGGTTTTATGCTCGGGTCTCATGTGGTGAGTCTGGGTTGAGGAAATTGTGGTGTTATAGCAAGAAGGAGTATCAAGTTGAAGGTAAATCAGGAGGAAACTCGGATAGATGGGGTAGCTTGGTAGTAGGCCGGATCGGCATGGTAAGGATATGATTAGTTCTTTGGATGCTTACGAGGTAATGAGTTCCCACAGGTGTTTCGCGACAATGCTCTTGGGTTGTGTTTTAGTGACCTACGTAGCTTGGTTGAGTTAGAAGGATTTAGCCCTAACGGTTTAGTTTTGTGCAAATGGAATTCAGAGAATTCTTGATGGTTTCTACTACGGTGAGAGAGGTATATTTCATACTGGCGTGAGGAGCATGTAATGAATAGTGATTTTCTTATAGATAGGATCAAATGGAAAGTTCTCGGCTAGTTGAGTACGTAGTTGCTTGTGGCTCGGAAGGGGTATGAAGTTCTCATGTTTATCCTAGGGTGGTATGGTATATGCGGTGTGTTGGGTAGAATTGAGATTTGCATGTATAAGGTCACGGTTCAGTTTTGAAAGGAAGGTCACACATTCTTATATAGCATGGATAGTTCAGATGACTAGATGAATGAGATCACTGATCGGTGTGGCTTGATGAGGGTATACATTTTAGAAAGGGCGATGTGTTTGAGTTGAGGATACTTCATTAGTATTGCGGAACTCTCTTATTGGATCGACTACTGATATTCGAGTTTGCTTGGTGGAACAGAGAATTATAGAAGTACCTCTCGTGGGATGAGTAGGTATTAGAGGTGTGTGTATATTCAGACGGTGGAGTTGGGATCGGATATGGTGATTCGTGTGCTGTATGGATTTGGAGACTGGGAGTTCTCATAAACAGTTCAGGTCGTGGTTGTGGACCGCGTATATCGGTCTTGTGTGGTAAATATTGGAGGTTGGAGACCCGAGTGGATCCTTATTGCTTAGTATGCTAGAAAGTGGTGTGATATTGGGTATGGACTGGTTGTCTCCGTGTCGTGAGTGTTATTCTAGGTTGTTGCGCTAGGACGGAGACGTTGGCCAGGCCGGGAATGCCATGGATTGAGTGGCGAGGTTCAACGGATTATGTTCCCAGTAGGGTGGTTTCTTCTGGAAGACCCACCGGATGGCTGGGAAGGGTTGTGCTTCTTATTTGGCCTTCGTGATAGATGTCAATGCAGAGACTCCTACAATTGTTTCAGTTCCGGCAGTGAGGACTTTCCGGATGTGTTTCCTGCTGCCAGGCATGTCTCCGGACAGGGTTGTCGATTTTGGTATTTTTGCTGCCGGGCACCATATCGTATGGCACCGGCGAAGTTAAAGGAGTTGAAGGAGCAGCTTCAGGAAATCCTTGATAAGGGGTTCATTAGTAGGCCAATATGGAGGTGTGTTCTACATCGAGTTGGCTTGGTTGACTCCGAGTTGTATTATTGGGGGACGTGTGGATTCGATTGTTATTGAACTTATTAGTTATCTAGGAAGATCTATGAGTTATCTTTCTGTGATGTGAGGCATTAGGATTTGTTGGTTATAGGCACATGTGTTGCAGTTTTATTGGGGCCTCTCAGTGGGAATTCGAGCGGGAAGAGTATTGGGTATTGCTCGGCGGATGGCATATGGGTTGTGTCCTTTCGGTTTCGTGTAATGTTATGTCAATTGTTTCGCCATGGTTATGATGATTTGCTTGGGTTCTAGACATCAAATTGCGCGTGGTCGTCGATTTTGAGCATAGTGACTTGAGGTGTTTCATGTGGACCAATGTATGATAGGGTCGCGCATTGCAGCAAAGTTATGTGGAGGTATGACCCTTAGATTCGTGTGTTCTGTTTATACGAGGTGTGACGGGTTCTCAGCATTTGGTGTGGTGGTACTGGTGAGCTTGCGATCAGCTCTCTCATTTGAGTCATTTTCATGATTTGAGTACGTTCAAATTGTTGCTTATTGGTGCGCGGATTGCACGAGTTGTGACTTTAGATTGTATTGACGTGTCATGTCACTAGAGTAGTTGTGTTAGAATTTGATGAGATTGTTGGGATCTAGAATGAATACAAACGGATTCGATTTCAGTGTGTTGGAGGGATAATATCGAGGTTCGGCTCAAAAATTTGCTATGGTTCTTGCCAAAAGAGAAGTGGCTTCACAAATGGCTGATCTGAGGAATGGTTATGACTTTCTATGTGTTTCATTTATCAATGGCAGTATGCGGAAGTGTTGGAATGAGGCTTTATTTGATAAGAGGTTTAATATCGATATTCGGTTGTTCTGAGCAACTGTTGTGATCAGAAGTTATTGCTACGAGAGTTTGAGCTATGTGGTATATCATGTAATTGCATCTGAGGTTGCAGATATGGTTTGTTACAGCGTGTTCGGGCTTATTCAAAGTATGGATGTGAGATTCTGATCTTATAGATGATTTCAGAAGTGGAAGTGTGGTTTTAAGGTTTATAGGCTGGGTTGGATTGTGAAATTTTAGTACATTCTGTTATCGGACCTATATGAGATAGGGTGACGTGGGATCCCCCCCCCCCCCCCCCCGGGGTATCTACATGGTAAGGGTATACAGCGACTTGTCGGCTTTTGGAACAACTATGGGCACGTTCGAGGACGAACGTATGTTTAAGTGGGGGAGGATGTAACGACCCGACCGTCGTTTGAGCTTTTGCACTTTGCTCGCCAGTTCTCGGGCATGACTAGCCCCGTATTATGTATTGTGACTTATGTAAATCATCGGTTTTGGTTTTCAGGATAATTGGAATAAATTTGGAAGAACAGTTCGCAGTTTGAAGCTTAAAATTTGAAAGGTTGACCAAGGTTTGACTTGTTAGTATATGATCTTGGATTGGAATTTTTATGAGTTGGTTAGCTTCATTAGATGATTTGGGACTTAGGAGAGTGATCGGAATGTGTTTTGGAGGTCCGGAGTAGATTTAGGCTTGAATTGGCGAAATTGGAATTTCGGCGATTTCCTGTTGATAGGTGAGATTTTGATATATGGGTCGCAATGGAATTATGGAAGTTGGAGTAGGTCCAGTGTGTCATTTTTGACGTGTGTGCAAAATTTCAGGTCATTCGGACGAGGTTTGATAGACTTTTTGATCGAAAACGGAATTTGGAAGTTTTTGGAGTTCTTAGGCTTGAATCCGATGTGTATTGGGTGTTTTGATGTTGTTTTGAGTGTTCTGAAGGTTGGAACAAGTTTGAACGATGTTATGGGATATGTTGGCATGGTTGGTTGAGGTCCCGAGGGCCTCGGGTGAGTTTCGGGTGGTTAAACGGATCAATTTTTGGACTTTGGACTTGGCAGATTTTCTGTTGTTGTTGCAGAAACTTCTTGTTCATCGCGTTCGCGGTGGAGTCCCGTGTTTGCAAAGAGAAAATGGGGAAGCTAAGGAATTTGTTCTATGCGTTCCTGAGGAGGAGGACGCGAACGCGAACGCGGAAGTTGAGTAAAGTGTTCTATGCGTTCGCTCAGTGGGCTGCGTTCGCGAAGGGTAGTGGCAGCGGGGGACCCTAGGTACCTTTGGTCTCTGCATTCGCGTGTCAGGGGACGCATTCACGAAGGAGTGGGTTGGTGAAACTTCGCGTTCGGAAGCTGTGGACGCGTTCGCGAAGGGCATTTTCGGAGGCAGGCAAGTTTAGCCTACGCGAAAGCGAGGGGTCCGCCGCGTTCGCGTAGAACGAATAACTGGGCAATCAGATTATGTTTAAAAATTGAGGGTTTAAGTCCAATATCACAAAAACCATTAGAGAGCTCGGGAGAAGGTGAAATTTGAGGAGATTTTTAGTGGAGCAACTGGGGTAAGTCTTCTTCACTCATATTTGGTTTAATTCTATGATTTAGTCTTCAATTTCATCATTTAATTTGAGAAATTAGAGTGGAAATTGGGGAAAAATGGAGGAAAAGTTTGAGATTTTTTTTTGGGGGACTTGAGGGGCCATTTGAGGTCCGATTTTGATGTTCTTGGTGTGTACGAACTCGTGAGAATGTAAGGATTCTATTGGTGTGATTTTTACCGGATTCCTAGACGTGGGCCCGGGGCCGGGTTTGGCCAATTTCGGAATTTTAGGTATAAATTGAATATTTTCGAGTGGGCTTTCTTCCTTTAGAATATTTTGATGGTATGAATCTGCTTTTGGCTAGATTTTGAGCATCCGGAGGCCGAGTCGATAGGCAAAGGCATCGCGGGCTAGAGTTTGGACCGGATAGAGGTAAGTAATGATTGTAAATACTGTTTTGAGGGTATGAAACCCCGGATTCACATCGTTGTGCTACATGAGGCGACGCACACGCTAGATGACGAGCGTGGGGTCATGCACCATTGGGAATTATGACTTGGTCCATCCCGTACGAGTATTAAGTCGCATATTTCACTTGAAAACTATTTGATATTGTTATATTTTGGAAAATATTATTGTGTTTGGGGCTAAATGCCGTGTCTGGGTCTTGTGCCAATATTTGGACCCTTAGGGGCTTTTACTACTGTTTTTACCTCACTGTTTTGGTTTAATGTTTACACTCAGTCATGCTATGTTCATACTGTTTTCATAACTCGGTTTTATTCACTCCTTTTGATTTCATAAATGATTTTCAGCCGAGTACTTATTTACTGTCTGCCCGAGGGTCTTGAGTGAGATCTGACTGAGTGAGGCCGAGGGCCTGTGGTACCGAGTTGTGATATATGAGAGGTCGAGGGCCTGATTTATTATGCCACGAGGTGGCTTGTGATTGATATGAGGCCGAGAACCTGTTTGGTTATGCCACGAGATGGCTTGATATTAAGCTTGGGCCGTAACGGGCCCCTCCCAGAGTCTGTACACCCCCAGTGAGCGCGGTTACCCAGTGTGTGTGATATGTTGTAGCCCGAGGGGCTGTTGTTGTTTCATATTGAAGCCCGAGGGGCTATTCTTGATCTATGTTGCCCGATGGGCGGTTCTTGATTCATCTTATGCCCGAGGGGCTGATTACGAGTGATTGTGAGGTAGCCCGAGGGGCTGGTTCTGTTGATATTGTGCCCGAGGGGCTGTTTACGTTTCTATCATTTTTACTCACTGTTTTTATCACTCGTTTTAAACTATTGAAAGTTGTTTTAAAGGTTTTTATTGAAACTAAAGCTTGATATACGAAGTAAATGATTTTTGTACTGTTTTGGAAGTGTACTGCATTTGTTGTAGCGTTATGACGTGGCTTACGTGTTTTCTTACTGCTGAGCTTTCATTTACTTTTATTACTTACTGACTTAGCGTACACACATTACTCCCTGCACCTTGTGTGCAAATTCAGGTAGTTCTGAACCCGGTAGCGGGTGTTGATAGCTCAGTGGCAGAGTCATTGGAGTTAGCAAGGTAGCTGGCCGACGTTCGTAGCACTGCTTTTCTCCCTCTTTTCTTCATTAGACTGTATTTAGTACATTTTTAGATGCTTAGTTGGGTTCAGACCTTAGTAGATGCTCGTGACTTGTGACACCCCGATGTCGGGCTTGTGTATTTATTCCGCACTGTTCATTTAGACTTACATTATGATATATATATATATATATATATATATATATATATATATATATATATATATATATATATATATATATCTGATTAATTAAAGGCTTAAAAGTGATTGTTATTGATTAAATGGTTAATTTGGGAGTTGTGTCGGCTTGACCAGTTTCACGATAGGCGCCATCACGACCGGGTCGGTTTTAGGGTCGTGACATCTGAAGCCTAATGTAAAGGGATACGTATATACAAAGGAATAACAAGCTTTGTATGAGGTGAACCTTTGATTTGCATTAGGGACTGAAATTGGGAAATCAGATTTCCAATGGCATTCTCTTCGGACAATAGAAATCAAGCCCTCAGTAATATGGGAAGGGTAAACATCAGCACGATCATGAGAAGTCATAGATGTAACTTGATTTCTAATTGATTCTCGATCAGTAGAGAAGGAAAGTTCAGTGGGGACAATCTCATCAGCAGTGGGTTCTCGAAGAGGTTCACTAGAATCCCTACTTCTAGCAGAAGATCTATGAGAAGAAGAAGCCCTACTTCTACATGACAAAAGTGTAGTAACAATGGGTTGAGAAGAAGAACCACGAATAGATACAGACCGTAAACTATGTAATCTGCCACCTCTTCTACTTCTGATATATTGGAGTTATCGGGTTATTAGTTTAGGATTTACTTTATTAACCATAGGAATCCTTTCGGGAGCGGTATGGGCTAATGAAGCGTGGGGGTCGTATTGGAATTGGGACCCAAAAGAAACTTTGGCATTTATTACTTGGACCGTATTTGCCATTTATTTACATACTCGAACGAATACAAATTTGCAGGGTGCAAATTTTGCAATTGTAGCGTCTATAGGCTTTCTTATTGATAGGAGCAGATGAAGGGGGAAGTTCATCTACTATAACTACTCTACGAGGATAGGGATTTGAAGAAGACATGGTTGCATAAGAAAGTAATACGAGCTGATGAACAAAGAACTATTATGGAAGAAGAATACTAAAGATTGAAGGTTTTCGTGAAAGCAAAGGCATAAGGAGGTATTTATACAAAGAAGTAACCGTCATATGAAGGGGTTCATGATGGAAACGTCATAATGAAAACAGTCACTTCGTGACTAATGCACCCGCATAAAAACCCTAAAAATCGTTGATGAATTGCAGATCCAATCAATGAATGCCACGTGTCACAAACGTTAAATGGAAGTGACATACGACACGATGGTTTTGAAGAAGACACAATGATACATGAGAAACGAAAGCAAAAAATTCCCACCATAAATATGATCCACTTCCCAAATATTCAATTGCTGAATAATTGGTAAGTGGGGGGATTATCTGTATTGGTAAAAATAAATATTATGTGTGGATTTACATATGTGGATGATGTGACAAGACACGTGGATCACTAAGAAAGTGATAGTTGGAGAGATGCATTAAAAGAGGCACGAGCCGTAATAGGTACGAGCAAATCACCCACGAGATAAAAGGGTTATGGTCACTCGAGCTTGAGTTGCTATATGAAGAGACACCAGAATAATGAATTAAGGCAGCAAAGAAGGAAGATTCATGAATCGTCAATTAATATGCATGAACGATCATAGACGTTACAAAATCTCCATGAACAGTTAAGATTGTCAATTATAATGTCTCATTAATATCATTAACGTTCATAATGATTCAGTCAAAAAAGGAAAAAACGTTGTACTTATAGATTCCTATATAAGGGAAGGGGATTTCACTTGTAAGGACATGTTCTGATTATTATTGGAATACAATTACATTCTTTTGCTTACTATTGATGACTTTGCTATTTCACATTCTAATTTCCTTTCGTATCACTGAGAAAATATAGAATTTCTTGATTATCAGTAGCCCGAGTACTTCAAAAAATAAGCTTTGACCGAAGTACACAATTTTTGGTTAAACAGATACAAATAAGTGATAAGTTGGTATTTTACCAACTTATCTCCTCTTAATACTTAATCATTTGTATAATTTTATTGAGAAACTAAGGCATTTTGTTGATGTTTATTGGTATATTTCAGGTGTCAAGTGATTTAGGGATGATTGTGAAGAAACCGCGTGAAAACAAGTCAAAAAGGAGCTAAAATGGAAAAATAAAGTCTGCCAGTTTTTGCACTGTGCGGTCGCATAGTTCTAAATGCAATCGCATAAGCTTAAGTCTATGAAACAATGCGAACGCATATGAAAGCTTGCGAACGCATAAGGCAAAGTCCAGGCAGCTGCTGGTCAACGTACCTGTGCGAACGCAGGGCAGATTATGCGATCGCATACCTCAAGGAATTCATTCTTTGCGATCGCATATCTTTAGTTGCGAACGCACAATGTACTTTCTGGTCAGGTGCTGGGCAATTTTGATATTTTACGTTTTTATCCCCAAACAATTTTTATACACGACCTAGCATATCTTTGGAATATCTTTGGCTTATTTTCAGTTCCAAACACTAGAGAGAACAAGGTTGGAAGCTAGGGTTTGCACACATACTTTGGTCTTGAAGATTTGAAGCTTTTGGTGAAGAATTTCTTACCCATTTATGTTCATTTCTTCATTTCCTTGCTTTGTATTGTATATCTAAGTGTGTAGTGTTTATTTCAACACTTGAATCTTGTTTATGGAAATAATCATGTTTAAAGTGTGGATTAAATACCTTGTTGTGCTTATGTATTGAATAATTTTTATCCTTTTATGAAGTGAGTTATTGTTACTTTAATTATTCTTGTTCTTTAATGTTTCCAAAGGGATTAGCTAACCCTAAGACTCGCCCATTTACTCCGAATTAATTTTGGGAAAGATTATTTGGGGTTGGGAAAGATTAATTAACAAGAACTTGAGGCTTTAACCCTAATTTTATAGATTCTACCTAAGGATAGGATTGAACTACTTGTAGCCATATCCGGGTGTGCCTAATCTCCTAATTGTTTTAGGGATAATTCAATTAGGAAGTCTTGTTAGTCTTCGGAAGAATCTAATATAGAATTATTGCCCGTGGCTAATTAACATAAACTCGCTCATATTTGTAAAATCATGAAATACATTGGATCGTTACTTGAGTGTAATTCCCAATGCATCCATACTTGTAGCCATTGATCAATTTACTTGCTTTCTAGGTTAGTTTAAATTTCCGCATTTAGGTATAAATATTTTCTAAAACCAATTCTAAGTATTTGGCATTGCATAACAAGTGATAATTCTCTTACATTCCTAATCGCCTACATATTGTTCTCTGTGGGATTCGACCCTAGTTGGGTAAATTATATTGCATGCGACCATGTCCATTTACTTTTTAGTAGTGGATTTGGACGTCATCAAAATTGTCGCCGTTGCCGGGGAACAATTTGGCGTAATTTAGGTTGTTTGAGAAATAAGCGTAAGTGCTTTGGTCCAAACTTGTGAATATTTGTGTAATTATTTTTCTTACCTTGGTCTATATTTTTCTTGTTTGTTTCTTGTTTATTTTCTTATTTTTGAAAAATGGCATCATATAATGAAAATTCGTTAGATGGTAGTTGTTCATACTTTGATGACCCTTGTCCTTATTGTGGAGGACCACACTCGTGGCAATATTGTTTAAATTTTCCCGGGGGAGGATTGTGCGCACAATCTCAAACCCATGAGTGGAGTATTTGTGATAAGTGTGGTCGTCAAAATGGTCATTGGGATGATTGTGATTATTTGTCCTTCCCTTCCCCAAGCCCCCGCTATGATGATTCTACTTTTTGTGATGAAAATGATAGGGCTATGGAAGTGGAAGAAGTTGAGCATGGTCAAAATGGAGAGTTCAAGCTCATGTTAGAATGCCTAATTGAAGGAGGAAACAAAGAACAAAGTTCCTTGGAGGAGCTTTTGAAAAATAGTCTCCAAAATGACTTGGCACTTGAAAGGTTGCACTCACAAATGGGAGAAATGCTTGAAGCTTTAGAGGTCCAAAAATCCTCAAAAGTTAATGATATCTAAGAATTTTTCTTAGATGTGGAAGCCGAAAATCCTTCCTTGACACTTGATCAAAACCAAGAAGAACTCTCAAATGCTCAAATGAGAAGATGATGCTCATGTTGGAGACCATTCTTGCAAATAAGGAGAAGCACAACTTTGCACTCGAGGACTTGAAGCAAGCCTTGACTCACAATGATGAACATATCTGCATTTTGGAAGATCAAATGAAAATATTGGTTGAGGCTCACTATGCCCACCAACTTGAGAGTGTGGAAGAAAGTCAAGAAGAGTCCGATTTCGAGGAAGAAAGTGAGCTCTACTTTGAGGAATCAAGAAGTGAACATCCGCCAACCGACTCCATGAGTGTTAGTGATGCCAAGAAAAATATGGAATTAGAGTCATCCAGTGTAAATGAAAATTTTGTTGAGATTGACTCTAGTTCGGGGAAAAAAGAGAATGTCAAAATCCGGGAAGAATTGCAATTTGGAGGTTTGATGTCACATTCCAAGCATTTTTCAACATTGGAATTATGTGGTGATATGGAAATTGAACTACACGAGTCAATGAAGGATTGCGAGGAGGAAAGGCAAAAACCATACATCTTACAATTTGAGAGAACAAGAAGGCAAAATGACATTCCTCACATGAAAGCCAAGAAGTGCAAAATAAAGAAATTAAGTCTTGGCTTGATCATCTACTTACCACCCCCCACCGCTCATGGTCACAAGCTTGATTGCAAGTCGGGTGCCCAATTCATATCGTCCAAGTGGCGATAAAAGTCGTAAAGTTGAGTTGCGTCGTGCCACGATGTTAAATACGGCGCTTGGTGGGAGGCAACCCACCGTTTCCAAATTTTTTGGTCGTTTTTGAAATTTTATTTCTTAGAATAGCTTATTATATTGTTTCTAACCAATCTCTCAAGTTTCAAAATTTTTGGAGTTGATTTGAGCAGGTCGGGGTGACCGGGAAGCCAAAAACCAGTAGCTGGTGCAAAATTGCAGTGCAGCACACTGTTGCACTATGAGATCACCGCACAAACATTGCGATCGCATTTCAGTAGGTAGCAGGTACACTATGCGATCGCATAGCTGCCAAAGCCATCGCAAATTTTCAGGACATTTTGCACTATGCGATTGCAATTGCGCGATCGCATAGGTCCAGGTAAGTCATATGAACTTTAAACACTGGATATCGAAAATAGCCAACATTTCTGCCCAAAAAATAGAAACCGAGTTTTCTCACTCCCTTGGCCCTCAAAACCATCTCAAGGGTTTTCTCTCTTCAATTCCATCTCAATAATCAAGTTTAATCTCAAAGGTATGTGCTTCGTCACTCTAATCTCTCTTAATGTTCCATTATTGGTGCTACAAATGTGAATGAACAGCCATTTTTCCTTCTTCTTCTTCTCTACTTCATGTCTAGGGCTGAAATTTTAGAGAATTTGCTGTGAATATTGTGTTTGAGTGTGTGCTTGCTTGCTGGGTAAAGTTGGTTGAGAGAGTGAGTTCTTAATTGTTGACAAATTTGGGGTTAGATCTGTGTATAATCTCTGTAAAATTGCTATGAAAACCTGATGCTTGTCATGTGTTTGGGAAAATGCCCAAAAGAACTCAACTGGGCGAGGCAGGAGACCTTCGCGATCGCGTTGACTGTTCCGCGATCACATAGGTCTAAGTATGCACTGTGAACAAAATGCCTTATGCGATCGCGTTGACTGTTCCACGATCGCATAGCTTTAAATTCTGAGAACAAAAGTTTTCACTTTGCAATCGCATGTGTATCTCCGCGATCGCATAGCTTCAGCTTCAGCAGTCCAAAAACAATAACTCTGTCGAATTTTTCCCTGATGCTTTCTGATCTTTTTCTTTGGCCTAAGGGCATCATAATACAGTGTATAAAGTACTCGTTCATGCGTTTAACATTTGGTCTCCATTTGTAGGTACTTTGTGTATAAAATGGCCTCGGAAAATGTTGAAAATGTACAAAATGTGCAAGAATATGTTCCCCCAGCTATGGAAGAAGAGTATTTTGATGCGACAAGATTCACGGCGGCTGAGTGTGGAAGGAATTATGACAAACTCATGTCAAAGAGCATTGTCAAAGAACAGGGCATCCGTTAGGACAACGTTGAGGCTAAGATGCCGGATTTTTTCCGAAGAGTGACCGACAGTGGATGGATCTGCTTTGCTCCTGAACCAATCAAAGCGAACTACACAATAGTTCGTGAGTTTTATCCAACGCCGTGAGGACTAATTTCCAGGAGGACGTATTCACTATTGTCAGGGGCAAGCGGGTCAACTTTGGCCCCGAGGTAATAAATGCACACTACGGGCTTCCCAATGCTGATAATGGGATATACAGAGCCAGAGGAAGAGAGAGAGGAACACAGTGGTTGGTGGAAAAGCTTCATGACGGGGTGCAACCGACTTGGGAAAGAATACATAAAGGGGTTGATTCTTATGATTTCACTGTGGAAGCCAAGATTTGGCTATCCATTATATGTGCCAGGAT
Organism: Nicotiana attenuata; assembly: GCF_001879085.1. Taxonomy (NCBI): domain Eukaryota; kingdom Viridiplantae; phylum Streptophyta; class Magnoliopsida; order Solanales; family Solanaceae; genus Nicotiana; species Nicotiana attenuata. The sequence continues at coordinate 10,605,628 of NC_031989.1, forward strand.
TGTGCCATCTAGAAATGAGACTGACGTGACGCCTGAGAAGGCATTGATGATTGCTGGCATTATGGATGGTTTTCCAGTGAACGTGGGCTAACACATCGTGAGTGAAATTGAGGAAGCATGCAATGGAAGGTCTAGAAGCCTATTCTTTCCCTCATTGATCACTCAGTTGTGCTATGATGATGAGGTGCTACCGAGCTCGACTGATGTTGAGAAGGACCCTGCCGTAGCAATCTATCCATTGCTTCAAAAAGGGCCAACTAGCAAGAAGAAGAAGAGAAGGATTGATGTGATATCTCCTTTATTTGGGCAGTTTGATGAGTCCACCGAGGGATCTAGTGGTGCCTCTACAACTACAGCAGGATCACATGACCCCATGATTCCACTTCCTTATGGGCCCCCCACTATGCGCCACATTTCTCATCAAGTCTATGGCGTAGATGCTTACATTTGACAGCTTGTCGCTAGCCTTCCCTCTGGTCCATCTGGGGAGAGCACTTCGACTGGGACTGGTAAGAAGCCACCAACTTTGAATGATGTAGTTCAGGATCAAAAAACAATCAAAACCAGGTTAGAAGACATGAGTCGGAGACAAGGAAAAGTTGAAAGGCGACAGATGAAGTTCAAGGAGCATGAGAAGAAGAAAAGCAAGTTTCTGTCAAGGATGATGCACAAGCTGAGTTCATTCTGTGGCTCACATGATTCAGAGGACGATGATGATGAGGATTTGGAGCTCAAATTTTCCACCACCTCCAGCTCCGAGTGATGCAGTTTCAGGGAGCACCTCCTTCATTTTATCTTGTTTTGATTATTTGTATTAGGGACAATGCAATACTTTAGGCTAGGGGTGGCTCATATTTGATGGATGTTTGTAGAGCATTATGTGGAGCATGATCAGTTTTTTTGTGAACTTATGTGGATTGGTTGACATTGTTAGATTATTAGTAACATTTTGTAGAATTAGCATTTTCTTGTTAGCTCTTTTATTTTTCTTGTTTTTTTTTATTTGTGTTTATTTTGGTTTCTATTTTGTTTATAGTAGTATTAATTAAAATCCTTGGTTTTTCTTTCTACCATGGTTCTTTTCCAAGGAATTTATTTGTGTTGAACCGGGTGACTTTTCCCTATGATGGATGGTGTGACAACTTCTTAAGGGATTAGTCTTGTTTAGTTTTTCTTTATTTTTAGAAAGTGTATATATTTTTTTAGTTTAGTAGCTAGCTGTGAATAAAGTGGTTATTGGGTATAATCTTGTGCCCATAAGCCAATGGGTGACTTGTTTGGTACCAATATGATTTAAACCTTGGTATATGAAGTTTTTGATCTTTAAAATAATATATATATATATATATATATATATATATTATGTGTGTGTGTGTGTGTGTGTGTGTGATGAAAATGAATGATTAAGGTAAGATTCCTTGTTGTGACTTTTAGATTCTAATTTTGGCTCTTTGATTCACTAAATAGCTTCTTAGGCTACATGTGACTTCCTTGAGATTCATTGGTTTCTATTGGATTTTGGATTTGTATTCCATTTGAGTTTTCATGTGCCATGTGTGGTGAGCTTTAATTGTGAAAGTTCTTTTGCATCATTTGTAGTCTAGAACTTGCCCGGAATGTGGTTCAAGGCAAAATTTTAGATTAACTTGGTTTGAAAAATGATATTAGGCGTTCCTTGAACCATTATTATGCCTAAATTTCCTACCCGTGAATATTTTCCCTAGTCAACCCTCTTGAGCCTTTTAACTTTTTCTTTGGCAACCATGTTACATGTTTCTTATTGATTTTCTTGTGGAACCATACCTCCCTAAGTAACTTAAAGTATGAATACTAAAAGCCTATGTTTGGGGGTGGAGGTTGGAAAAGTTGTGATATGGAGGCTTCTCAAAAAGTGAAAAGTGTTATATAAAAAAAATTAAATGAAATATGAAAAATAAAAAAAATAAAAAATAAAAAAAAGAAGAAAGGGTGGAAAAATTCTTGAAGGAAGTGGACTTTGATTGTTGAAAATGTGTAGTGCTTAGGGAGGTTTTGAGTCACTCTTACCAAATTGTGCCATACCTTGACCAAAAGCCTAAACTACAACCCTTTATGTCCTAATTGATTTTGAACCAAGTATGTCTATATTTGTGGAGAAATATATGAAGGGCAAGCCTATGGTACTACTTGTGTGCATTTGAATATCTTTGTGAGAGAGAAAGTTGAGTCTTTCCATTTGACATCCCATTTATGTTTTGAATTGCAATTTATGAGTTTGGGATTCTCTCTTAATGTGTGAGGGCACATGAAACTCGAGTTGTGATTTTAATCCCATTTTCAATTAGGAGGAATGCACGAGGGAAAACAAATGTGATAGAGAGGCAAATTTTGAATCTTTAGTGTCATGACTTGGTTGCTACTTTGGTTAGTGTGGTGTTTGAGAAATTGAATTGAAATTAAATGTGCGAAAATTTGGTGATTCATATGCCTTGGAATAATTGCTGGTACCAACCGAAGTCACTAGATTGTGCTTAAATTGACCCTGTTTGACTTGAAATGATATTTGGTATGCCATTGAGCTTAAGTGATCATATTCTTGTTGGATGTTCGTAGTTTTTGAATTGCTTGAGGACAAGCAATAGTTTAAGTTTGGGGGTTTAAGAAGTTGGTATTTTACCAACTTATCTCCTCTTAATACTTAATCCTTTGTATAATGTTATTGAGAAACTAAGGCATTTTCTTAATGTTTATTGGTATATTTCAGGTGTCAAGTGATTTAGGGATGATTGTGAAGAAACCGCGTGAAAACAAGTCAAAAAGGAGCTAAAATGGAAAAATAAAGTCTGCCCAGTTTTTACACTGTGCGATCGCATAATTCTGAATGCAATCGCATAAGCTTAAGGCTATGAAACAATGCGAACGCGTATGAACACTTGCGAACGCATAAAGCAAAGTCCAGCCAGCTGCTGGTCAACATACCTGTCCGAACGCAGGGCAGATTATGCGATCACATACCTCAAGGAATTCATTCTCTGCGATCGCATATCTTTAGTTGCGAACGCACAGTGTACTTTCTGGTCAGGTGCTGGGCAGTTTTGACATTTCACGTTTTTATCCCCAAACCATTTTTATACACGACCGAGCATATCTTTGGAATATCTTTGGCTTATTTTCAGTTCCAAACACTAGAGAGAAATAGGTTGGAAGTTAGGGTTTGCAGACACACTTTGGTTTTGAAGATTTGAAGCTTTTGGTGAAGAATTTCTTACCCATTTATGTTCATTTCTTCATTTTATTGCTTTGTATTGTATATCTAAGTGTGTAGTATTTATTTCAACACTTAAATCTTGTTTATAGAAATAATCATGTATAAAGTGTGAATTAAATACCTTGTTGTGCTTATGTATTTGATGATTTTTATCCTTTTATGAAGTGAGTTATTGTTACTTTAATTATTCTTGTTCTTTAATGTTTCCAAAGGGATTAGCTAACCCTAGGACTCGCCCATTTACTCCGAATTAATTTTGGGAAAGATTATTTGGGGTTGGGAAAGATTAATTAACAAGAACTTGAGGCTTTAACCCTGATTTTATAGATTCTACCTAGGGACAGGATTGAACTACTTGTAGCCATATCCAGGTGTGCTTAATCTTCTAATTGTTTTACGGATAATTCAATTAAGAAGTCTTGTTAGTCTTCGGAAGAAGCTAATATAGAATTATTACCCGTGGCTAATTAACATAAACTCGCTCATATTTGTAAAATCATGAAATACATTGGATCGTTACTTGAGTGTAATTCCCAATGCATCCATACTTGTAGCCATTGATCAATTTACTTGCTTTCTAGGTTAGTTTACATTTCCGCATTTAGGTATAAATATTTTCTAAAACCAATTCTAAGTATTTGGCATTTCATAACAAGTGATAATTCTCTTACATTCCTAATCGCCTACATATTGTTCTCTGTGGGATTCGACCCGGACTCATAGTTGGGTAAATTATATTGCATGCGACCGTGTCTATTTACTTTTTAGTAGTGGATTTGGAGGTCAGCAATAAGGCTTCTTGTATTATATCATAAAAACATCAATAATATTTTTTATGCTATTTTCACATGATATCAGAGCAATTAGTGACAAAGTAATTAGAAAATTCATTGTCGAGCAATCTTCTGGCAATTATATCATTGTTCTGAACTCCCATGCGCTGTCACGCATTGATCGGAGGAGAAAATGTTTCCATGAGATCCAAATACGCATCGCCACATGAGTCACTTCGGGCACTTTCTGGAGAGATTTTTTTTCTTTTTTGGTGATCGCCACCTCAGTCCGAGCCTACCCATCCAGCTTACACTATATCCCGATGACTTCTTTTTCATATTACAACGAAAGTTTCCAGATTTCGATGATTATTTCCATCGTTTTCCAAATTTTTATTCTATCCAGGGGTCGACTAAAGTTAGCACATATTCCTGGTAGTCTTTCAGAATCTTTGATGACTTTCTTGCCATCAACACAATTCTAGTCACTTTCGGGTGATATTTTTCGACAAGTTTCAAAATTTCGTTACTAGAATGTAGATCTTGTGGATGTAAATTTTCAGATACTTCATTTGTTTTTGAGCTGATTTGGTAACTTCCTTGGATTTGAAAACTTACAACAAAATGAAAACTAATACTATGAACAGTTAGATGGTTTCTCTACCGGATTATATTGAGTTCCTTCAGTACAAATCACATAAGTAGACATTCTCTGATATTGCTTCTATTGTTCAAACAAGTGATAGCATGATTTGTGCCTAACGAGCTTATTTTTTCGACTATTAGGTCATTTCGACTCTTAGGTCATTGATTCAGGTGCATCTAATCACATTTCTGGTAACAAAAATCTCATTTGACTATTATTTCTTACTCTTAATTGCTTCCGACAGTTACAATGGCCAATGAATCTCACACTATATCAATCGGACTAGGTCAATCAGTCCACTTCCGTTTTTACCTTTGAATTTAGTTTTTTATATTTCTGGTAGTCCTTTTAATCTCATATCCATTAGTAGCTTGGCTAAATCACTTAAATGTTCTGTTTTATTTTTTGATGACTCTGTCTTTATACAGGCGCAAAACGAGATGGATTATTGGTACCGAGCATGAATCAAATGGACTTTATTACCTTATGCTTGTTAAGTAACATGAACTTGCATCTTGTCCTCCTTCAATAACTTGTCCTATTACTGATTAACTAGATTTATTATGTAAACAATTGGGATATCCCAGATTATGAAAACTTTAGAAAATAGTGGCTGATTTATCCCACTTGTCTACTCTAGAGTGTGAGTCGTGTCAGCTCGGTAAGCTTACTCACTCTCATTTATCTCGACATCTTTGTAATTGGGTAGAGTCATCTTTCACTTTAGTTCATTTAGATGTTTGGGTCCTAGTCGGGCAAATTCCACCTTGGAATTCTGCTATTTTATTAGTTTCAGTGATGATTATTCTAGGTGCACTTGGATATTCTTGATAAAAACCCGATCTAAGTTGTTTTCTATTTTTAGACTTTCTCTGCTGAAATTTGAAACCAATTTGAGGTTTCTATCCGTACATTTTGTAGTACTAATGCCCCAAAGTATTTTCTTTTCTATTTCAACAGTTCATGAACTCTCATGGAATCACTCATCAAACATTTTGTCCATACATATCTCAACAAAATGGGGTAGAGAAGAATAGGCATCTCATTTAGACTGCTCATACCCTACTTTTACAATCTTATGTTTCGTTTGTGTTTTTGGGGAGATGCGGTTCTCACATCATGTTATCTTATTAATCATATGCTATACTTAGCTATTCAGAATTAAGTTGTATACTCTGTCTTATTTCCCCCACTTACTCTTGTTTTCTTTTCTACCTCGTATCTTTTGGGAGCATGTGTTTTGTTTATAACCTTACACCAAAAAAAAATCGCTTCATGTGCTCTTAAATGCATATTTCTAGGTTACTCAAGGTTTCAAAAGGATTATCGATGTTATTCAACTAACCTCCAGTGGTTTCTTCTATTTGCTGACGTTACCATCTTTAAAATACAATCATACTTCACAGGTCTAGGCGATCACTTATACATTTCTGAGGTGCTACTAGTTCTATCGTTTGGAGATTTAATCACTAACTCTCCTATATCTTCCTCCACAGTTCTAGCTCCACCATTTATAGCTCCAAATCTATCACCTACAGCTCCAGCTCCACTACCTACAACTCCAGCTCCACTACCTATAGCTCTAATACCCTAACCTATAGCTCCAGTTTCATCATATTTCAGTAAAGTTCAACCTTCTATCGCTCCCTCACTCCTGACTTATCTTTGTCGCCAGTGTCCAATATCTGGTCTCCAAAAATGTATCAGATCCACCCTTAATTCCAATTTCCATTATATTTCTTTGAGTTATCATCATTTGTTTTTACCCCATTATGCCTTTATGCCATCTTTGTCTTCTATTTCTATCCCTAAGTCCAAAGGTGAAAAGCTATCTTATCCTCGATGGCGGTAGGATATGATCGAAGAGATGTCAGCTTTACATATTAGTGGTACTTGTGAGCTTATTTCTCTACCTCCAGGTAAATCTACTATTAGTTGTCAGTGGGTGTATACAATCAAACTTTTTCTAGATAGTCAAATTGATCGCCTTCAAGCCCGCCTTGTTGCCAAATATTATACTTAGGTATTTGGACTTATTACAGTAATACTTTATCTCCGTAGCTAAAATAGCATATGTCCGCCTTTTCTATTCACGGTTGTTGTTCTCCATTGGCCTCTCTATTAGTTGGACATTAAAAATATTTATTTTCACGGTGATCTCGATGATGAAATTTATATGGAGCAACTACCTATTTTTGTTGCTCAATGGGAGTCTAGTGGACTTGCACATTGATTGCGTTGGTCACTCTATGGTCTTAAACATGCTCCTCGAGCCTGGTTTGTTATAATGACCCGATCGGTCATTTTGAGCAACTGCATTCAGTTCGATAGCTTGAGGTCATGAGTAACTTCATATGGTGTATTATGAATCATGTATCATCGATTTTGGTTTTCAGGTGCCTCGGGATGGATTTGGAAGAATGATTCTCAACTTGGAAACTTTAAACGGGAAGAGATGACCAAGTTTGACTTATGTGTAATTGATGTCAGATCGAAGTTTTGATGGTTCCGTTAGGTCAGGATGGTGGGCGTATGCCCGGATTTGCATTTGGATATTTCTAAAATGTTATAGCGCTATTTGGCGAGAATTGACAATTTGAAGGTTTGAAAAGTTTATAGGTTTGACTGATAGTTACTTTAATGTTAGGTTTGGATTGTAATTCCAAGAGTTGGAGTAGTTTTCTTATATCATTTGGAACTTGTGTGCAAAATTTGAGGTGATTCCGAGTGGTTTAGACGAGTTCGGCGTAAGTTTCATATTTGAAAGTTTGAAATAGTTCATTAAGCTTGATTTGGGGTACGATTCGTGGTTTTGATGTTGTTATGGGTGATTTGAGGCTTCGACTAGGTCCATGTTATGTTTTGGGACTTGTTGGTATGTCCGGACAGGGACCCGAGGGGTACGGGTGAGTTCCGGTATGGTTTCGGACCATTCCTATGTATTTTAAGAGTTGTTGATTGCTGGTGTTTCTGTAGAGCATCACGATCGCAGAGCTATGCTCGCGATCGCGAAGAGGAATTTTGAAACAATTGGATTTTGTTCGATGTTTAGCGAGGGAAGGACCGTGTTCGCGAAGATTGTTTGCTAGGCGGGAGAGATTTGTTCTACGCGCTCGTGGTTATGGGGACGCGACCGCGAAGAGTGATTAAGAACTGGGAGCCTTGTGTTTCTCGTTCGTTGGGTGCGTTTGTGCTCATGATGTTTGGGCACACTGGTCAATGCGTTCACGAGAGGTGTATCGCATTTGCAATGATGGTTTCTGATCGAAGGCGATTTTATGCTTCACGAACGCAAGGCTTCTTCCACGTTCGCCAATGGTTCACCTTGGAAGTGTTATAAAGTACTCGATTTTCGGACTTTGAGCTATTTAAGCACATTTTGAGTTGGCAAGCTCAGATTTGGAAAATTTTGGAGGGGATTTTCACCATTTTGATTGGGGTAAGTACTTTTGACTCAGTTTTGATTATGTTCCATGATTTCATCATCGATTTTGGCCTTCTATTTGATGAATCTAAAAGAGAAATTGGGGGTTTCTTCAAAACTTTTCTAAATTGAATATTTGAGATTTGAAGATTGATTTGGAGTTAGATTTGAGTGAAATTAGTATGGTTGAACTCGTATTCCAATGAATTGTTAGAATTTGTGAGTTTTATTTGGTTCCTGGGAGCGGTCCCGGGTTGATTTTTGGGTTGACTTTGAGTATTTGATTAACGATTTGACATTTAACGTTTGGGTTTGCTTCCTATGGCATTATTTGATGATTTTTGGTTTCTTTTGGCTAGTTTCGAGCCGTTCGGTGGTTGATTTGTGCGTGATGGCGCTTCCAGTGTATCGATTTGGCTTGTTTGAGGTAAGTATCTTGCCTGGATTTGTTGAGGAAATTTTTTCTACTAAATGATATTGTTTACTACATGCTGAGGGTGATGCACATACAAGGTGACGAGCGTATATGCATGTGCCAAGGTTTTCCATGCTCTGCGAGGGAGAATTTTATGCTTTCTTTGTTCTTTGATGAACTTGGTGATTCTTTGATTTATCTTTATTTAATTCTGACTAATAAACCCAATTAACTGTGTTAGGAATCATGTTGGAACATATGACATCTCAAAACGGATTCAATGTGTTATTTTTGGACTGCTTACATACTTAATTGACCGTAGTATCATGAACACTCATTTGTACCTGTTATGGTCTTGCTACCTGAGTTTCTTTATCCGTAATATGTGTGAGGATTGGGGCCTAAGGGTTATGTTTGGCATGAGGGTTATTTCCGTGTGGTTGATATGATTTTGGAACGATGAGTATTTCCGTGTGGTTTGAAATGGGATTGGTTTGTTTGTTATTATTGTGCGAAAGGAAAGGAAGTTGGATTTATGCTATGATTTATCATTCGTTAAGTACTTACATGCCATTTTACTTTGGTTTCTATTAATGTTAGTTATTTTTTGTACAATACATCCGTTTGAGTCCCTTACATAGTTACTTCTATGATTTTCCTTTGGCTTGTTGCAGTTATAGCTATGTCTTTATCTTCTCTATTATTTATACACCTACATTCTTACTTGATTTACTTCTGTTACATGCCTTCTTGGAATTCATGCATTTACTTGTTATTAGCCCATACCTGCTATATGCCTCTAATTGTCACAAGATTTACTTGTTAGATGCCTTAACCTTCTACATGTCTTCACTCATTATATACCTTCACTTACAACTATTTGCTTCTACTTACCATATGCTTTTACTTGTTATATGCACTAACTTTCTACATATTTTCACTCACTACATGTTTTAACCGGCTATATGTCTCCACTCACTATATGATTTACTCATCATATGTGATTACTGGTTGAATGCCTCTATTTTCAACGTGCTTCTACTTGCCACATGATTTCATATGTTAAATGCTTTCATTTGACCCATGTTCTTACATGAGCTAGTTCATATACTACTCTCATTTGCTTAAACGGATTGGGTGACTTGTAGATTGGTTATGAGATATACCTTGTGGGAGCTTGGTCATTATAGATGGTAGACTAGTTTTGATATTGGAGTGCTCATTCTACTCTGTTGAGTTGTATTACCTAGTTGGATATATCGTGTTCATTTCTTAGTGTTACGTGTAAACTTTTCCCGTGTTTGGTTGTTTTTGCGGTTTCATATGATATTGTTGATATTTTGGATCGGGTTGCACGCTGCAACAGTATTCAAATGATATGATATGATGTGAAGAGATAAGGACGAAATATGATATGAATAAATGATGATATGGTGGGATCAAGTTGCACGCCACAACAGTATTGAGAAGATATGATATGATATGATATGATATGAAGAAATATGGACGGAATATGATATGACCAGATGATGATATGGTGGGATCGGGTTTCGTGCCGCAATGGAATTGATGTGTTGTATTTGTGTTGTGGCCGTAGAGATTATTCTTGATGTTGCGATGCGAGGTTTGAGATTATGTTATTCTGGGGCCCTCCACCATTTATATTCTTGTTTCATTCATTACGTGACTATGTGTGTACCTCTTATCGAATTTGCTCTTTCTGCTTATTATCTGCACAGCTACAAATATAATTAGGTATCTTTTAACTAAAATCTTGCCACTACTTCACCAAGATTAGTTAAGATTCTTCCGGAGTACATGGGGTTGGTTGTACTCATGTTACCCTTATGTACCTTGCGTGTAGATCTTGGAGCTGCGTAGCTGTGGTAGACGAAGCCTAGCGTTGAAGACGCCTCAGTATTCCAGATTCAAGCTACCTTTTGTTCATGGTAGTAAAAACTTAAAATTTCGTTTATGTAAACTTCCTGACTCATGACTTGTACCAGTCCTTAAAAAATTGTATAAAATTTAGTTATTTCACTTCCCGACTCTTATCATGGTTATTGTCACGCCCCAAACCTGGGAGGCGTGACTGGCACCCGGTGCCGCACTGGCCCGAGCGAACCACTCTGCAACTTTTTTTTTTCTTTGTTACTATCATGGGCCAAAATGGCCACAACTCGTAATATACAACTGTAAGTGGAAAACACTGTATCACTGAACCGTTTCTCTTTAAAAATGAATACATATGGGCCGTCAAGGCCTCAGACATACTGTACAAAATGAACCTCTGTCTACAAAGCCTCTAAGATTATTTGACATCAAATGGTATAGGGTACCGGCCTACCCATAAGACTGTAGCAAAACTTTGACACGATAACTCATAGACTCGGCTTCACTCCGAATGAGGTAGAGTCTTACCGATCCTTCGCTGAATGCCAATCTCGTCTACTATGAGAGCTCGTCAAACTGATTATCTATATCTGTAGGCATGAATGCAGCGTCCCAACAAAAGGACGTCAGTACGAATAATGTACTGAGTATGTAAGGCAGAACTGAAACATAACAATAATTCAACATTAATTAAAGACATATAAGAATCAACCTGAATCTCTGAAGTGCCACGTATATGCATACTTGTTATACTTACGTATATATATAATGCTTCTCTTTGAGACTATCATCCATATCTTATGATGCATGACTGCCCAACTGATCAGTGGTAACTGCCCGACCGGCCGTTGCACGGTGGTAAATGTATGACTGCCCAACCGGTGGAAAATAATGATACATAACTGCCCAACCGGTGGTAACTGCCCGACCGGCCATAGCCCGGTGGTAAATACATGCCTGCCCAACCGGCCGTAGCACGGTGGTAAATGAATATGCATGACTGCCCAACCGGCCATAGCACGGTGGTAAATATGTAACTGCCCAACCGGCCGTAGCTCGGTGGTAAATGCATGACTGCCCGACCGGCCGTAGCTCGGTGGTAAATGTATATGCATGACGATGCATGTATCGCTATATCATAAACTTTAACATCTTTATCGTATACCTCAATAGGGAACTAGATTCATACTTAGACATGCTTGAATATCACTTTATGGGAATGAATAACATAGACATCCTTAACTGCTTAAAGTAGAATCACTTATGGAATATCATTACGTTTACGTATCGTTACTTGAATCATGTCAAAAGAAGGAAGGATTAGCTTTAACATATCTGAGCAGCAGCTGAAAGCCCTTAAGCAGAAGTTTACTCAACTCATGACTCGGTGATAATCCAGAACTTTAGTTTAATTTGCTCTTGTGCTTCGTTTGTCAGTCTAATTGGCGAATTCCTCGACAACCATTCTAAACCGAAATACATTTTCTTTCGTTACACAAGATTACTAGCATAGACCGTTGGTAGGATACAGTAGATGACAGCTCCAATAATTGCCACGGATAGATCCATGGAAATGGCTAGATACTGCTGGATATTCAGAACTTGATCAAGAAAACTGCCGTTCTCAAAGCTTCTAAGCTCTCTGCCTAGTTTTAACCGCTTTCCATTTCTTTAGCAATAAGTTTTTTTTTTTTGGTGGTTTACCCTCTTGTCTTCTTCCCATGCGGTGTTCTCAATTCTGTATTTTTACATTCCAACTTACTAAGATATTCAAGACAAATATGCCTTCATATTCACAGTTGATAAAATCAAACAAGTCCAACGACCTACATGACAAATTTATGTCTTTCATTAGATTTAGTTTACAAACTAAAATATTCAACTATTATATCACAAAAAATCAGTGGTAGTCTGGTAGATAAGTATATTACACTTCTTAAGTTATCTTCAGGAGTACTACTCATATTCTCAATATAACATAAAAGTGGTACAAAAAGAAATGTAAAGAAATACTATGTGGCTAGAATTTTACTGTGTATATAGAAAAATAAAGTCTTCTGTGTGTAGTTTTAACTACTGTTGGGATGATGATGTAGTCATAGTGTTTTCTCTTCGTCAAATTGAGTGGCCCCACTTCTATGTATGACTTGGCCTAACTTAGTCTTCTAGATGCCACCTTATCCAATATATTAAGAGTCATCTATGGAAGAAAAGGGTGCTGCCACGTTAATCATTCTTATTCTTATCCAAATTATGCTTAATAATTAATTAATCTCCCACTAAAAATTAATAATTATCCAATTATTTACATAGTTAAGAATTATCTCAAATTACTTAAAATACTTCTTATTTTTAAAACACTTTATATACTCTACTATCATGGTCATGTGGTACCACATAAAATAAATACTTATACTATTATTTCGTTCAAACATCATGTAAAAATATATATATTTTCTCAACTTTTAATTTTGCTAATCTCGTACAAAGAGTAAAAAAAATTCTCGCCAGCTTAATTCTTAAAATGGTAAAAAGATAAACTTCTTTTCTTGTGCGAAAATAATTTCTATCTTTATAATTAAAAAAATCTCATAAACTTTCTCATATTATGAGTATAATTTAAAACATATTCGCAAGTAGTAATACTGATAACTATATAAAATCATATTTTTCAAACCATTCTTTTCTTTACAAGAAAAGTTCCACTCAAAATATCATATCAAATATATATATAACGGTATCAAAGTCGTTAAACTTACGGGGTGTAACATCCTTCCCCCCTTTAAAACATTCGTCCTCGAATGTTAACTCTTTAGAGATTTGCAAAATTTTCACTAGGGTCTCCTCTGTAAATTAAATTTAAAACCCAAACTATATCTGAAGTCTCAACTATTCACAGCCTTTCATACTTGAGTATGTCGTATCTTCTTCACCTTTACCTTACTTACCTTTAAATCTCGCATCGCATCTGCTGTTTCTTTCCCAACATCCCTTCAACATAGGTGAAAATTACGCCTTAAAGCTCTACTGTGATACCTGCACCTCTGGTGCAAACAAAATCTCGCGACAACTTCATACTGACTTCTTACGGCTCAGCTCTATGGCACGATCTGGAAACAAAAGAAGGGTGACATTTCCTAAATGCCCTATAGCCTCTCAATTATAAATGTGGCGCGCAACACACCCATAAGTGAGACTCTACTAGGCACGACTTTGTAGACTCCCTAGGACACGGCCCGCTCTGATACCACTTTGTCACGCCCCAAACCTGGGAGGCGTGACTGGCACCCGGTGTCGCACTGGCCCGAGCGAACCACTCTGCAACTTTATTTTTTTTTGTAACTATCATGGGCTAACATGGCCACAACACGTAATGTACAACTGTAAGGGGAAAACACTGTATCACTGAACCATTTCTCTTTAAACATGAATACATATGGGCCGTCAAGGCCTCAGACATACTCTACAAAATGAACCTCTGTCTACAAAGCCTCTAAGATTATTTAACATCAAATGGGACAGGTTACCGGCCTACCCATAAGACTGTAGCAAAACTTTGACACGATAACTCATAAACTCGGCTTCACTCCGAATGAGGTGGAGTCTTACCGATCCTTCGCTGAATGCCAATCTCGTCTACTATGAGAGCTCGTCAAACTGATTATCTATATCTGCAGGCATGAATGCAGCGTCCCCAACAAAAGGACGTCAGTACGAATAATGTACAGAGTATGCAAGGCAGAACTGAAACATAACAATAATTCAACATTAATTAAAGACATATAAGAATCAACCTGAATCTCTGAAGTGCCACCGTATATGCATACTTGTTATACTTACGTATATATATATATATATATATATATATATATATATATATATATATATATATATATATATATATATGTAATGCTTCTCTTTGAGACTATCATCCATATCTTATGATGCATGACTGCCCAACTGATCAGTGGTAACTGCCCGACCGGCCGTTGCACGGTGGTAAATGTATGACTGCCCAACCGGTGGTAAATAATGATACATAACTGCCCAACCGGTGGTAACTGCCGACCGGCCGTAGCCCGGTGGTAAATGCATGTCTGCCCAACCGGCCGTAGCACGGTGGTAAATGAATATGCATGACTGCCCAACCGGCCGTAGCTCGGTGGTAAATGCGTAACTGCCCAAACGGCCGTAGCTCGGTGGTAAATGCATGACTGCCCGACCGGCCGTAGCTCGGTGGTAAATGCATATGCATGACGATGCATGTATCGCTATATCATAAACATTAACATCTTTATCATATACCTCAATAGGGAACTAGATTCATACTTAGACATGCTTGAATATCACTTTATGGGAATGAATAACATAGACATCCTTAACTGCTTAGAGTAGAATCACTTATGGAATATCGTTACGTTTACGTATCGTTACTTGAATCATGCCAAAAGAAGGAAGGATTAGCCTTACGTATCGTTACTTGAATCATGCCAAAAGAAGGAAGGATTAGCCTTAACATACCTGAGCAGCAGCTGAAAGCCCTTAAGCAGAAGTTTACTCAACTCATGACTCGGTGATAATCCAGAACTTTAGTTTAATTTGCTCTTGTGCTTCGTTTGTCAGTCTAATTGGCGAATTCCTCGACAACCATTCTAAACCCAAATACATTTTCTTTCGTTACACAAGATTACTAGCATAGACCGTTGGTAGGATACAGTAGATGACAGCTCCAATAATTGCCACGGATAGATCCATGGAAATGGCTAGATACTGCTGGATATTCAGAATTTGATCAAGAAAACTGCCGTTCTCAAAGCTTCTAAGCTCTCTGCCTAGTTTTAACCGCTTTCCATTTCTTTAGCAATAAGTTTTTTTTTTTTTGTTGGTTTACCCTCTTGTCTTCTTCCCATGTGGTGTTCTCAATTCTATATTTTTACATTCTAACTTACTAAGGTTTTCAAGACAAATATGCCTTCATATTCACAGTTGATAAAATCAAACAAGTCCAACGACCTACATGACAAATTTATGTCTTTCATCAGATTTAGTTTACAAACTAAAATATTCAAACTATTATATCACAAAAAATCAGTGGTAGTCTGGTAGATAAGTATATTACACTTCTTAAGTTGTCTTCAGGAGTACTACTCATATTCTCAATAAAACACAAAAGTGGTACAAAAAGAAATGTAAAGAAATACTATGTGGCTAGAATTTTACTGTGTATATAGAAAAATAAAGTCTTCTGTGTATAGTTTTAACTACTGTTGGGATGATGATGTAGTCATAGTGTTATTTCTTCGTCAAATTGAGTGGCCCCACTTTTATGTATGACTTGGCCTAACTTAGTCTCTAGATGCCAACTTATCCAATATATTAAGAGTCATCTATGGAAGAAAAGGGTGCTGCCACGTTAATCATCCTTATACTTATCCAAATTATGCTTAATAATTAGTTAATCTACCACTAAAAATTAATAATTATACAATTATTTACATAGTTAAGAATCATCTCAAATTACTTAAAATACTTCTTACTTTTAACACACTTAATATACTCTAGTATCATGGTCATGTGGTACCACATAAAATAAATACTTATACTATTATTTCGTTCAAACATCATGTAAAAATACATATATTTTCTCAACTTTTAATTTTGCTAATCTCGTACAAAGAGTAAAAAAAATTCTCGCCAGCTTAATTCTTAAAATGGTAAAAAGATAAACTTCTTTTCTTGTGCGAAAATAATTTCTATCTTTACAATAAAAAAAATCTCATAAACCTTCTCATATTATGAGTATAATTTAAAACATATTCGCAAGTAGTAATACTAATAACTATATAAAATCAAATTTTTCAAACCATTCTTTTCTTTACAAGAAAAGTTCCACTCAAATATCAAATATATATATAACGGCATCAAAGTCGTTAAACTTACGGGGTGTAACAGTTATTAAACTGTATTGGTTGTCATTTGGCTTACCTAGCGGATTAAGTTAGGTGCCATCATGATTATGTGGTTTTGGGTCGTGACAAGGTACTATGAGAGCACTAGGTTTGTAGGTTCTACGAGTCATGAGAAAATGTCTAGAGAGTCTTGCGAATCGGTATGATGATGTCCATACCTATCTTCAAGAGGCTACATGGCATTTAGGGAACTTCCCTTCCTTATTTATTTATCGTGCGACCTTGTTTCAGCTTGAAACCTGCGACTTTGATTCTTTTTATTCGTTCATATACGATGTTGAGCACCAATTATTGTTGTGTACCAATGGCTGGTGATATTGCGGATGGGTTATGAAGGGTTGTGGATGCTTGATTATCGTCGCGATGTGTTGTCCAAGCTTTGATGTTGATGTATTGGTAGGTCTTCGAGTTTTTCATTTGTGGGGTTAAGCGGATTATTATATTTTGTTGGCGAGTGCAGACTCGGGTGTATTATTCGATTTCCTAGTTGTTATGACCATGGTGGGGTCATGGGGAGTTATTGATTTGAGCCTAGTCAGTGGGTTATCTCCTGGGGGAGGATTTGAGGTTGCGTGTTTCGTATGAGGTTTCTATTCAGCACAATGCATGTATTATCATTTTGGAGCATTTGAGGAAATCGGCTTGACTGTCACAAGGATGAATATGTGCTCAGTAGAGTCTTCAGAGTGTTTTATGACTAGTGTTACATAATCTTATGAAGTATATAGCTGAATAACAACGCGAGGCCGGGTCAGCTATGAGGTAATGATATTGTGGGTTATTGACGATGTGTTCTACGACTTTGGCTAAGTAGGGGAGTCTGTTATCGACGTTCTGGTTGCATGGTCATGTGTTGAATCAGTTCATGGACTATGGTGTGCTTGCGGGATGGCTATTATTTGAGAAAGGCTTCATCGAGGATGATTTTGAGCAAGAATCAGTGAATGTATGATGTAATTTGCCTTACGAGTAAATAGCGATCTTAGGAATGATTCAGGTTTGATGCCCGCTGCAGGTGCAGTGTGCAAGGAGAAGAAATCGCTTGGTCGCTCCTTCTGGTTATTCAGGTGCTGGCAAAGAGTGGGTTATTCGGTGAGTATTGGCTGTGTAGTGGAGATTAGCGCAACGTGGGTGACTATCGAAAGGGTTCTAACGAGTTCAGGATTCATCTGTGGCATTTCAGGATTTTTGAATTTGTGCATGGTTAGAGCTCAGGATCGGTAGTGAATGGTGACCGGATCCGCGGTATTTCTCTATCAAGAATTATTCTACATGGCAGTATTAGAGATATGCAAGAAACAACTTCAGATTCCCAGGAGGTTCCTTCAGAGCGAGCATATCAGATTAAGCTACTTTTGGGTTTGGCAGTATGCGTGACTCGGTTGAGTTAGAGGAGATCAGTTCTGATGACTTGATTATGTGTTAACGAATTCTGAAGAATTCACCATGGTTATGGCTACGGCTCAGAGTTGATATTTTTTCTACAAGTATAGAAGGTATGTTGTGTGTGGTGATATCCTCCTGGATTGAGTTAAATAGAAGTTTCTTTATTGATGAGGTGTTCATCCTGCTTGTGATTCGTGGTTGATTATGAGATTTTCGTAATTTCACGACTTAGAGTTGTAGTGGCGGTGCACGTGTGGGATTAAAAGTTGCGAGTTCAGGGTTGCAATTTAGTTTTGAAGGGAAGGATATGAGTTCTTGATGGCACAAACGATTTCGGATGTTTAAGAGAATGCTGGCACTATTTGATGTCGTCGGAGGAGAGTGCACATTTTAGCAGGCGCATTATGTTTTGATTTGTGGGTGCTTGACTAGTTTTGTAATGACCGCCTGGTTTTGGGTTGCTGAGGTTCAGGTTTTTGCTACGTGGCGCAGAAGATCTATTTGGGTATTTTCTATAAGATGATGGATTATGAGTGATGTATCAGTCATTTGAGTAGAGGAGTTGAGATCCGATATGGAGACTCTGGTGTTCATGAGGTTTAGAGACTGGATGTCCTGGTAGCTAGACTATTCCTTGATCGCGGATTGTGAAAAAATGTTGAGAATTGGATTATTGACAGTATGTGTTATCGATAGGTTGCTATGGACTTTTGGAAGGTAACTACCTATTTGGATATGATCGGAATTTGGTTTGGAGGCTATTTGTAAGCCTAATAAGAATATGTATTCTATATTAGATCGAGTTTGCTTATCCTTACGCAATCGCTACCATAGCTATATTATCGGGCAGAATGGATATTATACGTGCCCTGATGTATGTTATGTGTTTCTCTCTTATGCTATGACGGGTTGTGAGGTTGCATGATTATTCACACACATGTTGTAATCTTATTCAGACCTTATGTCTATATGGGTGTCACGACCCAAACCTATGGGCCGCGACGGGTGCCTGAGTCCTACTTGTCAAACACCCCTAAGCATGCGTCTAAGATATAAACCTGAATAACATCTGCTGAATTACGAAAATAACTTACATGAAGGAAACCTGCCTAAAAGGCATATGTACGTATACATGCAGAATACAGTAGGCGAGCCGGCAAGGCTGCTATAGACAACTATACACCCAAAACTGAAAGCCGACAAGGCGACATACTATCCGACTGTACATAACTGTCTAAAGACCTATAATAGAAAGATAACTATATAAAGACGGGACTGAGCCACGGCATACCCATACATATACAAACATATCGTACCAAAATCAAAAGCAGCTCCGGATCAAGTGGAGCACGCCAACTCTCGCTGATCAGGATCCTAAGAAGGGGGGACCGTCGACTTGCCTACCTGCACTTGCGGGCATGAAACGCAGGCCCCGGGAAATAGGGCGTCAGTACGAATAATGTACTGAGTATGTAAGGCATGAAAATTAGTACATAAGAGACATAGATGAAATATGGAACAAAGAAATCCATCTGTAAATCTGAATATCTTTATAAATCCTGAAACATTATAATGTCATACACATGTATATAAATGTCGTGTCATGCATAGATATAGATGTACATAATTTCATCAAGCTTCTGAGAGCATCCCATCATATCGTCTCGGCCACTGTGGGCAACATCATCAACATATACCAGCTAATCAGGTGGTGGTACGTATATAATGCCGTAACCTTTTCCCATATCTCATATACATATATTTACATATATACGCGTATATAACGCCATCTGGTCATGGGTCAATGCACATATATAAATGAGTGAAATGCATGAAAAATACGTAATAATCTCAATATTCCTTCCGGATAAACTTTTTCAACTGCGTATTATTCAAGACCCATGAACAGAAGATAATAATAATTCACATGAGGAATCAAGAATATAGACACCCCTAGAATTTCTATGAAAAGAGTAATTTATGGAAACTGTGCATTTGCTCGTTTCTTCTGTATAGTTTGTACCATGCCAAAAGAAAGAAGAGATGGCCTTAACATACCTGGAGTAGGAAAAACTCTGTATAATATTCCGTTGGAATCCTTCGTGAATTGAACTTAGAACTCCAAAAATCGGATTAAGCTTCTGCTTTTTGAAATTTTTGAACGAAATTAGCTCCTGCTTTTTGAAATTCATGAACGAAATTTGCTTCTGCTTCTTTGAAGCTTTTTGGAACAAATTGAGTTTCTTATCCTTGAAGACTTTGGACTAAGAAAAATGGAATAGATCCTTGAAGCTTTTTTGGAACATCAAACCAAGAAAGGATTAACGTTTTTTGGTTCTCTTTCTGTCCAGTATGGAAATGTAACAAGACTTGCTATAAGTCTTGTTTTGTTAATCATAAAATTCCCATTTAATCTTAGGTAGCCACCTAGGCATAAATAACTACTTAGTCATTTCTAGATTTGTGGCTTCTTGCCACGTGTTAGGTATGTAATTTATTAATTTCTATCTACTTATTAGTTAACCGGGTAATGTCCCGTTACCCGGTAATTAACCAATTACCCGTATAATTAGAATTATCTCAATTTACCTAAAAATGCTACTCATTTTTAATATACTTTATATATTATTTTTCACGACCATATGGTACCTTGTATGGTACTAGTCCATAATTATCGGGTATTATCGCTCGACCCGTATTTTATCCTAAATTGGCCACTTTCAACGAAACTCATTTTCTTTAATTCGTGTACTACTTATCCTTCATGACACTTATTTCTCTTTTGTTATAAATAGCGTAAATACGTTAACCTCAAGATAATCTCATCCCTGAGTCTATGTCAATTAACTGAAGACGAAACTTTTAACGTACGAAAATGCGAGATGAAACAATGGGCGAGATAGCCCTCGTGATGTTGATTCGCTTATTGCACCCTAGCTGTGCTAGCCTCCTTTTAATATTGTGTTATGTCTATTCACCTTTCCACAGTTATATTGGTGCACTCTATTGTGTGTGATGTTGATGCATGTCGTTAGTGAGCCCGAGCATTTTGACTCGATCAGTAT
This sequence comes from Nicotiana attenuata, assembly GCF_001879085.1. Taxonomy (NCBI): domain Eukaryota; kingdom Viridiplantae; phylum Streptophyta; class Magnoliopsida; order Solanales; family Solanaceae; genus Nicotiana; species Nicotiana attenuata. The sequence continues at coordinate 10,626,446 of NC_031989.1, forward strand.
TGCTATGTGGATTGATATATTTAGGATCGAGTTGTGTGCCGCAATGGAGTTATGTGGGATACCTTTCCTTATTTTATTTCATGTGTTTTGTTTTCTCTTTGTGGGGTGAGGTCATAAATTATGCTTTTGGTATTATATCAATTGTACCTGTTGTGAGGTTCGATGTGGATTTGGTGTGATTTGCTAGTTGGGTGCTTATATTGTGTGAGAAGGGGTATCTAGACCTATGATTTTCACCATTGTGTTAGGAATAAGGAAAGTTGGGAGAATAATATCATATTTCCGCTCAGATTTTGGCAATGGTCCTTGTCGGACAAGAGAGCTTCTTGAACTGATGATTTCATGGGTGGTTACGAGTTCTTGCATGCTTCTTTTATCATTAGCAGTGTCGCAAAGGTCTAAAATGAGGTTTTATTTGATATGAAGTGTATTACAGGTACCGGGATTGTTATTGGTCAGCTATGGAGGTCGGAAGTTATTGCTACGGTATTGAGTTATGTGGAATATCATGTGATTTTACCTTGGTTTATGGTTATGGCTCGGTTCATCTTGCCCAGGCTTATGCAGTGTATTGATGCGAGATTTGGGTCTTACGATGAGTTCCGGGTGTTAAGGATTGGGTTCTGAGGTTATGGGCTGAGGATGAAGTAAGATCTTCAGTTAAGTTCTGTTGTCGGACTTACATGGATTGGAGTGACGTGGGATCACCCATGGGTATGTGTATGGTGATCTCATGTTGTGATTTGATAGCTTCGGAATGACTCTTGGTATGTTCGAGGGCGAACATATGTTTAAGTGGGAGAGAAGGTAACGACCCGACCGGTCATTTTGAGAAATTGCATTTAGTTCAATAGCTTGAGGTCATGAATAGCTTCATATGGTGTATTATGACTCGCGTGTATCGTCAATTTTTTTTTCATGTGCCTCGGGATTGATTTGGAAGAATGATTCTCAACTTGGAAGCTTTAAGTTGGAAGAGTTGACCAAAATTTGACTTATGTGTAATTAACCTCAGATCGAATTTTTGATGGTTCCGTTAGGTGATAGTGATTTTGGACTTGGTCGTATGCCCGGATTTACATTTGGACGTTTCTAGAAGGTTCTAACGTTATTTGGCAAGAATTGGCAATTTGAAGGTTTGGAAAGTTCATATGTTTGACCGGGAGTTTACTTCGACGTTATCGGGTTCGGAATGTTGTTACGGGAGTTAGAGTAGGTTATTATGTCATTTGGAACATGCGTGCATAATTTGAGGTGATTCCGAGTGGTTTAAACGAGTTCGACGTAAGTTTGATATTTGAACGTTATAAATAGTTCATTAACCTTGATTTGGGGTATGATTCGTGGTTTTGATGTTGTTATGGGTCACTTGAGGCTTCGACTAGGTCCATGTTATGTTTTGAAACTTGTTGGTATGTTCGGAAGGGGACCCGAGGGGCTCGAGGTGAGTTCTGGTGTTTTTGAAGACCATCGCGATCGCGGAGCTATGCTCGCAGTCGCAAAGAGGGATGATGGACAATCGGATTTTTTTTCTATGCGTTCGTGAGGGAAGGGTCGTGTTCGCGAAGATTGTTTGCTGGGCGGGAGTGATTTGTTCTAGGCGTTCGCGGTTAGGGGGACACGATCGCGAAGGGTGATTAAGAGCTGGGAGCCTTGTGCATCGCGTTTGCGGGGTACGTTCGTGTTCGCGATGTTTGGACGCGCTGGTCAACGTGTCCACAAGTAGTATATCGCGTTCACGAAGAAGGTTTCTAGTCGGAGGCGGTTTTGTGCTTCCTGAACGCAAGGCTTCTTCTGCGTTTGCGAAGGGTTCACCCGGACAGTGTTATAAAGTACTCTATTTTCGGAATTTGAGTTATTTTATCACATTTTGAGTTAGGGAGCTCGGATTTGGGAAATTTTGGAGGGGATTTCCACCATTTCGATTAGGGTAAGTACTTTTGACTCGATTTTGATTATTTTTGATGATTTCAACTTCGATTCTGGCCTTCTATTTGATGAATTTAAAAGAAAAATTGGGGAGTTTTGTCAAACCTTTTCTTAATTGAATATTTGAGATTTGAACATCGGTTCGTAGTTGAAATTGAGTGAAATTAGTATGGTTAGACTCATATTCGAATGGGTTGTAGGAATTTGTGAGTGTTTTCGGGTTCCCGGGTGCAGGCCCGAGTTGACTTTTGGGTTGACTTTGAATATTTGATTAAAGACTCGACTTTTATCGTTTGGGTTTGCTTCCTATGGCTTTATTTGATGATTTTGGGTTGCTTTTTGCTAGTTTCGAGCCGTTCGGTGATCGATTTTTGCGGAATGGTGCTTCTAGTTTATCGATTTGGCTTGTTTGAGGTAAGTGTCTTGCCTAGCTTTGTTGAGAAAAATTTTCCTACTAAATAATATTGTTTGCTACATGCGGGGGTGATGCATATACGAGGTGAAGAGCGTATATGTATGGGCCAGGGTTTTCCATGCCCGGGAGAGAGAATTTTATGCTTTCTTTGTGCTTTGATGAACTTGGTGATTCTTTGACTTATGCTTTATTTCATTTTATGACTAATAAACTCAATTAACCGTGTTAGGAATCATGTTAGAACATATGACATCTTAAAAAGGATATAATGTGTTATTTTTGGACTGCTTACATACTTAATTGACCGTAGTATCATGAACACTCATTTGTACATGCTATGGTCTTGCTACCTAAGTTTCTTTATCTGTAATATGCGTGAGGATTGGGACCTTGGGGCTATATTTGGCACGAGGGTTATTTTCATGCGGTTGATATGATGTTAGCACGATAAGTATTTTTGTGCGCTTGGAAATGGGATTGGTTTGTTGGTTATTTCCGTGCGAAAGGAAAGGAAGTTGGATTTCTGTTATGATTTATCATTCGTTAAGTACTAACATGCCCTTTTAATTTGGTATTTATTAATGTTAGTTGTTTTGTACGATACTTCCGTTTGAGTCCCTTAGTTACTTTTGTGATTTTTTGACCTATTACAGTTATAGTTATGTCTGTACATTCTCTGTTATTGATACACCTATGTTCTTACTAGATTTACTTCTATTACATGTCTTCTTTGAATTCATGCCTTTACTTGCTATTAGCTCATACCTGCTACATGCCTCTGATTGTCACGTGATTTACCTGTTAGATGCATTAACTTGCTACATGTCTTCACTCACTATATGCCTTCACTTATCACACATCTTCACTTAGTATATGCTTTTACTTGTTAGATGCCTTAACTTGCTACTTGTTTTCACGCACTATAAGTTTTAACCCGCTATATGTCTCCACTCACTATATGCTCTACTTACCATATGTCTTCACTAGTTGAATGCCTCTATTTGCTACGTGCTTCCACACGATTTCATATGTTAGAATGCTTTTATTTGATTCATGTTCTTACTTGATAAACATCTTTGTTATTTCATATACTACTCTCTTTTGGTTAATCGGATTGGGTGATTTGAAGATTGGTTGTGAGATATACCTTGTGGGAGGCTGGTCATTATAGATGGTAGACTAGTTTTGATATTGGACTGCTCATTCTACTCTGTTGAGTTGTATTACCTTGTTGGATATAGCATGTTCTTTTCTTAATGTTACGTGTAAACTTTTCTCGCGTTTGGTTGTTGTTGTGTTTCATATGATATTGTGGATTGGATTGCACGCTGCAAAGATATTGAAATGATATGATATGAAGAGATAAGGCAGAATATGATATGAGTAAATGATGATATGGTAGGATCGGATTGCACACCGTAACAGTATTAAAATGATATGATATGATATGAAGAAATAAGGACGGAGTATGATATAAGAAGATGATGATATGGTGGGATCGGGTTGCACGCCGCAACGGAATTGATGTGTTGTATCTGTGTTGTGGTTGTAGAGTTTATTCTTGATGTTGTGATACGAGGTTTGAGATTCTGTTATTTCGGGGCCCTTCGCCATTTGTGTTCTTGTTTCATTCACTACGTGACTATGTGTGTACCTTTTCTCGTACTTACTCATTCTGCTTATTATCTTCACAGGTACAAATATAAGTACGTACGTATCTTTTAACTAAAATCTCGCCACTACTTTACCGAGGTTAGTTAGATTCTTCCTGAGTACATGAAGTCGGTTGTACCCATGCTACACTTAAGCACCTTGCGTGCAGATCTTGGAGCTGTGTAGCTGTGGAAGACGAAGCCTGGCATTGAAGACGCCTCAGCGTTCTAGATTCAAGCGACCTTTTGTTTTTGGTAATAAGAACTTAAAATTCTGTTTATGTAAACTTCAAACAGATATTGTATTTATTCTTCATACCAGCTTGTAAATCTAAATCATATTGCTCATGACTTGTAATACCGGTCCTTGAAAAATTGTACAGAATTTAGTTATTTCACTTCTTGACTCTTATTATTAGATTGTATTGGTTCTTATTTGGCTTACCTAGATGGTTGGTTTAGGTGCCATTACAACTATGTGGTTTTGGGTTGTGGTATTTGTAAGTCAATGCAGTTATTTTGGAGTTTGGCATGACTTGTAGTGAAGTTGATTACTTTGTGTATTACTGGCATTCTGCTCCAAATTTGTGTATTTATTTGGTGGTTATATTGACGATATTCTTATCACCGGCAGCGATCAGGATGGTATTACTAGTTTGAAGCAACATAAAGAAAACATTCCTTAATATTGTTGCCAAGAGTTTCTATTATGCTGCTTATTGTCATCCAAGAACAATCAATTTTCACGTTGAAAATGTGCTCTTCGAAAGAGCACATTAATCAGTCTAGTGTATCAAGTTAAATGGTGTATTAGATTTCTGATCTGGCATGTCCTCTATGCAAATAAAAGAGTTTAATTTCTTTATACTCATAATGTAGATGAGGTATTACATTGTTAGGTCAACTAACTTTGCATAAAAACTAAGATTAGTAGCGTAAAAAATAAAATAAATTATCCACTACAACAAGTTAACACAGATCGTATAAATTTTTTATATACTATTTCTGTGTATAGATTAAACAATAAATTACAAAACACCCCTACAATATGATATGTCTCAAATGTAAATACACCTATCGTAGTTTAATCAAACACTCATAAACCTCTATATTATGAAATTTCTAACACAAATATATTAGCATGAATAATACTTTAATTTTACTAGAGTGTTAAGTGTTTAGTTTTTAAAAACATGAGGTATATATGGAACTATGTAATAAGTATATTACAACGACAAATTAAAATTACAGGTAAAAAGTTTCAATATAATTAATGTGAAGAAAACATGAGGTAGATATGTAACTATGTAACAAGTATATTACAACGACAAATTAAAATTACAGGTAAAAAGTTTCAATGTAATTAATGTGAAGAAATTTAAGAGAATAAATATTTTTATTGAAAATTTTATTTTGATTAAAAAAGAGAATAAATATTTTTTAAAATATGCAGCTTTCAAACCTCTTAAATAGAAAATGACCGCATATTGCTGGAGTAATAAAATATGCTGGTTAAGTTTCAACAATAACTTCGTTGCACTTTAAACATGGAAGATATTAGTATTTTTTTTAAAACTATTAAATATCTTATCATTTATGAATCTCTCATTTTATTTATTATCTTGGTATGTATTTTCATAGTATAAGGGTTCTAGCTGTTTAATTTGAAAATACAAGATGTATCTATAGCGGAGTCGTATTACATGGGTATTTAATAAAATTTATCCTAAATAAAATCCGAACGTAAAGTTGGAAAATTGATATTACTAAAACGAGGTGTAGCGAGCAAAAAGGAACAATCTCTTTCGATAAAATGTCTATCGAGAAACAGTGTTCCCATAAAGAGCTTTTTGATTGAACAAATTTGTGTATCAATACATTTGGAAAGAACATTATGTTTAGATTCTTTTGCCCAAAAAAGGTGCAGCTCTAGCAGGTGGATGGTAAAAGAGCTTGTCCTCTAGCCTATATTCTCTTTCCTTTTGGGTTAATTTCAAAAATCTCTCGATAAGTTTGACTTCCTAACATTGATCTCCTTATGTACTTTTAAGATATTAGAGAAAATCTCACTTTATACCTATTAAATCCAAATTATTTATCCTTTAATGTCCATGCCCAAACTATTTACTATTCCTACCCATGAGGCCCAAATTAATTACCCGCTAACCATCTTTTTAGAAACTTGCACTATTATAGATGCTCGAAAAAGATACAATAAATTTGAGCCCAATATATGAATTAGGTTAAAAAAAACTATTTCGTAATCAACAGTGGAAACTAACCATTTTTGGTGTTAGTAATTACCTTATCGAACATAAAAACCCTAACTATGTGCTTCCCAGCAATGTTCTGTGAAACAGCTACTTCTCTTTGGTACTCATTACAAGTCACCACCTGCGGAGCATTGTTCCGTACTTCATCTTCGCTAAACGGCCTGTAATAATATTTTTAAAAAAAAAAATCAAATGCAACTAACAAAAGGAATGTAGAACTCTAACAATTTAGTAATTGAGTATTAAATGATTAATATTAAAAGTAATTAGCAAACTTTTCAAAACCAAAACAATTAGTACCTGCAACGAAGCAGAACTTGAACGTTTAGTGTTACAAATAATTATTTCTAATATCTTTTGAGAAGTTCATAGTGATTTATTGTAAGAAAAATTAGATCAACCGTTGAAAGACCTTGAAACTTGAAAATCATAAATTGCATTTGTCGAGTTTGTAATTGGTTGACTAGATTTTGACTGGTGTGATTAAAATATCGATTGGCAACTGTAACTAAATGCCGAGTCAGTTGGTCGAGACTGTGACGACCCAAAGGGTCATCACCGTATTTCTCCCTTTCTTCACGCTTCCGAGGCCTTGAAAACCTCACTTTTAGTTGCCTCAATTTGCGTGCGCAGTCCGAGCGCGAAGCCGAAAAATTTTTATGTTAAAATATGTGAATTCTGTGAAAAATTTGAAGAATTTTGATATTAATATTGATATAGTTGACTTTTATCAATATTTTGGGTAAACAGACCTGGACCCGCGATGTGACGGTCCCGGGAGGTCCGTAGAAAAATATGGGACTCGGGCATGTGCCCGGAGTCGAAATCCGAGGTCCAGAACCCGGGTAAAAGAATTTTTCTGTTAAATTTTTTCTGAAATTATTCAGGAAAAATGGGAATGAAAATGAGTTAGAAAATATAGGTATCGGGCTCGTATTTTGGTTCTGACGCCCGGTACAGGTCTTAAATATGCGTTAAGCGCTTTCTGTGAAATTTGGTTGAAATCGGACGTCGTTTGACGTGTTTCGGACCTAAATAGCTAAAGTTG
>NC_031989.1:10635015-10642065 GCF_001879085.1 Nicotiana attenuata
CGGTTTTACCCATTTTAATAGTAATTACTATACCTACCTAAGCCAACCAAAATTATTACTCGTTCACCCATTTCTCAATTGCCTTACCAACCTCTCTCCTCCTTAAAGCTTCCCTTTCCCCTTTCCCTTCTTCCTGTTTCTTTTTCCAGCAACAAAATACTATCTCCGTCTTACATATCTCATATTTTCTCGTAGTGTTTGTGTTTGTTCGAGTCACTGCACAATTTTTTATTGTGATTTTAATGAGTGAAATTTGATATGGTTTAATGATAAGCAAAATAACTATTTTGTACGTGCAGTGTTACAAATAATTATTTCTAATATCTTTTGAGAAGTTCATAGTGATTTATTGTAAGAAAAATTAGATCAACCATTGAAAGACCTTGAAACTTGACAATCATAAATAGCATTTGTCGAGTTTGTAATTGTTTGATTAGATTTTGACTGGCATGATTAAAATATCGATTGGCAACTGTAACTAAATGTTGAGTCAGTTTGGTCGAGATTTAGAGCTGATTTGAGGTGATTGAGATCGAAATTTTCAGTTGAAAATCGAAGAACACAACTACAGTAATAATCAAAGAAGAACACTGTTACCTAACAGTATACCACTACAATATACTAATATACTATAGGAGTATATAGTTATACTACAAAAGTATACCATTATAGTATACAAATATATTGTTGTGGTATACTGTAATAATATGCAAGATATTGTAACAATATGCTGCAATAGTATACAATATACTATAATAGTATACTTATTACCCGCAAATTCACTTGCCTTTTCCCTTTTAATTTGTTTTAAGCTTTTACCTAGCGTGAGCAGCAAATTGAAAATGCAAAAAAAAAAAAAAAATTATAGTATGCTATATAATGTAACGGTATACTCTTACAATTACATCCTTTTAGAATTTTTTAAAATTTTTATTGACAACTGATATTATTTCAGTTTAATAATTGAATTAAACTTTTTTTAACTCTTTGCGTACAATTGTATACCCTGTTGGTATAACTATATACTATACTGGTAACAAATGTTAGTTAATATTTTTTTGGTTGTATTAGCTACATTTAATTGGTACACAACTTAATTTTTCTTTAGTACTAATATAAAAAAAAGAATAATAAAAAATTGCGAAAATAGTAAATGAAATTAGATTATGAAGAGAAAAAGAATATAAAAAAAAGAAGTTAAATGAAATTAGAATAGGAAAAAATAAAAAAATAAGAAGAAAACAAGAAAAAAGAAAAGGAGAAAAGAAAAAGGAAAGAAAAGAAGCATAGAAATAAAAAAGAATTGGAGAATAAAGAGAGAATTCCCCACAAAACCTACTATGGGTAGGAAATGTAATTAGTTTATGGGTAGAAAAACAAATGGGTAGACAAGGGTAAATAGTTTTATTTTTGTGAGTAACTGTGTCAAAACCCCAAGATATTATGCCAATCTTTCTTATTTTCATTTCTTTGAAAGAATTCTTTTAAATTAGGGCATAATTATAACTAAAGTAAAAAGTTATGTTTGAACTAGTTTGCTTCTCGAAATTAACTTAGATATTTTTTGTTCTTCACTCCCTCAATAAGGGAGGCATACGTAGTTTCCCAGGTTAATTGGAAGTGTTATTTCATGTAGTGTATAAGAAAGGAATTAGACCTTACCCTTTTTTTATTTTTTGGATCAGACCTTACCTTAATGTTTTCTTCAAGAGAAATAATAATATTATTAAACTAATAAAGAGTTTCATACGTCTTCAACTAAAGAGATATCTAAATACAGAGCGTAATAGCCATGACAAAACCACTTCCTACTATAGAAAAGGAAATACATATGTCGTAACCATTGGCATGTTGAACCCTTGTGCATCAAAAGATTGATCAACCCATAGGATAACGATCAGTTGTGATGCTTGAATTAAGAGTTTTTAATCAAAATTGCCCCTTATGTTTAAGGTTAGGTTTAACTTTATCCCTGAAAGATACATCTGAGCATATATCATCCCATGAAGTATATCAAAGTTGAGCAGGTTTGGTCTACTTAACGGATGAACACAAACGGAAACAAAAAAGCTAACGGCCAAACCATGTATCTACCCTATAAAATAAAAGCCGGCCTGTGAACTCTTCTTCTCTATTCGACTGTTCCTCAAATCTAACTTGCAATGGAGAAATTTCCTTGGAGCTCCTTTTAATTGGTGCTCGATTAAACTTCACCTCCCAAGTTAATTATTTATTTTTCCAAGAGTACATCCATGCTTGAACAGTGGATTTCAGCCTTGCAAAAAATTCTGACCACAAACTTGAATGTTATTTTTTGTAGGAAGGCCGAGAGCTCATCAGCATCTTTGTCTGTTAAGATTAATTATCTATTCTTTCATTACTTAGCCCGAGTCATTAGCTATTTAGTTAGCATAGTGGTTAGTTTGTTTAGTGGAATAGTGACAGTTGTCAGTTAGTTAGTTGTTAACTGCTTTGTTATTACATTCGTGTATATAGTGGGAACTCCGCTCAATTTTTCAGTTGAATGAATTGAGCAAATCACATTCTAGAATGTTCATCTCTCTCTATCTTCTTCTTCGTCCTTTTCTGCCTTTCATGGCGTGAGAGCTAAGCTCTTCCACTATTGAAGCTCGACCTCTTCAATGCTCAGTTGAGGTCTAAATCACTGTCCTCTCTTCTCTGCCGCCGCCGCATATGTAGAAAAAGAAGGAGCGGAGAAGGAAGAACAACCGTTTGACTTTGGCACATGAGGTGGCGGGTTTGGATAGGTAACATAATGGAAATGTATCGGACTGCAAATCGTGGAATGGCGGTTCGACCCCGTCCTTGGCCTCGAGGAGTGGTGAGCAGCACGGAACTTGTTTCAATCAAATGGCATAGTATTAGGGTAGGAGGCTTTCCTTTGTTATAGAAATCCACAGACAACATTCTGGAACTTCCAAACCAAAGAAATGCAAGATGAGAAGGAGCTTTTTACGTTACGCTTCAATAGAATGAATTCGGTAAGGGTAGAATAGGCCCTATGGTCGATCGAAGGTGCTGTCCCACTTGAACTCAAATCTATCTGACCTTCAATCCAGCCAGCTCATAACAAAATGTTAGACCAATCTCAGGGCTGACACAACCGAATTGGTTGAGGAAAAGGAAACCCCAGCGACCAAGCACTCCCGCCCCCAAAAGCGGAGACCGAAGAACCGCCAGGTTGTCGAGGACACGTCTGAAGAGGAGGCGGGCGCCCTCTAAGTTGACCACCCTACCCACTAATGGACTATGAGGGGGGGGAAGGCGAACGGGAACCGACCGAAAACCCTCTCTTTACTCAATGGATAGCGCTTATTCTCTTTCAATCAACAAAATGAGAAATGGGGGAGAAAGAAAAAAAAGAGGTCTTTATTGAAGAGGCTTTGCACCTGAAATAGGACTAATGCAGATCCAGAAGAATGGTCTGGGCTTTCGAAAAGATGAAGATGCAAGGGGTAAAGAGACAGTCTTTTGAACAAGCAAGCTGACATAAGGATTCTAGCTCGCGCCCACTTAGAGCAGATGGAGATTCTCGGACGGGGAAAAGCGGCACTCGACATCTATTAAACAAGACCAAGAACAAAGCCATACCATGCCCTCGGGAGAAAGTAGTGATGATTGCCATGAATGCTGCCCTCGAGGACGTGTACAAGAAGGTCTTTGCCGATTCCTATCAACATGGTGCATCTCTTAGTAGAGGGGCGTGAAAAGTGGAGACTTTGACCGAATGAATAGGGATCAATTGATAGACATTTTTCTTGAGGAAGAGAATCCAGGATGAACGCTTTTTTCATTCGCTATGCGCTGACTGGATGCGTACTCGCGTGATCAATCGATGGACGGGGGAATTGCGTGAATGATGAGACCGGCCTAACCTAAAGTCAAGGCTCTTCCCTCTCTTGATGGCGAATCTTGATTGACTGACACTAGGAACCGATTCGGAGAAAGAAGAAGCATGGCATGAGATAGGCGGCGGATCAATTTCCGATAGCGAATTACTTGACTCGATGGATGGAGGGAGAGCCCTCCAACTCAAGCACGAAATCAATGTTGAGTCAACAATCATCGAGAGGGGTACCACCAAGCGAGATCGAGACCAGCCCCTTGTATAGGTATAGGGTGGAAAACCTGCGCTTCTTCAAATATCCCATAAATCTAAATAAAGTAGGGACTTCAGGGTGTTACAACCCATATTCACATACGTTAGTTCATTCCATAAGGTCGTCGATGTAAATCCATGAAGAGATTATCTTTGAGATGATAAGAGATTAATCCTATTGGTCTTAAATGATACAAAGGTGTATAAGGGTGGTTAACAAGTATTAGAAGTTAAACGAATCAAGGATGTTGTCAGCCGTATTTTTGGGTAAACCTAGGGGTGCTTAATACTCTCAAGAGGTCGTATTTTAAGGTATATGAATCATAAAATATTCGTATCATAGTCTTGAAGTCAAACGAGTTATGAAACAAAAGTCGACAAGAGTTGTTGCAACTTAAGTTCATAGTTTTACTTAAACTTTAGGTCAAATGTTATTAAGCTTTTCTCCCAATATACTTGGAATTACGGGGTGATATACCCACCAAATTGAAGATCTATGAGTCTAGTTTCCAACGCATTAAACCTTTTATCAATACGACATTGGAGTAGAGAGATATTTGCGTTTTCGCGAGACTGCGCCAAGCACCTCTCTATGGGACCCACTTAGGCGGTTTAAGACATTTGGATCTATATAGGACGCCTCCAACCCGTTTTAAGTCATTTATTTTCACTATTTTCAGACCTTAGAACCCTAGGAACACCCTCTCAAGGTTCTCTCAAGATTCAAGACCCAAACAAAGGGCAAACAACACAAATCAAGTGTCGGGAATCCCGTGGCACGCCTAGTAAGTCTCATTGTTCTTTCTTGTGTTGCTCATTTGTTTGTGTTCTCAGTCGTGTGGGAGGTTTGTTTTAATAGGGTTTTATGTTTCTGTAATATACTTCCCTCAAATTCTTAAATTTCCAACCCAGGTGATTTCAAGCCTTCTAACAGTGATTCTAGTGCCAAAAAAGAAACAACTAATTGATTGCTTAGTTTCGCGTTCCTTGTGTTGTGGCAGAATTGGAGGGATACTTTCGTGGAGAATTAAGGTCAAATTGGGAGTTTGTTCTTTCTGTATAAAGGTAAGGAACCTTCTTAATCTATATGTATTTTTTAAGATTATCCAAGTTACGGCGTAATCATTGAAGCTAAGACTTTGTGAAATATATATCGAAAGCTTGGTAGTAATGTATCGGTTGTGTGGACCTGTTTTAGGCAATGCTGCAATATGATTATTATTGATGTTGTTTGGGCTGTTTGGTGATTTGTTTTGGAATTGTGTGAAGTCATTATGTATAGGGAGGTGCTGTGCCGTTCATCGGTTAAAATAGGTTGTGGTCGATACACATAATAGTGTATGACGGCTTGAAGGAGTAACTATAGTAACGTTTCTCTTATTGTAGACTAGGAGTCGTGAAAATCATGCAATAGCTTAGATTGGGGCAGTATTATACAAGGTATTGTGAGGCTATCCTTTCTTCTTTGCAACCGACTCCCGAATTGTACATAATGTAATGACGAGCTCCAAAGATACTCTCTCTTTAGAGCTAGCAAGTACTTACATTGTTTCCCCTCTTTATGGAACGATGATGTTGATGTTGCTTTCTCTTATTCTTATGGTCTGTCAATGTTATTGGGTACTTCCTGATTCTTATTAAGGTTCATGGGTGAGATGTTAGTCCTAAATAACGTGGTACAGAGGATTATCGACCCTTACGTCACTCCGAAGGTTTAGAACGTCGAGTTCATGAGTCGAGCATGCATTCTTATATGTTATCTATTTTTACTCTACCGGCCGCGCTATAGTCGGGCCGGGTGATGGGCACCTGATTGTGCAACATCTGATCAATTGGTTTACCGAGCTTCAGCGTATAGGTTACCTCGGTACGTTTTTAACCGAGACCGTCTTACGGCCGGGTACGATCATGATGGATGATGATGCCACAGAGGCTTATGTTTTAAAAGTTTTATGTATATATACATAATGTAATTACGCATTTCATGTCAAGTAGCCTTAGAGGTACCCAGAGATGTTTACCAGGTTGTTTATTCTCTTATCTCTGCTTACATTACTGTTCGTACTTATGGTTCCCTGCCTTACATTACACTCCAGTAGCTGTTATTCGTGACTGACGTCCTTTTATTTGTCGGACGCTGCATTGTCGTCTGAGGTCCTGTAGACAGGCGGCGCAGTCCGCCAACCATAGTAGGCTGTCCAGTTCCAGCGTGATTTGGCGAGATCCCTTTCTTCGGACTTGCCTTGGTCTTGGTATGCATTTTGTTTATAGATATTATGGGGTATGTTCCCGGGCCCCGTTCCGGCTACATGTGTGCAACACTTATGTTTCCTTTCTCTTAGAGCGTTCCATAGACAGTGTGTCGACTCAACTGTAATAGTTAGGTAGGGCCTTGTCGGCTGGTTTTTGTTGTATATCTCTCATGTAGTTGTGGTAGCTCGTACCTTATATATAGTTTCTGATTGTCTAGTCATCCCATGTTTATGTATGTTCATGCCATCATATTTTTATTGTTGTGTCATGACCCATGTCTACCATTTATATTGATTTCGTCAGCCCTAAGATAATAAAAGAAAGGTTAGTAAAATGTTATGTTGGTACCTCGGTAAGTATGGCCGGGTGCTAGTCATAGGCCCTCTGTTTGGGTCGTTTTTGACAAAAACTTGGTATCAAGAGCAAGTCCTGTCCTAGGGATTGTCTATGAGCCGTGTCTAGTAGAGTCTTGATTATGGACTGTGTAGCGCGCCACATTTAATAATCAAGGAGCCTACATGAACATCTAGGGTTGTTTACCTTCTTTCCTGAATCTAGATCGTGCGTAGAATTGGAAGTTTGTAAGTGTTCATCTTTAATATTCACCTTGTTTTCTTCAGCGATGCCCCTCGACTAGGAAGCAACAATTAGTAGAACGGCCTTGAATACAGCTGGCG
>NC_031989.1:10643249-10643935 GCF_001879085.1 Nicotiana attenuata
AATACCAGAGGCCTCGATATGATCGATTTACCTATTCAGGTCCAGGTCAGAGTTCGCGGGCATCAGGCTCGCAATATCACAGAGATACTAATCAGACGAGACCCCTAACACCACGTTGTGATCAGTGCGGTAAGGCCCACTTTGGACTGTGCCGTCGAGGTTCTGATGCGTGCTATTCTTGCGGACAACCTGGCCATATGATACGGGATTGTCCTAACAGAGGAATTGGTGGTATGGCTCAGCCGACTGGATCTGTGTCTGGTTCATCCTCATCAATTCGACCTCCAGCACGGGGTTTTCAGCAGTCGACAGGTCAAGGTAGAGGTAGAGGTGCAGTGCAGAGTTCGAGTGGTGCTCAAAATCGAACCTATTCTCTAGTAGGTCGACAGGATCTCGAGTCATCTCCAGATGTTGTTACAGGTATATTGTCTGTGTTTTCTTATGATGTATACGCGCTGATTGATCCGGGATCTACATTATCATATGTTACACCCTTTGTGGCTAATAAGTTTGGCATTGAACCTAAATTGATAAGTAAACCCCTTGCGGTATCTACTCCGATAGGAGATTCTGTGATTGCTAGAAGGGTATATAGAGGTTGCACTGTGATGATTTGTAGTCGTCAAACCTCGGCAAATTTATTTGAGTTAGAAATGGTTGATTTTGATGTGATAATGGGAATGGAT
>NC_031989.1:10648360-10653360 GCF_001879085.1 Nicotiana attenuata
GGTGATTGTTTGGAATTGTGTGAAGTCATATATATAGGGGAGGTGCTGTCCATTTCATCGTAAAATAGGTTGTGGTCGATACATAATAGTTATGACGCTTGAATGGTAACTATAGTATCGTTTCTCTTATTGTAGACTAAGGAGTCGTGAAAATTGCATAGCTTGAGATTGGGGCAGTATATACAAGGTATGTGAGGCTATCCCTTTCCTTCTTTTGCACGACTCCGATTGTACATAATGTAATGAACGAGCTTCCAAAGATACTCTACTCTTAGAAGCTAGCATACTTACATTGTTTCCCCTCTTATGGAACGATTGATGGATGTTGCTTCTCTTATTCTTATGTTATCAATGTTATTGGTACTTCCTGATTCTTATAAGGTTCATGGTGAAGAGTTAGTCCTAACAACGTGTACAGAGGATACCGACCTTACGTCACTCCGAAAGGTTTAGAACGTGAGTCCATGGGTCGAGCATGCATTATATATATGTATCTATTTTACTCTACCGAGCCGCGCTATAGTCGGCCGGGTACGGCACCTATTGTGCAACCACTAATCAGTTGGGCTTTACCGAGCTCCACGTGGCCGGGTACGTTTTTACCGAGCCTATTACGGCCGGGTACGATATGATGATGATGATGCCCACAGAGGCGTATGTTTTAAAAGTTTATGTATATATACATATGTATCACGCATTTCATATCAGTAGCCCTTAGAGGTACCCAGATGTTACAGGTTGTTTATTCTCTATCCCTGCTTATATTACTGTTCGTACTTATGGTTCCCTGCCTTACATACTCAGTACTTTATTCGTACTGACGTCCTTTTATTTGTGGACGCTGCATATCGTGCTGCAGGTCCTGATAGACAGGCAGGCGCAGCTCCCCCACATAGTAGGCTGTCCAGTTCAGCGGTGATTGGCGAGATCCCTTCTTCGGACTTGCCTTGGTCTTGGTATGCATTTTTGTTATAGATATTATGGGTATGTCGGGGCCCCGTTCCGGCTATGTTGCAACACTTATGTTCCTTTAGAGGCTCATAGACAAGTGTCGACTCATGTATAGTTTGGTAGGCCTTGTCGGCTGGTTTTTGTTGTATAGTCTCTCATGGTAGTGTGGTAGCTCGTACCTTATATATAGTTTCTTGATTGTCTAGTCATCCCATGTTATGTATGTTCATGCCATCATATTTTACATGTCTACCATTTATATTGATTTCGTCAGCCCTAAAAGATAATAAAGAAGGTTAGATAAAATGTATGTTGGTACTCGGTAAGTATGGCCGGGTGCTAGTCATGGCCCTCTGTTTGGGTCGTGACAACTTCAAAGCTTGACTAACAAGCGAGAAAGTTTACTTTGACAAAGAAAAGGGGCGCCCTAGCTGCAATAAAAAAACAACGCTAACGAGCAAGAAAGGCCCCCTTACTATAGATAGGGCGTTAGCGCTTTACTAATAACATATATAGGGCTGACTTTTTTCAGCTTGATCGGAATCGATTCTATGATTGAATAGCAGAAGTGCTACTTAGTAGTAGAAACTCGGAGAGACAGACAGAGAGGGGACTCTTTCATACCTGCTAACTCCTAGGATGAGAAGTAGGTCCCTTGTTTTTGGCAGGAAGAGTTCCAGCCTTTGTTGCCCCTCGGTAGAGTGAGTCTACTTAGCGAACTGGCAGGACGCGGAGATCTATTGATCAATATGAATCTCGAGAGTGGATGGTTGATCGCCGCCTCCTTGTCCTGGAGGCTCTCCGGCCGGGGAGGGGCTTGCTATCGTAACCTTTTCTCCCGGTGTATGTGAAAAAGAGTGACGAACTCATTTTTATTCGGTCATAGGTTGGTCCAAAGAACGAGAGTCGGCTTCCAACATTAAGTCCGTTGTTCCTCAGTAGCTCAGTGGTAGAGCGGTCGGCTGTTAACCGATTGGTCGTAGGTTCGAATCCTACTTGGGGAGATTTTTTAGTTATCGCTTTTCTGACCTAGCGACCCCTGCCCTTCTCCTTTGTTTCTAAACTAGCAGAATCGTGGGACATCAAAAGCGGTAAGTTGATTGTTGGTTCTTATTCCTCACTCTCGTATAGGTTAACTTGGTTCGTTCCATTCTTAGGGATAAGAAGGATCCACTGGAAAGACTGGAGTAGTATCTTCATTAGCCGGAAGGAATTAGTCTCCACTAGCGTCATTCGAAGAACGAACAAGAAAAGGGTTACTGTTTAGGATAGATGGATGTGGCCCGATGGCTAAAGCACTGCCAGCTTCTTGTAGACTGATCTCTCTTCTCTTTAGGCTCCAAGTTCTTTTTTGGGGGGATGGTCTAATTTACTAGTGGCAACGAAGTTCTTGGTAATTAGCAAGGGGGAAGGAGGATCTCCACTCATTTCATTCATTCAGTGCCTGCGGTGAGGCGCGACCCACAACAAACGAAGGGGGAAAGCTTGCTTTGCTTGCTGTAGCCCTATTTTTGTAGATTAGGCTTGGTAAGCATAAGCTATATTTAAGTAGGCTCGCAGCTTCGCTCAGCAGAAGAGCCTGGCTTTTTATTATATTAGTAAAGCGCTAGCGCCCAACCTATACAAGGGCTTTGATGAGATAGGGGAAGAAAAGAAAAGAAGGAGGGTCATTTTCTTTTAGGAACATGGCTCCTTCATTCACTTGCTCATGAACTCGCAGCTTCGCCAGAAGCGACGAGGGGGGGCTGGGGAAGGCCGACGACTACATGAGGGGGAAGCTTTCGTAGAAGCTTTACCCCTTGCTTTACAGAGATAGTTATGAACTGACTAAATGACTAGATTCTCCCGGAACGCTAGCTAAGCTAATCGTCTTAGTTCCCTTCAATTAAATCAATAAGCTTTTTGATTGATTCAGGGCGCCGCCCCCCTTCTTAGAATTAGAACCCATTGAGGGGGGCCTCGGCCCGGGAAGGGGAGAGTGGCCGAGTGGTCAAAAGCGGCAGACTGTAAATCTGTTGAAGTTTTTCTACGTAGGTTCGAATCCTGCCTCTCCCACTTGTTTGTTGTAGACTTCAGAGAAGAGAAAAAAGGCATTAGTCAGCGTAGGAAGGCCAACCGAGCGAAGCTCTTTCTTTTTTTTGGCCGTGCCGTGAAGTGAAATTGTATCGTATGTTAGTTAGAGAGGTTGGCGAACTACTACGATCTATAGATTTCCCATCTATATCCAATCCCAACGAGAATAGAAGCGAGTCGCTTCCGGCCTGTCTTGTAGTCGTAGTCTTTTAGCTTATGTAGTCGTCGGCCTTCCTACACGCATGCGTCCGCCAGAATGCCTCCTTGGTTCGGGACGAAGCCAAGCCGATACATACGATAGGCGAAGGAAAGACCCCCATTTCATAGCGCCTGGGGAACGCAAGTTTGGTCGAGGATTGGAGAGGAAAGGCGGAAGAAAGGGCTCGGGATGGATTTAGGAGTTTTTGTGCGGGCCGTATGCGGTGAGAGTCACACGTACGGTAACGAGGGGGGTTCACGTCTATACGTGTAGTCTGGTGCTTAGGCCTACCCACCCTATTTGTTCCATGATCTATGGGTCTACTGGAGCTACCCACTTAGCCAAGATTTTGACCGGATACGAAATCACTGGTGCTCGATCTAGTGGTATTTTTATGGGGATTCTATTTATCGCTGTAGGATCCCTATTCAAGATCACTGCAGTTCCTTTTCGGGCGGCTGTAGGACGGCCGTCTATAGATGGTAGGGTATGGTGGGTGGTACCGCTCAGATTGCGGCCAATCTTCCTAACCGCGCGCGGGCCGGGCTTAGAGCGCGTGAAACTCATCACTACCTCGTAAGGGCGTTGAGACCATAGCATGTTACACGAAAGCGCCGCTTTCTCTGTAGTGTTGTCACACAGCTGCCCGCCTAGAAGAGCAACTCGCTCTGTAGTGTTGTCACACAAGATAAGCACGCCGCCCGCCTGCTGGCCGGGCGAATCGAAGTTATCTTCCGGTCAACTGTCCACCCAGTCAAGTGCAAAAAACACAGTAGAATCACGCAACGCACGCTGCTGGTGTGCTTCCTGCTCGCGAGGAAAGAAAGAAGAGCGACAGGGTTCAGTTCAGATTTGACTGTTTGCAGCATGGGAGCAGATTCCCCAAAAAATCCCTGGGAACAATGAAAAAAAAAAGATATCTCGGTAACGAAAACTATAGGGGGCTGTATTGGCGAGATCCAACGGTGAACAGCTGCCCAAAAGAAAAGCCGCCTGGAAGTCCGAGGACCTTTAGTACTGTACTCTACCCCCGAACCAGCAGCCTTCGCGCCAAGCAAGACCGCCCTTGTCCCTTTCCTTTCTCCATTCCGCCTCCTTCTTTGCTTTGTTCCAATAGAGTCTAAGGCAAAGTGGTTCGTATGCCTACTTGACGAAAGGGAACGAACAACCTTTCATTTCCGGGTTTATGGATTGGATTCAGTCAGCCTCACGACATAATCAGAGTGAGGCTTTGGTTACCGGCAAACGCTTCTCCAAAGGCGACCCTCTCGAGTTTCCGGCTGTTTCCGTCATTGAAGTAGCCTTTCGTCGCCCTACCAAACGAAAGAAGTCACTATCAAACAGCTCGCCCTATTGAAGTACCAAAGGTGCGCTCAGCCCGGTGACTAGGAAATGGGTTTGCCCTTGAATTGAAGTGATGAGGTCGGAAAGAGGGAAGTAGGGCTCCTATTGACTAAAGGTTGGTTCTTCGCTTTCCTTTAGAATGAAAGTTGCTATGAAGCCCCTACTACTTACTTTGTTTGATTCAAAAGGCGAACAGCCCCCCCAACTAGTTGTATGGGGTGGGGTGCTTGTGAAAAGCTGCTTTGGATATGAGTAATTCCTAAAAAAAGGCAAAGTCCGGTATTTGACGAAGATCTTTCTATCAATAGATAGGAATGAGTGTTCGATATAGGGGATAGGATCCATCTGCTCTTTATCTCACAATTTTTTTGTGAGAAATATATATATATCGTTTATCTATCTCTTGTCTATCTATCATTGATTCTCAAGTCAA
>NC_031989.1:10655860-10680736 GCF_001879085.1 Nicotiana attenuata
CTTTCTCGTAAGTGGTATACCTACACCCCGCACGCACACTCACTATATCTATATACGTATAAGTTTCTAGCTTTTCGAAAAAGCCCCTCTCCTTACAGTCAAGTGGCTTTCAGCCCCTCTCCCTTCGTCTATGCGCTTCTGCTTAGTATGTTGTTTATATGCTTCTTAATAAGCCAGGGGCCCCTCTTTTTTGTTCTTCTTTTGCTTGCGCACCAATCCAGGGGATAAGGGACCCAATTCTTAAGACTCAAGATGCAACTTACGGCAGTCTTTGATCTAGCTATAAGGCTTCGAGCTGGTACAGAATACCCGGCTTTAGAGCTTGATGCAGTCAAACTTGACCCTATTTCAAGGTTGCCGGTAAACATTTTCTGATGATGGTGAAGAGTATTCTCCCACAATGTCTGTTGGCAGGTCGGCATCCGGAGTTTGAGTCTCAAGCTAGGGATCACCACTTCCTTTAGCAGAAGCTCCGATATGAAATAACAATCGTTATAGATAGACTTTGAGATGCTTGAATAGCTGCAGCCTAGCCTTTTCGTTAACTGGATCTCCTACCTCCACTGTTAATAAGTGGTGGCAAGACTCGAATCCTGGACCTCTGCCTACTCTACTATGGTGAATTGTGTGAATCGTCGCATCTAAAAAACTTAGATATCAGAGAGGGAACACATTGATTTAGTTAATTATGTATTAACAGCTAGTACGTCGTTGCTGAGTTAGAATACCCCAAACAGTGTCATTTGAACACTTGGTTAAAAAAGAATTTTGAAGAAAGTCAAGCGCACCAAGTGCGTGTGATAACTAGATATTCACAATTAGAAAGAGTCTATAGTTTCCCATAGAAAGCATGTGGCTCAACAGTTTCAAGATTTAGGCAGAGTTTTGGTTATGTCTATCTTATCCACCATATATAACAATGAACTTTGTCCAACACCATTAAACAGGATAGAGCAACGCTTAACTTGCAGTTCATGACACAATGGAGCATCTTAGACAAGATGAAATTGAGGATTTTTCATTGTCCCCTCCAGCTGTTGGCTCCATGCAGATTGCTGGAAGCAATGGCTTTGGCCATAACATAGAGTTCATGTCTCAAGCTTACCTCAGAAACAGAAGCTCTGAAATTGATATAGAGGTAGAGGATGATACATCAATTGCTGATAAAGATCAACCCCTCCCCATATTTCTCAAGGTACTTTTTTTTTTCTCTAACCAATCTTTCATTTCTCAGAAGTGTTTCAAAGAATCAAATTGTTGATATATGTTTCAGAGTTTTGGCTTCTGCCATTTAAATGGTCTTTGAATGCAGTTCGTGGATGTTGAGTACAAGGTGAAGATTAGCCAAGCTTCCTCCAACAATCCTGTCAAGGCAGTTGTATCAAAGGTAGCTTCCCAGTTTGAGCATGACAATAACAAGCAGATACTCAAGGGTATAACAGGAAGGGTGAAATTCTTGCCTTAATGGGGCCTTCTGGCAGTGGGAAAACAACCTTGTTAAAGATATTGGGAGGAAGATTGCAAGAAAATGTCAGAGGAACTGTCACATACAATGACATCCCATATAATACAGCTATCAATAGGAGGTATATTACCTATCCATCAATAATTCTTTTTTCCTTCTCTCTTTCTATTGCCTTAAAACCAAGAATATATAAAAGTCTTTCTTTCAATGTACATGATTTTGTATTAACTTCCATACCGAATTGAGCAATGTTGTGCTAGGTGTGTTTCGTGACACAAGATGATGTGCTTTTTCCCCAATTGACTGTAGAGGAAACCTTAGTTTTTGCTGCATTCTTAAGACTTCCAAGCAAGCTGAGTCGATGTCAGAAGTATGAAAGAGCTGAAGTGATTATTAAAGAATTAGGCCTGGAAAGGTATGTGAGCTACCTTTCCATGAACTTCCTTCTCGCCCTTGATTACAAAGCACCACAATCTAAAACTGTCAAAAGAAATTGAACATGATTGTTGCAACTGTTCATTCCTGAATTTCACAATCATAGATGTCGTCACACGAGAATAGGTGGAGGACTTATTAAAGGCATATCTGGGGGAGAGAGAAAAAGAACTAGCATAGGGTATGAAATCCTTGTTGATCCTTCTCTCCTCTTGCTCGACGAACCAACTTCAGGCCTTGATTCGTCCTCCGCAAGGAAGGAACGAGTCGGTTCCCCTTTCCGTCTTTCGGTAGCATAAAGAAAATAGATTCAAATTGACAAACCACCAAAAGAGTGAGAAAAAGGGGGCAAGTGTACATTAGGCCATGTGCAACAAACAAAGTACAAGGATAGCACCGTACCCTCATAGTCCTCAATCTTTGGCACATCTGGATCGGGATCGGCGGAAACTCACTCGGTCTGCGCGTCTACCGGGGCACCATACTTACTTTTTTCTTTATGATATAAGGAGTGCACGGAACTTCATAAAGAGTGAATAGAATTCACTCTATACCCATATCCCTGGAACAACTGTAAAATAAACTCCATCTTAGTCTACCCGACTTTGACTTTGACTTGAAAGAGTAAGTTTTCGCCTCTGTTGTTGAAAAGTCAGGACCCGTTGGGGAATCTATTCTAGACCCGCCTGCCGGCCCTAAATCTATCTTACTCTTCCTTGGTCTCTTCCACGGATCGGTGGATATGAAATAGAATGAATTCAAGGACAAAGTCGCCGGTATACTGTGATCCAGATCCAGGAAGGGCCAGACATGAATCGGAAAGAGTCACTTTCCTCATAGGAGAAAGGGTGCGCGCTAAAGCTAGAGCAGCTCTTTTTCGCGATATAGGTGTAATTTAATTAATTCAGTACTTAAGATCTTCCCTCGTCAAACGAATAAAAAAAAATCAGGTTGGCTTTTCGCCGTGCTCCTTTTTTTCAGTTATAGGGCGGAGAGAGGGAGGCAACTGAAACTTTTAGAGTCGAGTTTACGCTCTTTCCTCCTCTTTCGATAAGCTTTTCATAGCCGTAGTCGTACTCAAGTACCCTTGCAGGGGAATCCACTTCTGAGATGGAGAGAATCCCGGGATGCATATGCTCTTTTCAGGGTTGAAGGAAGAAGTAAGCGCAGCTATTGGACTTCTTTGTGGTATGGCAGCAGTAGCAAAGAAAGAAGCTGCTCACTCTGCTTTACCGAGAAAGGGGTGACTATCATACGGAAATGAAACTAGTAAAGTAAGATGCCGGAACTCTTGCTTTCGTCTTGTCTTTACTCTTCCCCCCATCCTCCCGTCGCCTGTCCACTCAACTCTGATACCCGAATCTCCTTTTGTTTGAAGTTTATTGGACATGAATGAACCCGAACAGACGTACCCGCTGCTTCTGCTTTCTGCCATATGGGTTCAGTTTCATAATGTTATTACCAGACTCCATTTATTGAATTTGGTCGAGCTATATTATAAGCTTATGTTTTTACGATCCTAATCTAATTATAGTAGACAACCAGCTTTCTTAATAAAGAGAAGTTGGGGACATAGTAAACCTCCTACTATAAGAGCGATTCCCTGGGACCGGAAGGGGAAAGATTGAATCTTGAAAGACTGAGCCCCCGGCTAGCAAGATCGGGAGGGTTAGTGTCCTCTTAAGAAGGAATACCCAACTTCTGGGGTTAGCTTCGATCACGGGGAGAGAAGAGCGGACCATTGAAAGTCTCAATTCCTATACGCCCAAGGTAGAGAGTTCGATTTCAAATCCAACGATTTATTGACCTACGAATCCGCTATTACGCAACTCAACCCTTCTCCGCAAACTCTTTCAGTTGTTGGATGCGCAAAACAACCTATTCCCCTTTACGACGACTCGGTGACCTTTGACACGTTACACCTGGTTGCACGTAATCTTTACTTTCGCCTTTCACTCGTGCAGTTGGACTGACTAGTGACTTTAAATTAAACCTTGAGACCGAGCCCTGCCTCTCACCTTTCGGTTCATTGCAAGGAAAGACTAAAAAGAAAAAAGGAAGCTTTCGGCGGACACAAGCCCTCGGGACTTGACACTTGGACACCGGGAAGCTTGCCCCTTGAGACTGGGTCCTTCGTTTGGAACTGCCCTTTTCCTTTCCAAAGTGGAATTCCTCCTTGCTTTCCCCTTTGACCTGTGCCAAACTCCACTTTTGTTGTTGCCAGGTGGAATGATTCATTCAACCTCGGTATCGGCAACCAAGACACCCTTCTCTGTCGATGAATCTTCAAATTATCATCTTCAAACCACGACTCCAACCATGGTTTCCAGTTGACTTTATCTCAGGTGACAGGGGTAGGAGAACACTTCACAAAATGCGCTTTGACAGCGAGCGAGATCTTTGAAATTCAATCAGAACAACACTGTGTGGGTAAGCTATAGGATTCTTGTCTGAGTCGCGTGGATCACAAAATGGATCTATGATTTCAAGTCCACTCGTTGATTTCGATAAAACCGAATCAATTGGCTTTTTTCCTAGCGATGCCTCCAACTCGAGATTTTTCTTCATAGAACTAGCCATCAAATGTATATTCATCCATCTATCAGCTGCGTCTTCTTTAGTGAATGAAAGAGGGACTCGTTTCATAGGTAGCAAGGATAGGAAGAAGGGGTTCAATGAAGGCTGCTGTTGAGGTTTTTATTCCAACTAGCAAGAAAAAGCCTCGTTTTGGTCCTGTAGAATGAATGTGAAAAGCAGAATCCTCATAATCGTATAATTCAGATACCTGACGAAATGAACAGAGAAAAGATTGGGATAGCCGGGATGACCTATTTCAAGATTAGATGATCCACCTCTTTGTCCGCTTGGGAGGGCTAACTCGGATAGGTCAGATACGAGGGAAACAGCCCATAAAAGAGAGATCGGATGCCCTTTCCGATGCAGTTCACGATGCGGAGCTGCCAACTATCTAAGCTAGGTAGTTTGTTGTTAGAATATCTATCCTAGTAGGAAGATGGAAAGAATATGCTATGCACTATAGGAGAGCCAAAGAATAGGCCTATTGGAACTATATCAAGATTAGAATAACAAGGAATATCCGTATTCGTATATAACAAGTTGGGCTCTATCCTTCCCGCCCACCTCATTAATATCCGGAGGGAAGAATTCGAGGGTAGCCTGATGATTAAGGGACAGGGACACTGTCAACAGGGTATGGTTCTTTTTTATCACCTCGGATGACGCACACTGCTTTAAATAAAGCGCAGTGAATAATGCGCCAGACCGCCTAACCAGTTGAACCGTTCTCTATTGATATTGACTTGATGTGATGCTCTCTTCTCTCGCCCATAAACCATAGGAAACATCCGTAGCAGACATCTTCAAAAAAGCTGGTTGGAGTTGCTCATTCCCATTTTCTGTTTGGGCAGTTGGTCGGAAAGTACCTAGTTCAGTGACGCCTATTGCCTTCGTCTTATTCAAACGTTATTGGCAGAATGCCTTCAATCTAGTCATGTTTGAAGCAAGGAACCAATCGTCACGCTTAACTTAACATACACATTTTGTAGAACTTATGCCCCTCCTCTCTTTAAGTAGAATCAGGCTGAGCGATCTAGTATGAAGATACAATAGGAAGGAAGATACAAATATAGAAGAGAGAGTCGCATCCCAAGTGGAACACAGAATTCATGCTCAATACAACCTAATTGGTGAGCGGATGACCTCCTTAATTATTAGCAGCCAAACCCACTTTATTACGATGGAGTCTTTTTTATACATAGTAAAAAAGAGGTCCTCAGGTCAACTCGCTGTTCCGTAAGCCCTATTCAGTAAAAGAACCGATGAGGTAAACCTGGTGTGCATTTTACCTAACAGTAAAATAATTGATGGATCTAACAACACCTCTGACGGGAGTATCTTTTATCGGATCTTTTTCAACATCAAGACCGTAATTTCTATATGATTCTGTCCCATGAATAGAGGGTGGAGTTGGGTTATTATGTGCAATTTTTGCTACCTCTTTAGACCTATAGCTCACTAGCTGCATGGTTAAGTGGACCAGACCTCCAGTGAACTCTGTCATCCTCAACACTGATGGGAGTTACATCACCGGTATAAACAAGGTTGCGGCAGGTGGGAATATTAGGAGAGGAAATGGTGTTACGGTGATAGCCTTTGCCAAACCAGTTAAACTCCTAACTAACAATTATAGTGAAGCCAAATCAGGTTTGTTGGGAATTACCTGGTGTTGTGATAACTTATAGTCTAGTTTTATTCTGGAAATTGATTCCACGATTTTGATACACATGATATTAGGCAAAGCTAAAGCTCCATGGGGATTACAGGGCAATGTTGAAATTTTGCAATCAAAAGTTTAACAACATGGTATTATTGTCAGACATTGCTACAGAGAAGCCAACACAGCGATTGATGCACTGGCAAAACATGCAATTACTTTGTCTGATCATATGTTGTGCAAGCAAGAAGCTGATCTTCCAAAAGAGGCAAGAGGTCCTTTGAGGATGGACAAACTGCAACTTCCATCCTTTAGCATTAGAGTCAAAAAATATTCAGGTTGAACTTCGATCCACTGTGATTTTATGCTGCATATATCCATTATAGATAAGTGAGGTCTACTAATTTATGTTTTTTGTTCCCTCCAGAAGTGTAAACAAACTACAAGTACCAAGTTAACTTTAATAATTGTGAAACCAACTATACAATCAAGATCCTCCATCTCTTTGTAAGTACCTATTCCACTCAGTGTACACTAATTGTAAGAAGGATAATATATATATATATATATATATATATATATATATATATATATATATATATATATAAAAGAAGAGAAGAAACAATGAATACTCGCAAAATCACATGTAAAATTATGGTTACAAGTAGATTTGTTTGTTTTCTTATTGGCCTCTGAAGCCATTCGTTTTCCTCCTTTGAAAGCACTACCAGGCTGTCATCTAGCCATTTTTCCTCTGTTTCTCCTCTTCTTTGAACAAGTTACAATAATATTCCAGAATGTGTTTAAGTGCTTGGTCTTCATTCAATCAACTCACCATCCACCAACCATTTATCGATGAAGTTATATCTCTTATGTGCATTCATTATTTTATAAAATAAAATAAAAAGATAAATGTTTATTACCATGCTGAAGCGACAAACACCTGCATTTTTTCCTCCACGAGATCTTTTTGGCCACTACATATTATTCTAGCTTACTCTTTCCTTGTTAGGCCAGCATCTGCTCATTCGGTCCCACTCTTTTATTTCCTTCAGAGCTGCAATACTTTTGTCCTCAAGTCAGCCATATATTCTAATGCTCAAGTCCTTGACATTAGAGTCGAGAAATTTTCATTTCATTGACGATTTCACATTGTGCGTTACTATCAATGTTGGATTTTGTTGTTTAATAACAAAAGAAGTGTGAATGAAAAATGGTGGGAAAAGAAATGGAGGGAAGTGAAATTTTGAATGAGTTCACTAATGCACTTTGTCCCTCATTGATAGAAGGAAAGAAAAATTTTGTGTATATAAAGATAAGCTCATCTTTTAGCTCTTAAAGAGCTAAGAAGAAGGCAAGCCTCGCGCCGTCGCTCGGCTTCGGCTTCGGATTGGACAAAATTCTTTTCAAAACACACGACCCGGTCAGGTCCGGCCCGTTTTTCTTTCCCGGATTATTTTAAATCCGTTTTTACATTTCCCGCAATATTTTCCCGGATATCTTCTTCTTCTTCTGCACAAAAATTCCAGTGTGTTTTACAACCTTCGAGTGGTTCGCTGTTTATCGGCGTTTTTGGTACCAACACTCCGGTGAGTTAAATCGTTCTATCCTGGGAGGATATATTCCAGAACCTCGGGTACTTGAGGGGAATAATTTCCTTAAGGACACACTGTGTATTCAGTGGGCTCGATTTGTTCCTACACCATTTTCGAAATTTATTTTGAAGTTCAAAGACTGTTTTTCAGAATTTATTTCTACTAGCTTTCTATTTCTGTTTTCAGAAAGATTATTATTTATTTACAGCAGTACAGATTACTAACAATCTTAAGGAAATTATATTTATTATATTCTGTATTCTGTCTGAATTTCTGATTTGAAGATATAAAAACTTCATCAGAGTGTTGAAATTCAGAAAACGATTTGAAGAACATAAAAACTTCATCGTTTTTCTGTAAAACAGTATATAAAAACTTCAGTTGTTTTTAATACGTAATGTTTATTGATTACAGTATTATTTACTGTTCTGGTTTTTGCCATTAATTGATCTCTTCTGTTGTTGACAGTAAGAAATGGCAAATGAAAACGGAAATCCTTCTGCGACTGTTGGTGCAACGACGATAGCCTCGTCAAGCCGCACTGCTGTTCCTCCGGCCGAGAAACCGGGGAAATTTTCTGGAACCAACTTCAAAGGATGGCAGCAAAGGGTGTTCTTCTGGCTTACCACACTTAGTATTCAGAAATTCACTAGTGAAGAGCCTCCGGTGCCTGCTGCGAACATGCCGGACAATGAAAAGTTCATGGTTGTTGAGGCGTAGAAGCAGGCAGATTTTCTTTGCAAAGGCT
This sequence comes from Nicotiana attenuata, assembly GCF_001879085.1. Lineage (NCBI taxonomy): Eukaryota > Viridiplantae > Streptophyta > Magnoliopsida > Solanales > Solanaceae > Nicotiana > Nicotiana attenuata. Next base: position 10,664,338 of record NC_031989.1, read on the forward strand.
ATATCTTAAATGCTTTAGAGGATGACTTGTACAATGTGTACAGTGCAATGAATACTTCGAAAGAATTATGGGACGCACATGAGAAGAAGTACAAGACAGAAAATGCATGCTTGAAGAAGTTCGTGGTTTCCAAGTTTCTAGACTATAAAATGATAGACAGCAAAACTGTGGGAACCCAAGTTCAGGAGCTTTAACTTATTTTTCACGACCTTATTGCTGAAGGTATGGTCGTGAATGAAGCATTTCAAGTAGCTGCTATGATTGAAAAATAGCCTCCTTCGTGGAGAGATTTCAAGAACTATCTGAAGCACAAGCGCAAAGAAATGAAGTTGGAAGATCTTGTGATACGTCTAAAGATCAAGGAAGACAACAAAATAGCCGAGAAGAAGTCTCGTGGAAATTCACCGATCATGGGAGCTAATATCACTGAAGAGACTGCTCCAAAAAGTAAGAAGAGGAAGAGTTCTTCTGGAAAAACTAAGGAGCAGAACAAAAAGAAATTCAAGGGCAGCTGCTACAGTTGTGGAAAGGTTGGTCACAAAAGCCCTGATTGTCGTCTCCCAAAAAAGGATAATAAGAAGGGACAAGCCAACATAGTGGAGAAGAATGATGACATTGATGAACTTTGCGCAATACTTTCGGAATGCAACCTAGTTAGAAATCCGAAGGAGTGGTGGATTGACTCTGGAGCCACTTGACATGTTTGTGCTGTCAAAGAAGCATTTGCGACTTACTCTACTGCTGGTCCCGAAGAAGAAATTTCCATGGGAAATAATGCAACAGCCAAGATTGAAGGTTATGGGAAGATATTCTTGAAGATGACTTCCGGCAAGGTGTTAACGCTCAACAACGTTCTTCATGCTCCTACTATTAGGAAGAATTTAGTTTCTACTTCTTTACTTGTAAAGAATGGATTCAAATGTGTATTTGTTTCTGATAAAATTGTTGTAAGCAAGAACGAAATGTATGTTTGAAAAGGCTACCTCACGGAGGGCCTTTTCAAACTCAATGTAATGGTTGTTGACAGTATGAATAAAATCTCAGCTTCTTCTTATTTATTGGAGTCAAATGATTTATGACACATTCGTTTAGGACGTGTCAATTATAAAACCTTGCGAAAGTTAATTAATTTAGAAGAATTGCCTAAATTCGAGTGTAATAAATCGAAATGTCAAATATGTGTTGAATCTAAGTTTGTAAATCATCCTTATAAGTCTGTTGAAAGGAATTCAAATCCTTTATATTTAATTCATACTGACATTTGCGATATGAAGCCGACACCATCTCGAGGGGGAAAAAGTACTGTATTACTTTTATTGACGATTGCACTAGATATTGTTATGTTTATTTGCTTAATAGTAAGGATGAAGCAATTGAAGAATTTAAGCAATACAAGAATGAGGTAGAAAATCAATTGAATAAAAAGATCAAAATGATTAGAAGTGATAGAGGTGGAGAATATGAATCTCCGTTGGCAGAAATATGTTCGGAATATGGAATTATCTATCAAACTACTGCACCTTACACACCTCAATCCAACGGAATTGCGGAAAGAAAAAATCAAACATTAAAGAAAATGATGAATTCTTTATTATTAAGTTCCGGATTACCACAGAGTTTGTGGGGGGAAGCTCTCCTTATAGCTAACCGAATACTCAACAGAGTACCCCACTGCAAAAAACAATCTATTCCATATGAAAAGTGAAAAGGAAGAAAACCCAACTTGAAATATTTCAAAGAGTGGGGGTGTCTAGCAAAGGTACAAGTTCCTTTACCTAAAAGGGTTAAAATCGGTCCAAAAATAGTAGATTGCGTTTTTATTGGATATGCTACAAACAGTAAAGCATGTCGGTTTTTGGTTCATAAATCTGATAATCCTGAGATATATGTTAATACGGTAATTGAATCAGATAATGCTGAATTCTTTGAAAGCATCTATCCGTATAAAACTGAAATCGAGTCGTTAAGTGAAAGACCTAAACGACCTTGGGAAGAACCAAAGGAAAATACTCCAAATATAGAAGATCCAAGGCGTAGAAAACGTCAAAGAACATCTACTTCCTTTAGACCAGATTTTGTGACATTCTTGCTTGAAAATAAGCCTCAAACTTTTAAAGCAACTATGTCATCTTCTGATTCAACATTTTGGAAAGAGGCAGTCAATAGTGAGATTCAATCAATTTTGGATAACCATACATGGGAATTGGTTGAACTTCCTCCAGGAAATAAACCTTTAGGTTCGAAATGAATCTTTAAATGGAAAATTAAAGCTGATGGCACTATTGACAAATATAAGGCAAGACTTGTTGTCAAAGGTTATAGATAAAAGGAAGGCCTTGATTACTTTGACACATACTCGCCAGTAATAAGGATAACATCTATTAGGGTGTTAGTGGCACTAGCGGCCGTGTATGGTCTTGAAATCCATCAAATGGATGTTAAAACATCTTTCCTAAATGGAGAATTGGAGGAAGAGATTTACATGGAACAACCTGAGGGTTTTGTGGTTCCTGGGAAAGAAAAGAAAGTGTGCAAACTTGTTAAGTCGCTTTATGGACTTAAACAAGCACCCAAACAATGGCATGCGAAATTTGACCAAACAATGTTGGCAAATGGATTTAAAATCAACGAGTGTGACAAATGTGTTTACATTAAAAATACTCCAGGTCATGAAGTCATTGTTTGTTTATATGTTGATGACATGTTGATAATAAGCAAGAGTATGGCAGATATAAATGCTACAAAGCGCATGTTGGCTAGCAAATTCGACATGAAAGACTTAGGAGTTGAGGATGTGATCTTAGGAATCAGAATTCACAAGACTCCACAAGGTCTAGCATTATCACAGTCTCACTACATTGGAAGGTACTTGACAAGTTCAAGTATTTGGATTTCAAAATTGCCAAGACTCCAATTGATGTGAGTTATGCACTTCAAAAGAATGAAGGTGAAAATGACTCGCAACTGGACTATGCAAGAGTATTGGAAAGTTTGATGTATATCATGAATTGTGCGCGACCAGACATAGCATGTGCTATTAGCAAACTGAGTCAGTTTACAAGTAATCCCAATCAAATACATTGGATGGCAATGAAACGAGTTTTGGGGTATCTGAAACATACCCAAAATTATGCTTTGCATTATAACAAATATCCTTCCGTGATCGAGAGATATAGTGATGCAAATTGGATCACCGGATCATCTGAAGTTAAATCCACGAATGGATATGTTTTCACAATTGGGGCTGGAGTAGTGTCTTGGAAATCATCCAAACAAACGTGCATCGCCCGTTCTACATTGGAATCTGAATTCATAGCTTTAGATAAGGCCGGTGAAGAAGCTGAATGGCTCCAGAATTTCTTGGAAGATATACCATTTTGGCCCAAACCATTGGCACCTATTTGTATACATTGTGATAGTCAAGCGGCAATAGGTAGGGCAGGGAGCGTTATGTATAACGAGAAATCATGTCATATTCGACGGGGACACAATACCGTTAGACAACTCCTCTCTAGTGGTGTTATCACAATTGACTACGTAAAGTCAAGAGATAACGTGTCGGATCCACTTACAAAAGGCCTATCTAGAGAGGCAGTTGAAAGATCATCAAAGGGAATGGGGTTAAAGGCTTAGGACAAGTCATCATGGCGGTAACTCTACCTAGCAGACAGGAGATCCCAAGATCTAGGTTCAAAGAGATCAAACAAAGTTATAAATGACGGTTCAACATTGTCAACTAACTCAACCCATTCTCGTAATGAAGACAATGTTCAAAAACGAGGTAAAGCATTAAGGCTTTTTGATGAGTCAATAAAGCTTAAAGTTTTTTAATGATTTGCTAAGTCTGGCAGGATATGACCAGATAGTGTGTCTTTAGGATTACACGTTTAGGAATCACCTATGTGAGTGTGAAGTGTAATCCGCTTCAAGGAGAATTAAAGTAAAGGCCCATTCTCTAAGCACTCATGAAACCAGGCGGTGTTCATGGCTGAAACGAACACAACCGTGAGAACCATAGATGGTTAAGGATTGATTGTCTGACTTATGTTGTCTAGGTATGCAACAAAGCTAGATGGTTCAAAGATATCAAATCTACCGATTGACCGAGTATATCCGATATAAGTTCACTACGGAAAGTTCAAAGGGAAACCTACTTATCCAGATGCAATTAATTCTTGCATGTAAAACACACACACGTCCGTGCATTCCTTTAAGTTTATAGCCATTCTCCATTCACGTGGGGGATTGTTGGATTTCATTGCTTAATAACAAAAGAAGTGTGAATGGAAAATGGTGGGAAAAGAAATTGAGGGAAGTGAAATTTTGAATGAGTTCACTAATGCACTTTGTCTCATTGGTAGAAGGAAAAAAATCTTTGTCTATATAAAGAGAAGCTCATCTTTTAGCTCTTAAAGAGCTAAGAAGAAGGCAAGCCTCGCGCCGTCGTCGTCGTCGCTCGCTCGGCTCGGCTTCGGCTTCGGCTTCGGCGTCGGATTCGGATTCGGATTTGGATTTGGATTTGAATTTGTCAAAGATCGATTGATTGATTAATCTTTTTGGACAAAATTTTTTTCAAATATTTAATTAATTAATTAAAGAAAATTCAATCCGGAATAACCCATGACCCGCGACCCAGTCCGGTCCGGCTCGTTTTTCTTTCCCGAATTATTTTAAATCCATTTTTACATTTCCCGCAATATTTTCAACAGCTATGGCTGTTCTGAAACAGTGTCACACCTGTTACAAGAGCCATGGCTGTTCTGAAAGGTTGCAAACCTTTTCAGAAACAGTACCAAATTGGGTATAAATATTCCTTCAAATCCCAGAATATTTACTTACGAAATTTTCTGATAATCTTCTTCTTCTTCTTTTGCACAAAAATTCCAGCGTGTTTTACAGCCTTCGAGTGGTTCGCTGTTCATCGGCGTTTTTGGTACCAACACTCCGGTGAGTTAAATCGTTCTATCCTGGGAGGATATCTTCCAGAACCTCGGGTACTTGAGGGGAATAATTTCCTTAAGGACACACTGTGTATTCAATGGGCTCGATTTGTTCCTATACCATTTTCGAAATTTATTTTGAAGTTCAAATACTGTTTTTCAGAATTTATTTCTACTAACTTTCTGTTTCTGTTTTCAGAAAGATTATTATTTATTTATAGCAATACAGATTAATAACAATCAATTGCATAATAACTTCACTATTTTTCTACAAGGCTCACTAGGTTCTCACTTTCAAGCCATGTTTTCGAACTTGAAGTAGGATCTTGTGCTGTTCCACTCACCATACTCAAGAATTTGGCAGTGATCGAACTTAAAGTAGGACCTTGTGTTGTTCCTCTATGTGACGAAAGTGTGCCAAAGCCTCTATTTCGAGACCCTGAATTTGGACTCCAAGAAGTTTACTGAGATTGAGCATATTTCTATTAACCCATGGAGAAATTGCAGCTTCATCACCCACATACAGTTGAGATCTTGCACAATTTGGTTCCTCATATTATGAAAGCACTTAGATTTCCCCTATTGCAAATTATTCTAAAGCCTAAACATTAGAATAATGTGCGTACAAACTATCCTCCCCATACCCCATTTATGAATACACTAGTTTGTTGTTATTTTTGTTGTTGTTGTTGTATAAACATTTGAAATTGGATATTGAAAATGAAAAATTAATCATCTTCAATAAATACCATAACTTCGAAATAAAATACCCGAATACTATAAGCAAGTTCAACTCACCCTTCCCCACTCAAGAAAAAGCCCCCCCCCCCCCAACACCATCAGAAGCCACAATCAACAACAAAAGAGTGACACTAACATCAAAGTGCATAAGAGAAAAGTTGTGTGTGTGATCAAGGAGGAGATAAAATATTGAAAAGGACTCAATAAGGAAACATCAATCATGTCAAGTCATGTAGTCTCCAAATACTTGTCACGAGCAAAATAACAATAAAGGGGTCGTGATGTAACCTAACCTCTAAGACTAGGTAATCCAAGCATACAGTGATACAAAACACTAAAGTAAGATATAATATCTCTAAACTTTTAACATAAAGTGCAGAAGTAAGTCTTAATGAAGCCAAAATATAAGTAATAAGTCAACGTCCCAAAATCCGGTAATACTGATTGACGAGCTCTAATCAGAATACATAACGAGGCTCAATGCGTACAATATTGTTTGAAAGTAATACAACAGTTAGAAAATAATAGAAGGGGACTCCAAGGGTCTGCCGCGTCTACCTTGAATCTTCTCGATCTATCACAATCCCACTCACGAGGTTCGCTACCTCCAGCACCCAGATTTGCACAAAAATATGCATTAGTAAGAGCACACCACAATCGGTACCCAGTAAGTATCAAGACTAACCCTAGTGAAGTAGTAATGAGGTTCAAGTCATGTGATACTCAGTAGTCAAAGAACACGTGCAATATATCAAAACTGGCAAAAAGAATATATACAACAAAGTACAATGCTAACAATCTCGTTAAAGCATGTGATAAAAACTCACCATAAGAAAATCCATTTTTTGACAAACAAATCATCAAGTAGAAACACATACATATGTCATCTCATGCTTCACATTTCGTCACAGTTACAATATCCATCTTTGTCACTCCGTAATAATCATATCCACATTTATCGCTCCGAAATAACAATATCCACCTTTATTTCTTCGTAATAACAACACTCACCCTTATCATTCCGTATTAACAATATCCCCCCTTATTGCTTCGACCCTAACACAATAACAACATCAATCACTATCGCATGACAGAAACCTCTTACCAATACTCAATCAATCTGCCCAACATGTCCACATGTACTATAATCATAACAATTAAAGATAATAAATTATCGTCAAGAGGTATATCCTCATAGCTCATCAATAAAGTGTACAAGGACATGATAATAATAACTAAATGCGAATAAGGGTTTGATATATAAGCACGACTACGGCTAAATCATTTTAGCAATAATTCCACAAATTCCCGACTTAGCCAATTTAGGAAATTATAATCCTAAAACATGATCTCTAGCATGGAAAGGATAAGCTCGAATAGTCATACAAGAATTACGCATGTATATAGAGAGCACACACTCAAATCAAGACATAATAGAAGCCTAGAGTCTAAACCGGTCATACATAGAAGCCGCATATACGCTCGTCACCTCACATATACATCCCATCAAATACATTACAATTAGAAAGTTAAGGTTCAAGCCTAAGGGTTATTCCCTCACACAAGATTAGGCAAGATACCTACCTCAAGTTGGCCAAATAAATACTTCAAAAATGCCTTTCCTTTAGAGCCCACCTCCGACCGGCTCAAATCTAGCCAAAAACAACTCAACAACGTCAAACAAATCCATAGAAAACAACTCCAAACAATAAAGCTTCGATCTTTAAATAAATTTTCAAAAGTAAGTAAAAGTCAACCCGAGCCCACACATTCAAAATCCAAGTCAAGGTGTAGATCCTGATTACCCATGATCCCACGAGTCCAAGTATATATTTTGATTCCAAATTGAGTCCAAATCGACTTCCATGAGGAATCGAGATATAAAGCCAAATACGAGTAAAAATTGCTTACCTTCAATTTAGTAGTGAATTTGCTCTTCAAAATCTCCACCTCTCGAAGTCTAGCTCAAAATATTAAATAATGGGTCTAAGTCCCGAAATTAGAACTCTTAAAGTCTGCTACAGTAATAGCCTTCACGAATGCGGCCACTGCTTTACGTTCACGAATCACAAAAATTACACTGCCCAGATTAACTCTACACATATTCTATCTCCACCCTGCGAACGCGATGCATAAGCTCCCCCAGAATCAATTGCCAAAACGCAGATAGAACTTCTATTTAGTTCATGAACATTCAAACTTCAAACCAAGCGCCTCATTCAAGCCTAACCAATCCGGAATGAACCCAAACTTTGCACACAAGTCTAAATGACAAAACAAACTTATTCCAACTTCCTAAACTAAAATTCAAATCTGATATCACCAATGTCATCCCAGGTCAAACTTAGGAACTCTCCAAACCTTAAAAGTTCCAACATTGGGCAAATAGCGCGAAAACACTTAGGAACTTCCAAATCCAATTCCGAACATACACCTAAGTCCAAGATCACCATATGAACCTATTATAATCGTCAATTCACTAATTCAAAATTGTTTACACCAAAGTCAAACCTTTGTTAAGTCATTCACCTTTCCACAGTTATATTGGTGCATTCTATTGTGTGTGATGTTGATGCATGTCGTTAGTGAGCCCGAGCATTTTGAATCGATCAGTATTGCTATGTGGATTGATATATTTAGGATCGAGTTGTATGCCGTAACAGAGTTATGTGGGATACCTTTCCTTATTTTATTTCATGTGTTTTGTTTTCTCTTTGTGGGGTGAGGTCATAATTTATGCTTTTGGTATTATATCAACTGTACCTGTTGTGAGGTTCAATGTGGATTTGGTATGATTTGCTAGCTGGGTGCTTATATAGTGTGAGAAGGGGTTTCTAGACCTATGATTTTGCACCATTGTTTTGGGAATAAGGAAAGTTGGGAGAATAATATCATATTTCCGCTCAGATTTTTGCAATGGTCCTTGTCGGACAAGAGAGATTCTTGAACTGATGATTTCATGGGTGGTTATGAGTTCCTGCATGCTTCTTTTATCATTAGCAGTGTCGCAAAGGTCTGAAATGAGGTTTTATTTGATATGAAGTGTATTACCGGTACCGAGATTATTATTGGTCAGCTATGGAGGTCAGAAGTTATTGCAACGAGATTTGGGTCTTACGATGAGTTCCGGGTGTTAAGGATTGGGTTCTGAGGTTATGATTGAGGATGAAGTAAGATCTTTAGTTAAGTTCTGTTGTCAGACTTATATGGATTGGAGTGACGTGAGATCACCCACGGATATGTGTATGGTGAGCTCATGTTGTGATTTGATAGCTTTGGAATGACTATTGGTATGTTCGAGGGCGAACATATGTTTAAGTGGGAGAGAAGGTAACGACCCGGCCGGTCGTTTTGAGAAACCGCATTTAGTTCGACAACTTGAGGTCATAAATAGCTTCATATGGTGTATTATGACTCGCGTGTATCGTCAATTTTTGTTTTCATGTGCCTTGGGATTGATTTGGAAGAATGATTCTCAACTTGGAAGCTTTAAGTTGGATGAGTTGACCAAAATTTGACTTATGTGTAATTTACCTCAGATCGGATTTTTGATGGTTCTGTTAGGTCATGATGGTGATTTTGGACTTGTCCGTATGCCCGGATTAGGACATTTCTAGAAGGTTGTAACGTTATTTGGCAAGAATTGGCAATTTGAAGGTTTGAAAAGTTCATATGTTTGACCGGGAGTTGACTTTGATGTTATCGGGTTCGGATTGTTGTTCCGGGAGTTAGAGTTGGTTATTATGTTATTTGGAACATGTGTGCGAAATTTGAGGCGATTCCGAGTGGTTTAGACGAGTTTGACGTAAGTTTGATATTTGAAAGTTTTAAATAGTTCATTAAGCTTGATTTGGGGTATGATTCGTGGTTTTGATGTTGTTATGGGTCACTTGAGGCTTCGACTAGGTCCATGTTATGTTTTGAAACTTGTTGGTATGTTCGGAAGGGGACCCGAGGGGCTCGGGGTGAGTTCTGGAGTTTCTGAAGACCATCGCGATCGCGGAGCTATGCTTGCAGTCGCGAAGAGAGATGATGGACAATCAGATTTTTTTCTATGCGTTCGCGAGGGAAGGATCGTGTTCGCGAAGATTGTTTGCTGGGCGGGAGTGATTTGTTCTACGCGTTCGCGGCTAGGGGGACGCGATCGCGAAGGGTGATTAAGATATGGGAGCCTTGTGCTTCGCGTTCGCGGGATACGTTCGTGTTCGCGATGTTTGGACGCGCTGGTCAACATGTCCGCAAGCAGTATAGCGCGTTCAAGAAGAAGGTTTCTGGTCGGAGGCGGTTTTGTGCTTCCTGAACGCAACACTTCTTCTGCGTTCGCGAAGGGTTCACCTGGACAGTGTTATAAAGTACTCTATTTTTAGAATTTGAGTTATTTTATCACATCTTGAGTTAGGGAGCTCGGATTTGGGAAATTTTTGAGGGGATTTTCACCATTTGGATTAGGGTAAGTACTTTTGACTCGATTTTGATTATATTTCATGATTTCAACTTCGATTTTGTCCTTCTATTTGATGAATTTAAAAGAGAAATTGGGGATTTTTGTCAAAACTTTTTTTAATTGAATATTTGAGATTTGAACATCGATTCGTAGTTGAAATTGAGTGAAATTAGTATGGTTAGACTCATATTCGAATAGGTTGTAGGAATTTGTGAGTGTTTTCGGGTTCCCGGGTGCAGGCTCGAGTTGACTTTTGGGTTGACTTTGAATATTTGATAAAAAAATTCGACTTTTATCATTTGGGTTTGCTTCCTGTGGCATTATTTGATGATTTTGGGTTGCTTTTTGCTAGTTTCGAGCCGTTCGGTGATCGATTTGTGCGGGATGGCGCTTCTAGTTTATCTATTTGGATTGTTGAGGTAAGTGTCTTGCCTAGATTTGTTGAAAAAAATTTCCTACTAAATAATATTGTTTGCTACATGCGGGGGTGATGCATATACGAGGTAAAGAGCGTATATGTATGGGCCAGGGTTTTCCATGTCCGGGAGAGGGAATTTTATGCTTTCTTTGTGCTTTGATGAACTTGGTGATTCTTTGACTTATGCTTTATTTAATTTTATGACTAATAAACTCAATTAACCGTGTTAGGAATCATGTTAGAACATATGACATCTTAAAAATGATATAATGTGTTATTTTTGGACTGCTTACATACTTAATTGACCGTAGTATCATGAACACTCGTTTGTACATGTTATGGTCTTGCTACCTAAGTTTCTTTATCTGTAATATGCGTGAGGATTGGGACCTTGGGGCTATATTTGGCACGAGGGTTATTTTCATGCGGTCGATATGATGTTAGCACGATGTGTATTTTTGTGCGCTTTAAAATGGGATTGGTTTGTTGGTTATTACCGTGCGAAAAGAAAGGAAGTTGGATTTCTGTTATGATTTATCATTCGTTAAGTACTAACATGCCCTTTTAATTTGGTATCTATTAATGTTAGTTGTTTTGTACAATACTTCCGTTTGAGTCCCTTAGTTACTTTTGTGATTTTTTGACCCGTTACAGTTATAGTTATGTCTGTACATTCTCTATTATTGATACACCTATGTTCTTACTAGATTTACTTTTATTACATGTCTTCTTTGAATTCATGCCTTTACTTGCTATTAGCTCATACCTGCTACATGCCTCTGATTGTCACGTGATTTACTTGTTAGATGCATTAACTTGCTACATGTCTTCACTCACTATATGCCTTCATTTTCCACACATCTTCACTTACCATTTGCTTTTACTTGTTAGATGCCTTAACTTGCTACTTGTTTTCACTCTCTATATGTTTTAACCCGCTATATGTCTCCACTCACTATATGCTCTACTTACCATATGTCTTCACTAGTTGAATGCCTCTATTTGCTACGTGCTTCCACATGATTTCATATGTTGAATGCTTTCATTTGATTCCTGTTCTTACTTGATAAACATCTTTGTTAGTTCATATACTACTCTCTTTTGCTTAACCGGATTGGGCGACTTGAAGATTGGTTGTGAGATATACCTTGTGGGAGGCTGGTCATTATAGATGGTAGACTAGTTTTGATATTGGACAGCTCATTCTACTCTGTTGAGTTGTATTACCTTGTTGGATATAGCATGTTCGTTTCTTATGTTACGTGTTAACTTTTCTCGCGTTTGGTTGTTGTTGTGGTTTCATATGATATTGTTGATAGGATTGCACGCTGCAACGATATTGAAATGATATTATATGAAGAGATAAGACAGAATATGATATGAGTAAATGATGATATGGTAGGATCGGATTGCACACCGTAACGGTATTAAAATGATACGATATGATATGATACGAAGAAATAAGGACGGAGTATGATATAAGCAGATGATGATATGGTGGGATCGGGTTGCACGCCGCAACGGAATTGATGTTGGGTATCTGTGCTGTGGTTGTAGAGTTTATTCTTGATGTTGTGATACGAGGTTTGAGATTATGTTATTCCGGGGCCCTTCGCCATTTGTATTCTTGTTTTATTCATTACATGACTATGTGTATACCTTTTCTCGTACTTACTCTTTCTGCTTATTATCTGCACAGGTACAAATATAAGTACGTACGTATCTTTTAACAAAAATCTCGCCACTACTTCACCGAGGTTAGTTAGATTCTTCCTGAGTACATGAAGTCGGTTGTACTCATGCTACACTTAAGCATCTTGCGTGCAGATCTTGGAGCTGTGTAGCTGTGGAAGATGAAGCCTGGCATTGAAGACGCCTCAACGTTCTAGATTCAAGCTACCTTTTGTTCATGGTAATAAGAACTTAAAATTCTGTTTATGTAAACTTCAAACAGATATTGTATTTATTCCACATACCAGCTCGTTAATCTAAATCATAGTGCTCATGACTTGTAATACCAGTCCTTGAAAAATTGTATAAAATTTAGTTATTTCACTTCTTGACTCTTATTATTAGATTATATTGGTTCTTATTTGGCTTACCTAGAGGGTTGGTTTAGGTGCCATCACAACTATGTGGTTTTGGGTTGTGGCATTTGTAAGTCAATGAAATTATTTAGGAGTTTGACATGACTTGCAGTGAAGTTGATTACTTTGTGTATTACTGGCATTCTGCTCCAAATTTGTGTATTTATTTGGTGGTTATATTTACGATATTGTTATCACCAGCAACGATCAGGATGGTATTACTAGTTTGAAGCAACATAAAAAAAACCTCCTTAATATTGTTGCCAAGAGTTTCTATTATGCTGCTTATTGTCATCCAAGAACAATCAATTTTCACGTTGAAAATGTGCTCTTCGAAAGAGCACATTAATCAATCTAGTGTATCAAGTTAAATGGTGTATTAGATTTCTGATCTGGCATGTCCTCCATGCAAATAAAAGAGTTTAATTTCTTTATACTCATAATGTAGATGAGGTTTTACATTGTTAGGTCAACTAACTTTGCATAAAAACTAAGATTAGTAGCGAAAAAAATAAAATAAATTATCCATTACAACAAGTTAACACAGATCGTATAAATTTTTTATATACTATTTGTCACGACCCAAACCGATGGGCCGCGACGGGCACCCGGTACCTTACTCAACCGATTACCAACATAACGTATCTTTCTTACTATATCATTATATACACGTGACATACGGGCCTAGTAGGCCAACATAATCATTTATAAACTCAAACATAGGTCGACAAGGCCGTACAATCTTTCACGTATACGACATATGTCTACAAGCCTCTAAGAATACATAAATGTCATAAAGATCGGGATAGAGTCCCGCCATACCAAAAAATACACGTCTAAATCATACTAACCAAACAAGCAACTCCGAAGCAAATGGAGCACACCAACACCTTCGCTGAGCTGATAGCCTAATAGGAGGACTGTCAACCTATCAGTCGGGACCTGCGGGCATGAAACGCAGCGTCCCCGGGCAAAAGGGACGTCAGTACGAATAAAGTACTGCGTATGTAAGGCAGGAAAGCATAAATAAGAACAATAATGTAAAAAGAGATAGAGGAGCTACAACCTGTAACATCTGAGTGCCACTGGGGACTACTGACATGAAATGCATAATACATATATATACATAAACTTTTAAAAACATTCGCCTCTGTGGGCATCATCATCATCATATCGTACCCGGCCTCAAAGAGGACTCGGTAAAAACGTACCCGGCCATCATAAGGCTCGGTAGAATCATACCCGGCCACGTGGAGCTCGGTAAACCCAACTGATCAGTGGTTGCACAATAGGTGCCATACCCGGCCGACTATAGCGCGGCTCGGTAGAGTAAAATAGATACATATATATAATGCATGCTCGACTCATGGAATCACGTTCTAAACCTTTCGGAGTGACGTAAGAACATTATGGTCATACATACCCTCAATATGAACTTCACTAGGACTTAAGATCATACATACTTTCTTAGAATAACTTTGTACGGAAAGAACAACATGGATAACCTTAGTTGCTAGGAGTAGATTCATTATGAAATAGCGTATTCATTTCACATTCGATCATGCCAAAAGAAAAAAGGGATAGCCTTAACATACCTGGAGTAGGGAAAAATCCATATAATATTCTTGGCGAGGATAGCGCCATACTCTTTTAGAACCGCAAAATTTGGACGGAATTAAGCTTCTGCTCTTGGCGTTACAGTGTATGAACCAAGCAAGAAAATGTTTTTGCTATTGTTTGTTTTCTCGTTTTTGGTTCAATACATAATACAAATGTAAATTGTTGTTGCTTTTGAAATTTCAATTGAGATTTTATTTTGGCTAAGAGTGTTGACGAGAATGACTTCTGCCCAACGTATTTTTTCTTGAAAACCAAATCAATCAAATGAAGCTAAAGATCCTAAATGGAACTAAAATTGGAAATTATTGTTTGAAATGGAAAGCTTCTGCTTTCAACGTCCTTGGCTTTAAATGCCAAGGACAGATTATGGAATTTGAAGCTTTTCAAGGAACTTCTTCAAAATGCCATGGATAAGTCTTATTCAAGACTTAAGTCATGATCTTGGCTATTACATTAGCCATCTGGCAAATGTGATTACATTAGTCATTCCAATTTTTGTGGCTTCTTGCCACGTGGGGTGAGGTGGAATATTAAATTTTATCCACTTATTAGTTAACCGGGTAATAATTCGTTATTCGGTAATTAATCTATTACCCGCATAATTTAATAATTCTCTCAACTTAATTAAACACTACTTTCTTTTAACATACCTTGTATACCTTACTATCATGGCCATATAGTATCTTGTATGGCACTAGTCCATAAATATCGGGTATTTTAGCTCTGGCCGTATTTTATCCCAAAATGCCAAACTTCGACAAAATTCGTTTCTTAGACTTGCTCCCGCTTTCACCTTCATGAATTTACTAATCACTTGTGAAATAGCATAATCCTTTTAATCCTCAAATAATCTTTTCCTTGGACTGATGTCAATTACCTTACGACAAATTTAACATAAAATACTGCATGGTGCAACACTGTCGTAACTTATTACTGCGAAGCGTAATATAACAGTAATGTAATACTGCGGGATGTAATATTGACGTAATATTGCGGGGCGTAACATCATTCCCCCCTTTGGAACATTTGTCCTCGAATGTTGACTGATGCTCTTATCATTTTCGTAACTTATAGCTCTTGTGAATACCTTAATACTCTTCTTTCCATTTAAGCAGTTGCTCTGTGAATAAATCTAAAGTCTAGGGTATTCCCCCCTTTAGTCTTTTCTCTCATATCATGACCTGTGGTCGAAATCTTCCTAATCTTGCAACTTCTGTTACCTCCTGTCATGCAGCTTGTATGATCCTGGCTTTGTAGGTGCACTTATGCGATTCATCTTTCCTTTTTCCTTTTACCTTTTAGTCAATCTGTAGGCCTTACTTTGTATATACAAGGCTTAATAGGATGCCTCTCTGGGCCTCTATAGGGTATACTGAAGTCCTTTGCTCGATACTTTGTAGAACTCTATAGGTTTACTGAAGTCCTTTGCTCGATACTTGTGTAGAACTCTATAGGTTTACTGAAGTCCTTTGCTCGATACTTTGTAGAACTTGCGAATATGGCCATATCTTATTTCATAGATCTGGTTATCCATTCATATTACTTTACTGCATTTCCATGGGTTATACTATACCATAATTTTCTTTTCTTACTTCAATCTACCTTAACTGAGGTATGCTTACCAAGCTCCCAGTTACTTCTGTTACCTATCCTTTAGGTATAAATCTCAGTCCTTTAATGCTCCTTCATTACTATTCGTCTTAAGAATTATGGCCTAATCTCATGTCATACTTTGTAACTTGTATCTACCATTGTTGATTCGCCTCAATGTTGATCTATAATCCTCTACTTGAAGACTTGAAACTTCTTACGTAATACATTACCGCTAGGGCTTACGTTGCATTGAGGAATATTTGAAGTGATTTCCATAATCACATTTCATAATGTCTCAATGTGATTCACCTTATGGGGGTGTCCTAATTTCGTGCCGCCAGTGAAATCTTTTCTCCTTCTCTTCTTCTATTTTTTTCTTCAAATCATTATTCAAACGAAGGCACAAACGTCATCCTTTATCTATCACAATTATACCCTCATTTTATTACTAGGTCAGCATTTCATTCTTTCTAAATGTTGTTAATCTTAGATTCTGTTGAGTTCATTCAGGCTATATAGAACTTTCAATAACATAGAGAAACCATTATCTCTCTTA
>NC_031989.1:10682094-10720890 GCF_001879085.1 Nicotiana attenuata
ACGAAACTCTAGTAACTTACCTATGATGTCGAGTTACCTTTACCATACTATCTACGTACCTTAATTCATTATTTAGTTTACTCTTGTTCCACACGTCCATTATGTTATTTGTTACTCTAGGGATTAACTCTCCCCTCTGGTAGTTGCGTTAGAGTCACAAACTTATTTCTCGAGATGAGGATATAACCTTATGGCCTATACTCTTTCGTTGTCTTGAGGCCCATCACCTTTCGTCTCTTCCTTCATTTGACTATTGATTCTGTAACACTCAACCGTTTTCACCCATGTATCACACCTTATTCATCATGCTTCCTTATCTCTCTTCTCATCATTCTGCTAATATTTCTGCATATCCCTTTTTTTTGTGAAAACTTCAATACGATATTTTTTCGCTTTTAGCTCCCCTTTGCCCCATTCACTGGCTCTTTCAATTGCCTATCATTCTTTCTTTACTGGGGGCGGGAGCCACACTAAAGAAATATTTATTCCTTCAAGGCTTCAAGTGGTCATATCTAGCTTTAATATTTTAGGGTGCACCATCTAGGTGTCTTACGAGGAGATCTACTAGCACATTTGCAATGTCCTTCGGAAATGTCAACTAACACAAACAATCCACTCACCATTTTGGTTTACTCTAACCCCAGCCAGGTTCTGATGTTCCGTCCTTTTCTTAAACTACACCTGTTATCCCGCATAGGGCATAACTGAGATGGGTATGGCCAATTTTTACATACGTCTATTACTGTTGAATATAACTTAGAAAGCTTGTGTTCCTCTGCCTCAATTACAAACGCTGTTAACCTTCATTAACTGGGTGCCTCGTACCCTTCTCCATCTTGCTTCTTTTGCTTGTTGAAACTTGTATTTATCTTCTTAATCTCTCATTGTCTTTTACCATAAAGGTGGATATGCATTCTTGCCTTAAGGCTCCTTATCAAGAGGCTTACACCTTTCAGTACGCACATCATCTGCTGAAGACCTCATATTTACTTATCATAAGCATGATACAAAGTCAAGTTCCTCTAATTCAACACTTCCACAGCTATATCTCTTATCGATCATCTTTCTGAACGTAGGCATCGTCTTATTACGAATAAAAATAGAAGCTCGGGACTTGAATTCTTATAAGTGGGCTCTACCACACGATCTAGAGTAAGAAGAAAGAGTGACAGTCCTAAATGCCCTGTAGCCTCCTGCTTATAAGTGTGGTGCACGACACACCCATAAACAAGACTCTACTAGACACGGCTTGTAGACTCCCTAGGACAGAACTGCTCTGATACCACTTTTGTCACGACCCAAAGCGATGGGCCGCGACGGGCACCCGATACCTTACTCAACCGAGTACCAACATAACGTATCTTTCTTATTACGTCATTATATACACGTGACATACGGGCCTAGTAGGCCAACATAATCATTTATAAACTCAAACATAGGCTGACAAGGCCGTACAATCTTTCACGTATACGACATATGTCTACAAGCCTCTAAGAATACATAAATGTCATAAAGATCGGGATAGAGTCCCGCCATACCAAAAAATACACGTCTAAATCATACTAACCAAACAAGCAACTCCGAAGCAAATGGAGCGCACCAACACCTTCGCTGAGCTGATAGCCTAATAGGAGGACTGTCAACCTATCAATCGGGACCTGCGGGCATGAAACGCAGCATCCCCAGGCAAAAGGGACATCAGTACGAATAAAGTACTGCGTATGTAAGGCAGGAAAGCATAAATAAGAACAGTAATGTAAAGAGAGATAGAGGAGCTACAACCTGTAACATCTGAGTGCCACTGGGGACTACTGACATGAAATGCATAATACATATATATACATAAACTTTTAAAAACATTCGCCTCTGTGGGCATCATCATCATCATATCGTACCCGGCCTCAAAGAGGACTCGGTAAAAACGTACCCAGCCATCATAAGGCTCGGTAGAATCATACCCGGCCACGTGGAGCTCGGTAAACCCAACTGATGAGTGGTTGCACAATAGGTGCCATACCCGGCCGACTATAGCGCGGCTCGGTAGAGTAAAATAGATACATATATATAATGCATGCTCGACTCATGGAATCACGTTCTAAACCTTTCGGAGTGACGTAAGAACATTATGGACATACATACCCTCAATATGAACTTCACTAGGACTTACGGATCATACATACTTTCTTAGAATAACTTTGTACGGAAAGAACAACATGGATAACCTTAGTTGCTAGGAGTAGATTCATTATGAAATAGTGTATTCATTTCACATTCGATCATGCCAAAAGAAAGAAGGGATAGCCTTAACATACCTGGAGTAGGGAAAAATCCATATAATATTCTTGGCGAGGATAGCGCCGTACTCTTTTAGAACCGCAAAATTTGGACGGAATTAAGCTTCTGCTCTTGGCGTTACAGTGTATGAACCAAGCAAGAAAATGTTTTTGCTATTGTTTGTTTTCTCGTTTTTGGTTCAATACATAATACAAATGTAAATTGTTGTTGCTTTTGAAATTTCAATTGAGATTTTTTTTGGCTAAGAGTGTTGACGAGAATGACTTCTGCCCAACGTTTTTTGTCTTGAAAACCAAATCAATCAAATGAAGCTAAAGATCCTAAATGGAACTAAAGGCAAAATTGGAAATTATTGTTTGAAATGGAAAGCTTCTGCTTTCAACGTCCTTGGCTTTAAATGCCAAGGACAGATTATGGAATTTGAAGCCTTTTCAAGGAACTTCTTCAAAATGCCATGGATAAGTCTTATTCAAGACTTAAGTCATGATCTTGGCTATTACATTAGCCATCTGGCAAATGTGATTACATTAGTCATTCCAATTTTTGTGGCTTCTTGCCACGTGGGGTGAGGTGGAATATTAAATTTTATCCACTTATTAGTTAACCGGGCAATATTTCGTTATCCGGTAATTAATCTATTACCCGCATAATTTAATAATTATCTCAACTTAATTAAACACTACTTTCTTTTAACATACCTTGTATACCTTACTATCATGGCCATATAGTATCTTGTATGGCACTAGTCCATAAATGTCGGGTATTTTAGCTCTGGCCGTATTTTATCCCAAAATGCCAAACTTCGACAAAATTCGTTTTCTTAGACTTGCTCCCGCTTTCACCTTCATGAATTTACTAATCACTTGTGAAATAGCATAATCCTTTTAATCCTCAAATAATCTTTTCCTTGGACTGATGTCAATTACCTTACAACAAATTTAACGTAAAATACTGCATGGTGCAACACTGTCGTAACTTATTACTGCTAAGCGTAATATAACAGTAATGTAATACTGCGGGACGTAATATTGACGTAATATTGCGGGGCGTAACATCATTCCCCCCTTTGGAACATTCGTCCTCGAATGTTGACTGATGCTCTTATCATTTTCGTAACTTATAGCTCTTGTGAATACCTTAATACTCTTCTTTCCATTTAAGCAGTTGCTCTGTGAATAAATCTAAAGTCTAGGGTATTCCCCCCTTTAGTCTTTTCTCTCATATCATGACCTGTGGTCGAAATCTTCCTAATCTTGCAACTTCTGTTACCTCCTGTCATGCAGCTTGTATGACCATGGCTTTGTAGGTGCACTTATGCGATTCATCTTTCCTTTTTCCTTTTATCTTTTAGTCAATCTGTAGGCCTTACTTTGTATATACAAGGCTTAATAGGATGCCTCTCTGGGCCTCTATGGGTATACTGAAGTCCTTTGCTCGATACTTTGTAGAACTTGCGAATATGACCATATCTTATTTCATAGATCTGGTTATCCATTCATATGACTTTACTGCATTTCCATGGGTTATACTATACCATAATTTTTTTTTCTTACTTCAATCTACCTTAACTGAGGTATGCTTACCTAGCTCCCAGTTACTTTTGTTACCTATCCTTTAGGTATAAATCTCAGTCCTTTAATGCTCCTTCATTACTGTTCATCTTAAGAATTATGGCCTAATCTCATGTCATACTTTGTAACTTGTATCTACCATTGTTGATTCGCCTCAATGTTGATCTATAATCCTCTACTTGAAGACTTGAAACTTCTTACGTAATACATTACCGCTAGGGCTTACGTTGCATTGAGGAATATTTGAAGTGATTTCCATAATCACATTTCATAATGTCTCAATGTGATTCACCTTATGGGGGTGTCCTAATTTCGTGCCGCCAGTGAAATCTTTTCTCCTTCTCTTCTTCTATTTTTTTCTTCAAATCATTATTCAAACGAGGCACAAACGTCATTACTTATCTATCACTAATTATACCCTCTATTTTATTACTAGGTCAGCTATTTCATTCTTTACTAAATGTTGTTAATCNAACACTACTTTCTTTTAACATACCTTGTATACCTTACTATCATGGCCATATAGTATCTTGTATGGCACTAGTCCATAAATGTCGGGTATTTTAGCTCTGGCCGTATTTTATCCCAAAATGCCAAACTTCGACAAAATTCGTTTTCTTAGACTTGCTCCCGCTTTCACCTTCATGAATTTTCTAATCACTTGTGAAATAGCATAATCCTTTTAATCCTCAAATAATCTTTTCCTTGGACTGATGTCAATTACCTTACGACAAATTTAACGTAAAATACTGCATGGTGCAACACTGTCGTAACTTATTACTGCGAAGCGTAATATAACAGTAATGTAATACTGCGGGAAGTAATATTGAAGTAATATTGCGGGGCGTAACAATATGAGCCTTCTAGTTGTTCACATGTTTCCCCTAATATGCAGTCCTATATGTTTTGAATGTCGCCTTAGTCTTTTTACCTTTAAAACCCAAGAGTCATCCTAAAATCCTCCCTCCCATAGGAATAGTAGTCCTAAATCCCTCCAAGACTGATAGGAATGGGACGGTAATAGCATGCAATAGAGGTCGAGGCCAATCCGTGCTTTAATACCTTAACCGGGTGGGAAGGGTAGATATGGATATGATGACCGGTGCGCTAATACCACGTGTAGCCCCTCTTTTGAGGAGTGATTACCGGGTATTGCATTGATGTGATCCATATTAGAAATAAACCTAGGACCCCTTTATAATATTAGCATGTTTAGTTATAACTCTTTCAAAACTTTATTTTATTCTATCACTTACAAACATTTGTGTATTTAAAATCCCCTCTTATTTGAGCCTTGTTTGTTTGCT
Organism: Nicotiana attenuata; assembly: GCF_001879085.1. NCBI lineage: Eukaryota > Viridiplantae > Streptophyta > Magnoliopsida > Solanales > Solanaceae > Nicotiana > Nicotiana attenuata. The sequence continues at coordinate 10,687,268 of NC_031989.1, forward strand.
TGTTAATTGCACAAATTCACAAAGAACTATCTAGCTGGGAACCACGCTAGTGGATCCTGAGGGGTGCCTAACACCTTCCCCTTGGGATAATTTCAAGCCCTTACCTTATCTCTGGTTATAAAAAAAATATAGTTGTAGTTGAATCCCATAGGTGCCCTAACGCACCTTAAAATCGTTAGGTGGCGACTCTTCAAAATTGCAAACCCCTTTCCCAAAAGGACAGAGTTGTCCCAATCGAATGTCATAAACCTGATTTTAGCAGAAGGAAAAAAGAGGGGCGCGACAGAGGGTCGAATGACGCGAACCATAGATGCATCTATTTACTACCGAGGCGATCGGCCCGATCCACAAATAGCAATTTATTATCAAGTAAGAACACATTGCCCATTTATAGTCAAATAATTCATACAAGTTCTCCAGTAAGTGAGTATAGCCATCTATATTTATTTACCAATTTCTAGCAAGACCTAAGTGATCTTAGTAACAAGCAAGGACGCAAGCATTTGCAAGTATAGCATGATACGGGTCCTAAACTACCCGGACAATTAACATAATAGTAGCTACGTATGGACTCTCGTCACGACGTACGTACGTAGCCCCCACAGATAGTCACATACATATATGTAATTCACCTATGGGGTTAATTCCCTCTTACAAGGTTAGAAAGGAGACTTACCTCGTCTTAAAGCTTACTTCAAATTTCAAGAATGCGCTCAAACACTTAAATCGGAGCCGAACGATCCAAAATTATTTAAATGGAGTAATAACTAGTCAATATATGCTCAAGAGTTCATATTCTGACTATTATACTAATTTCCCAACCCTAAATGCAAGGTTCCTAAAATTCACCCCCAAGCCCACGTGCCCGGATTCTGAAAATTTTTGAATAAAGTTGTTACCCATAATCTAAGGATCAAGAATATATGATTTCTACTATATTCCATAACAAATTTCGTGGTTAAATCTTGTTTTTATCAAAACCCTAGGTTTTACTCTAAACCCATAATTTCCACTAATTTACATGTTATAATCCTCCCGTAAACTATGTATTAAACTCATATTAGATAGAAATAACTTACCTCACAATGCTAGGCTGAAATCTACCCTTTTGAAGCTCCCAAATCGCCCAAGAAATTAGTGAAATGTGTCAAAAATGAAACACTCGTATTAAATGAAGGCCACTGCCTTCAGCAATTTCCGCACCTACGGTTAGGCGACCGCATCTGCAGTCTCGCTTTTGCGAGGGATCGTCCGCTTCTGCGGAATTGGGCCGGGCTAGCTGGGGCCGCATCTGCGGTCTGGGGACCGCATCTGCGGAAGAGGAGTCGCATCTGAGGAACCTGGGCTCCTCCCCTTGGGCCGCATCTGCGATTGGTAAGCCGCTTCTACGGTCTCGCACCTGCGGCTGGCCTACCGCAGGTGCGGTTATGACAAAACTGGAGCTTCAGCTCCTTCTCAAATTTCTAACTTAGCTCGAGCCTCGTCCGATTGACGATCGGGGCCCCCGAGGCGCCGCCCGAACATACCGACAAGTTTTAAATCGTAAAAGAGACTCGCTCGAACCCTCGGAATGCCCGAAACAACGCTAAATCTAAGATTCACGCTCTAAAACCAATTGAATCAAACTTATGAACTTCAAGTTCTTCAATCTACTTCCAACGTGCCGAAACGTACTTATACTACTCGGATTGACACTAAATTTGCGTGCAAGTCTTAAATGACAATACGGAACTATTCCCGATCTTGGAATTCCGTTCGGACCTCAATAACACATAAACCCGCTCCAAATCGAATTTAAAGAACTTCAAAATCCTTAAGGAATTAACTTTCACTATTAGGCGCCAAAATGCTCCCGGGTCATCGATAACCCGATCCGGACATACGCCCAAGTCCTAGATCATCATACGAACCTGTTGGAACCTTCAAATCCTAATTCTGAGGTCGTTACTCAAAATGTTGACCGAAGTCAAACTTGGCCTTTTAAGCCAACCTTAAGGAACCAAGTGTTCCGATTTCAACCCAAACTCTTCCAAATTCCGAACCAACCATCCTCGCAAGTCATAAATCAGTAAAAGCAAGTACGGAAAGTCTTATTTAGGAGAACAAGGTTCTAGAAAGCAAAATGACCAGTCGGGTCGTTACATTCCCTATTTTTTTGACTAGTACTAGTAGGCTTCGTTGGGTTTTTTCCTCCACGCCTGGGATGAGGTTAAGCTAGATAGGGCCATGGAAGAAATTATAGCTAGTGAAGGTGGTCAGTTTTTAATATTGTTTGATGTTTGAAGTTGAACCAATGCAAATTTACAAATGAAGAGAACCTTTTGATGTATAATCTTAATGTATAATATGCAAAAGGTATTTTTAGTATCTACTGAATTTTAATATTCTGCTATAAATAGAGTTGTATTTTAGGTGAATGTCTATTCTTTAACGAGTTTATTACTTTGTGGCTAAGTTACTTTTTCCCTATAAATAGAGGGTTTTTATCCCACCATAATTCATCTAAAAATCAATAGGATTCTCTCCTTTTTTCTTTGCAATATTCTTCTTTTCTTTATTGTTTTCTTTCATGTTATCAGCACGAGACTCTACCGTCTCAAGAAGCTCTTGAGAAGACTAAGTAAATATGAATATCTCTCAAAGCAAACTTGGATCAAGGTTTAATTGTAAGAATATTTGTTTAATTTATTCATGTACGACACACACAATATTCAAAAAGAAAAAATATTTCTCTCATTTAAGTATGTGTAAGGCAGATGATACTACAGTTTATGGCCTTAGTAATTTAATTAAAGGTTCTAGAAGAGCTACTATAACTCTGCCTAAGGGAAAAATACTTATCATAGATAATACAATATTCTCCTCCAAGTCCAGAAGGAACTTGTTGAGTTTTAAGGATATCCGCCGAAATGTATATCATATTGAGACAATAGATGAGAATAATCTTGAATATCTCATTGTTACCAAGAATGTGTCTGGCCAAAAACGGGCTATTGAGAAGTTCCCATCTTTGTCTTGTGGCATGTATTGGACAAGAATAAGTTCCATTGAGGCACATTCTATCGTAAATCAAAAGGTTACTAATTCTAATATTTTTGTACTTTGGCATGATCGATTGGGACATCCTGATCAATTATGATGAGACGAATTATAGAAAACTCAAATGGGCATCCGTTAAAGAATTTAAAGATTCTTTTAAATAATGAAATTTCTTGCAGTTCTTGTTATCAAGGAAAGTTAATTATTAGACTGTCACCAAAAGAGGTTGGGATTGAGTCCGCTGCATTTTTGGAACGTATATAAGGGGAAATTTGTGGACCTATTAACCCACCTAGTGGGTCGTTTAGATATTTTATGGTCGTAATGGATGCATCCTCTAGATGGTCTCATGTATGCCTATTGTCATCACGCAACCTGGCGTTTGCAAAATTAATGACATAAATAATTCAATTACGGATACAATTCCCCACTAATTCAATCAGGTCTATTAGACTTGATTATGCTGCTGAGTTTTCATACCAACTATTTAATGATTATTGCTTATCAATTAGGATAAAAGTGGAACATTATGTAGCTCATATTCACACTCAAAATAGCTTTGCAGAGTCTTTGATTAAACGTCTGCAATATATAGCAAGACTGTTACTCATGAAAATGAGGTTACCCACACTTCTATTTGGGGTCATGCCATTTTGCATGAAGCAATGTAGTTCGTCTCAGACAGATAAATTATCATAAATATTCCCCGTTGTAATTAGTTTTGGGTCATGAACCTAATACAACCCATCTAAAAAAATTTGGGGTGCGTAATATATATGCCTGTAGCACAGCCATATCGCACCAAGATGAGTCCCCAAAGAAGCTTAGGAATATATATTGGGTTTGAATCGCCTCCATTATTCGCTACCTCAAAACATTAACGAGAGATTTGTTCACTGCCCGATCTGTAGATTGTCGATATGATGAGGCATTTTCCCCAAAATTAGGGGGAGAAAATTGTGAGACAAAACGGGAAATTTTGTGAAAAAGTCCAACTTTGTCTCATCTTGATCCACGTGCTTCTACTTGTGAAAAAGAGGTATAAAAGATTATTCATTTGCAAAAAATAGCAAATCAAATGCCAGATGCATTTACGAATCTGAAAAGGATAACAAAATCATATATCCTCGCAGAGAATGTCTCAATCTGTATTAATGTCCTTGTTGGACAATCTTCTACTGTGATAGCTAATGACTTAAAAGCACGCCTAAAGCATGGCAGACCACTAGGTTCTAAGGATTGAAATCCTAGAAGAAGAAAATGACGAAGATGACACTACGAAAGAATCTCATAAAGAAATCCATAAATTAACCAATCTTGAGATTCAAGAGGAAATCATTGAGCTTGATACTCAAGAAAATAAGGAACTATCAATAAACCCAATCAATGAGACGAATTTGAATCGCTTGGACATAGTGTTGGATTATGTCTTTGCATACATGTTGCATCTAACATTATACAAGATAGTGAGGATCTTGAACCTCAATCTGTTGGAGAATGTCGACAAAGACGTGATTGGCCAATATGGCAAGAAGCAATCCAATCCGAGTTGGATTCACTTGCGAAACGTGAGGTTTTTGGGGCTGTAGTCCAAACACCTAATGGTGTTAGGCCTGTTGACTATAAATGGGTCTTTGTACATAAGAGGAATGAGAAAAATGAGGTGCAAAGATATAAGTCATATCTTGTCGCACAACAATTTTCACAAAGGCCTAGTGTCGATTATGAAAAGACATTCACCTGTTCTGGTTGCAATAACATTTCGTTATCTCATTAGTTTTGTTGTCGATGAAAATCTTGACATCCATTTGATGGATGTGTTTACAACCTACCTTTATAGCTCACTTGATAATGAGATATACATCAAAATTCCCAAAGGATTTAAAATACCTGACACACATAATTCAAAGTCCCGGAAAATATTTTCAATCAAATTGCAAAGTCTTTATATGGTCTAAAGCAATCAGGATGAATATGGTATAACCGCCTTAGTAAGTATTTATTAAAGAAAGATTATATAAATGATGCCATTTGTGATTGTGTTTTTATAAATAAAACAACGTTGGAGTTTGTTGTACTTGCCGTATATGTCGATAACATAAACCTTATTAGAACTTCTACAGAACTCCAAAAGTCAATTGATTATTTAAAGAAGGAATTCAAGATGAATGGTCTTGGAAAGACAAAATTATGTCTCGGTTTGGGAATTGAACATTTGGCAAATGGAATTTTCATTCATCAATCTGCCTACATAGAAAAGGTATTGAAACGATTTTATATGGATGGAGCACATCCATTAAGTACTCTGATAGTTGTTCGATCACTTGATGTGAATAAGGATCTGTTCCGACCTCAAGAAAAGAAGGAAGAGCTTCTGGTCCTGAAGTACCATATCTTAGTGCAATTGGTGCACTAATATATCTTGCTAATACTACAAGGCCTGTTATAACTTTTTCAGTTAATGTCTTTGCAAGATGAAGATCTGCTCCTACAAGGACACATTAGAATGGAATCAAACACATATTACGGTAGGGACTACCGATATGGACTTCTTTTATGGTAACGATCTTGTTGGTTATGCCGATCCTGGATATTTATCCGACTCACACAAGGCATTGCCATATCTTGGCGATCGACTGCCACGACCCAGATTCCCCACCGTCAGGATCGTGATGGCGCCTAACTTTTCGGATGCTAGGCAAGCCAACAGTTAAAGATTCAATACGCTAACCCTTGAACAAATCAGTAAATAACAACAATTAAACCAAAACAGATTAAAAGAGTGCAAAATTTCATAATAACCCAAGTACTTATACACAACTACCCAGAAACTGGTGTCACAATTCACGAACTTCTAAGAGTCACCACAAATACTAGCTGAAAGAAAATACAATTGTCTTTGAATTGAAAGAAATAGTAAACTAGAATAAGTGGAAGGGGACTCCAAGGTCTGCGAACGCCGGCAGATCTACCTTGGGTCTCCTGTAGGTCTGAAGGCAGCAACTCAACTCGGGTCAACACGGTCCAGTACCGAAATCTGCACAGAAAATGCAGAGTGCAGTATAAGTACAACCGACCCCATGTGCTGGTAAGTGCCGAGCGTAATCTCGGCGAAGTAGTGACGAGGCTAGGACAAGACACATACATAAACCTGTGCAGTTAAACAATATGCTAGCAGAATAACCACAAATAGAAGCTAAGCAGAAATTAACGGGAGGGGAAACATGCTAAGGGGGTACCAAAATAAAGAATCATAACAGTAGAGGAATTTAAACAGCTAATACACCTTGAACCGGTAATCACAGCAAACAGAAAATATGCACGGCATCACCCTTCGTGCTTTTACTCTCAACCTCACCAGATAAGCAATAATAGAAATGTGCACGGCATCACCCTTCGTGCTTTACCACTCAACCTCACCACATGAATAATGGAAATGTGCAGGGCATCACCCTTCGTGCTTTTACTCTCAACCTCACCAGATAAACAATAATAAAAATGCGCACGGCATCATCCTTCGTGCTTTATCACTCTACCTCACCAAAACAAAGACAACAATAATAAAGAGACAGAAATGGCAACAACAAGTCTTACTTCAACTCATTGTTCCACGATTCCAATCTCAACTTTGGGTAAAACTCCATCAATACCAAATTCCATAAAAAATGATAAGTCACTTCTCAACACATCGAATAACTAATCTACACATGAACAAATATGATCAAAAATACAACATTTCCAAGAATAAGACTCACTCACATGTTATGACTCGAAAACAACGTATAGATACTCGTCACCTCACCTATACGTTGTACTCAACATCCAAACACGTAGCAAATAAGAAAATAACACCTAATCCTTCAAGCTAAGGTTAGCCACAACACTTACCTCGCTCCCACGGCCATACTCAAAGCTCAATCACCGCTTTTCCCTTCACACAATCCTCCGGACCAATAGAATCTAGAAAATTACCAACTAGACAATTCAATTTAAACCTTAGGAACTATCCATGATAGCAAGGAATTCAATTTAGGCCATTTTTTAAAAAGTCAACACCCGGGTCCGCTTGGTCCAAACTCGAAATTCAGACCAAAACCCGATTACCCATTTAACCCCCGAGCCCGAATATACAATTGGTTTTGGAGTCCGACCTTAATTTGAGGTCTAAATCCCCAAATTTCAAAATTCCTAATTTCTACCCAAAAATCCCCAATTCCGCCACGATAATCCTAGATTCTAGGTTGAAATCTTGTTAAAAGAAGTGAAAGATTGAAAGAAATGAGTTAAGAATCACTTACCTATGACTTGGGGAAGAAATAGTCTTTGGAAAATCGCCTCTTGTGTTCTAGGTTTTGAAATGGGAGAATGAATGAAAAATCCCGTCTAAGCCCCTTTTACACAGCTGCAGATGTCGCATTTGCGAAGCCCGCAAATGCGAGAAACGCTTCACAAATGCGAACCTGTCGCATTTCTGCTTCTGTCGCAAATGCGAACATATTGTTCGCAAATGCGGAGGTGGGATCGCAATTGCGACTACCTTCTTCGCAAATGCGAAGAATCCCTTCCCCAGATCAACTTCGCAAATGCGAAGGATTGTTCGCATTTGCGAACATAGGCTGGCCTAGCTTCTCTTCGCATTTGCGATGAGAAGCTCGCAAATGCGACATCAACAGTAGGCGCAAATGCGAAGCTTGACCTCGTATTTGCGAGGTTTGAGGCCTGCAACACAGTCGAAGAATACTAGCAAATTTTCTAAGTTACAAAACACCCCGTAGCTTATCCGAAACTCACTCGAGCCCTTGGGGCTCCAAACCAAACATGCACACAACTCTTCAAACATCATATGTACTTGCTCGTGCGATCAAATCGCCAATATAACACCTAGAACTACGAATTTAGCACCAAGTCACATGAAATTCTCAAGAACACTTTGATATTCGTATTTTCACAACCGGACGCCCGAATCACATCAAATCAACTCCGTTTTTTTACCAAATTTCACAGACATGACTTAAATATTATATTGAACCTGTACCGGGCTCCAGAACCAAAATACGGTCCAAATAGCAACGAGATCAAACATTAATCAAATTCTTTAAACCCTTAGATTTTTAGACTTACAATTTTTAACAAAAATTCAGTACTCGGGCTAGGGACCTTCGAATCCGATTCTGGACATACACCCAGGTCCCATATTTTACTACGGACCCACCGGGACCGTCAAAACACGAGTCTGGGTCCGTTTACTCAAAACGTTGACCGAAGTCAACTAAAATCAACTTTTAAAGGCAAAAATTATTGTTTTTCTCAAATTTCCACATAAAGGCTTTCCGGAAACGCTCTCGGACTGCGCACGCAGATCAAAAGGAGACATAAAATGAGGTTTTGAAGGTCTCGAAACACGTAATCGAGTTCTAAAACATAAGATGACCTTTGGATCATCAAATTCTCCACCTCTAAAACAACCGTTCGTCCTCGAACGGACATAGAAAAGTACTTGAGCTGGGAAAAAGGTTGGGATATCAGCTTCGTATATCGGACTCGGACTCCCAGGTAGCTGCCTCAACAGGCTGACCTCTCCAGTGCACCCGAACTAATGGATAACTCTTCGATCTCATTTGACGAACCTGCCGGTCTAAAATGGCTATCGGCTCCTCCTCGTAGATCAAATCCTTGTCCAACTGGACAGTGCTGAAATCTAACACGTGGGATGGATCGTCGTGATACTTTCGAAGCATGAACAGATGAAACACTGGATATACCGCTAACAAGCCCGGTGGCAACGCAAGCCTGTAGGCCACCTCTCCCACTCGATCAAGAATCTCAAAAGGCCCGATGAACCTAGGGCTTAGATTACCCTTCATTCCAAACCTCATTACGCCCTTAACGGGCGACACCTGAAGCAACACTCTCTCTCCGACTATGAATGCTATATCACGAACCTTACGGTCGGCATAACTCTTCTGCCTGGATTGAGCTGTACGAAGTCTATCCTGAATGATCTTAACCTTATCCAAGGCATCCTGCACTAAATATGTACACAACAACTAAGCCTCCCCCGGCTCAAACCACCCAACCGGCGATCGATACCGTCTACCATATAATGCCTTATAAGGAGCCATCTGGATGCTCGATCGATAGCTGTTGTTGTAGGCAAACTCCGCTAACGGCAAGAACTGATCCCAAGAACCTCCAAAATCAATAACACAGGTGTGGAGCATATCCTCCAAGATCTGAATAGTACGCTCGGACTGTCCGTCCATCCGAGGATGAAATGTTATGCTCAAGTCGACCCGCGTACCCAACTCACGCAGCATTGCCCTCTAGAAATGCGAGGTAAACTGCGTACCTTGATAAAAATGATAGACACGGGCACACCAAAGAAGATGAACGGTCTCACGGATATAAATCTATGCCAACCGCTCCGAAAAATAGGAAATTGCCACAGGAATGAAATGCGCCGACTTAGTCAGCCTATCCACAATAACCCAAACTGCGTCGAACTTCCTGTGAATCCGTAGGAGTCCAACAACGAAATCCATAGTGATACGCTCCCACTTCCACTCAGGAATCTCTATCTTCTGAAGCAAACCACCAGGTCTCTGATGCTCATACTCTACTTGCTGACAATTCAGACACCGAGCTACTAATGCAACAATATCCTTCTTCATTCTCTTCCACTAGTAATGCTGCCACAAGTCCTGATACATCTTGGCGGCACCCGGATGAATAGAATACGAGGAACTGTGGGCCTCCTCTAAAATCAACTCACGAAGTCCATCCACATTAGGCACACAAACACGACCCTGCATCTTCAAAACACCATCATCTCCAACTGTAACCTGCTTTGCATCACCGTGCCGCACTGTGTCCCTTAGGACAAGCAAATGAGGGTCATCATACTGCCGCTCCCTGATACGCTCAAACAAGGAAGACCGGCCGACTGTGCAAGCTAAAACACGATTCGGCTCAGAAACATCCAACCTCACAAACTGATTGGCCAAAGCCTGAACATCTAATGCAAGCAGTATCTCACTGACTGGAATGTACACAAGGCTGCCCATGCTAGCTGACTTCCTACTCAAAGCATCGGCCACCACATTGGCCATCCCGGGATGATACAACATGGTGATATCATAGTCTTTCAATAGCTCCAACCACCTCATCTGCCTCAAATTGAGCGCCTTTTGCTTGAACAAGTACTGCACACTCTTTCCGTGAATACCTCACACGACACGCCATATAGATAGTGCCTCCAAATCTTCAGCGGATGAACAATGGATGCCAGCTCCAAGTCATGAACCAGATAATTCTTCTCGTGAATCTTCAGCTACCGTGAAGCATATGCAATAACCTTGCTACCCTGCATCAATACCGCACCAAGTCCAATATGAGATGCATCACAATATACTGTATAGGGCCCTGAACCTGTGGGCAACACCAATATCGGCGCCGTAGTCAAAGCCGTCTTGAGCTTCTGAAAGCTCGCCTCACACTCTTCCGACCATCTGAACGGGGCACCCTTCTGGGTCAACCTAGCCATCGAGGCTGCTATAGATGAAAACCCCTCTACAAACCGACGGTAATAACCCGCCAGTCCCAAGAAACTCTGGATCTTTGTGGCTGAGGTAGGTCTAGGCCAATTCTGAACGGCCTCAATCTTCTTAGGATCCACCTGAATACCCTCTCCCAAGAAAGCAACTGAACTCAACCAAAGCTCACATTTCGAAAATGTAGCATATAACTGGCTGTCTCTTAGATTCTGAAGAACGATCCGAAGATGCTGTTCATGCTCCTCTCGGCTGCGGGAGTAGATCAAGATATCATCAATAAACACAATTAAAAAGGAACCCAGGTAAGGCTTGAATACCTGGTTCATCAAATCCATAAATGTTGCGGGGGCATTTTTCAACCCAAATGACATCACCAGAAACTCATAATGTCCATATCGAGTCCGAAAAGCTGTCTTAGGGACATCGGATGCCCTAATCCTCAACTGATGGTAGCCAGACCTCAAATCGATCTTTGAAAACACTTTGGCACCCTAAAGCTGATCAAATAAGTCATCAATCCTAGGCAATTGATACTTGTTCTTGATAGTGACTTTTTTCAATTGCCGGTAATCTATGCACATCCTCGTCGATCCATCTTTCTTCTTTAAAAACAACATCGGTGCACCCCAAGGTGAGACACTGGGTGTAATAAAGCCCTTATCAAGCAAATCTTGCAACTGCTCCTTCAACTCTTTCAACTCTGCGGGGCCATGCGGTATGGCAGAATAGAAATGGGCTGAGTGCCCGGAACCAAATCAATACATAAGTCAATATCCCTGTCGGGTGGCATCCCCGACAGGTCTGCAGGAAATACCTCTGGAAACTCTCGAACAACTGGCACAGAATCCATGGAAGGAACTTTCGCACTAGAATCGCGGACATAAGCCAAATAAGCTAGACAACCCTTCTCGACCATGCGCCGAGCCTTCATATAAGAAATAACCCTACTGGTAGAATGACCAGGAGTACCTCTCCACACTAATCGAGGCAACCCCGACAAGGCTAAGGTCACTGTCTTGGCGTGACAGTCTAATATAGCATGATAAGGTGACAACCAATCCATCCCTAAAATGACATCAAAGTCAACCATATTAAGAAGTAGGAGATCTACACGAGTCTCAAGCCCCCCAATAATGACCACACACGAACGATAGACACGATATACTACAATAGAATCCCCCACCGGTTTGGACACATAAACGGGAGTAGCCAAAGAATCACGAGGCACAACCAAATATGAAGCAAAATAGGATGATACATACGAATAAATAGATCCCGAAACAAATAATACTGAGGCATCCCTACTGCAAACTGAAACCGTACCTATGATAACCGCGTCAGATGACTCAGCCTAAGGCCTGGCTGGAAAAGCATAGCATCGGGGCTGGGCCCCACCACTCTGAACTGCATCTCGAGGATGGGCCATGTCAGGCTGACCTCCACCTCTAGCGGCCTGACCTCTACCTCTAATACCTCGACCTCCACCTCTAGCTGCCTGGCCCCTACCTCTAGCTGACTAAGCGGGCGGTGGAACACCAGGTGCGGGACCAGGCACGAGAACCCTAATGCTGAGAACTGCTCGATGCTCGAGGGCAATACCTAGCAATGTGCCTCGGATCGCCACAAGTATAACAAGATCTCAGCTGATGTGGCTGATGACCCTGAAACTGACTGTGGCGGACTGAGTAACCACCCTGAAAACTCTAGAGCGGAGGTGCACTGATAGGCGCTGGTGGTGCACTGTAGGCTAGCTTATCGGAATACTGCATATGAGAGCCACGGCCACTTGGAGCACCGTGAGAAGCTTGAACCGCTGAATGAAATGGCCTGGGAGGATGGCGTCTGCCAAAAGTACCCCGACCTCCAGATGAGGCCCCACTGAATCTACCGGAGTGACGAGGCCTCTTGTCAGACCCCTGACCACTCCCCTGAGCTAAAACCATCTCAACTCGTCTAGCCACATTGGCTGCATCCTGGAAAGAAATCTCGCTCCCTGTCTCCTTAGCCATCTGCAATCTGATAGGCTGAGCAAGTCCCTCAATAAACCTCCTCACCCTCTCTCTCTCTCGGTGGGAAGAATATGAAGAGCATGACAGGCCAAATCAATAAAGCGGGTCTCGTACTGAGTAACGGACATGCTGCCCTGCTGGAGACGCTCGAACTGCCTGCGATAGTCCTCTCTCAATGTAACAAGGAACATCTCGAGAAGTAGCTGAGAGAACTGGTCCCAAGTTAAAGCAGGCGACCCAGTTGGTCTGGCCAAACAAAAATCTCTCCACCATTTCTTGCCGGAACCTGACAAACGAAAGGCAGCAAAGTCGACCCCATTGGTCTGCACTATCCCCATGTTCCGTAATACCTCATGACAACTGTCCAGATAGTCCTGTGGATCCTCTAAAGGTGTACCGCTATAGGTAGCGGTGCAAAGCTTGGTAAACCTATCCAATCTCCACAAAGCCTCGGAAGACATGGCTGATCCATCGTCGGTCTGTGCTGCAACACCCGGCAGAACTACCGCAACTAGCTGAGCTACTGGAGTTTGAAATTGGAGAGCCATCTGATCTAGAGTTTGAGTAGCGAGAGTCTGGGCTCCTCCCCCAGCCTGAGAGACGGCTGGTGCTACAGGCAAGGTGCCATTCTGAGCGACACTCTCCAAAAGGCCCACCAGACGGACCAAAGCATCCTAAAGTACCGGGGTGGCGATGAACCCCTCTGGAACCTGAGCCGGCCCTGCTGGAACGGTCTGGGCTAGATCCTCCTCATCAAACTCTACCTGAGGCTCCGCCGCTGGTGCTGCTACTCGAGCTCTAGGCTTAGCCCTATTCCTGCCTCGGCCTCTAGCATGGTCTCGGCCTCATCCTCTACCCCTCGTAGGAGCTGCCACTGTGGGCTATGGCTGCTGCTCAACTGATGAAGCGGTACGTGTTCTCTCCATCTGCGAAGGAACAAGAGTAGAGAGCTCAATTAGCATTGAGAGATAAAATCGCACGACAGAGAAGAATATAAGTGAAATTGTTCCTAAACTCTGTAGCCTCTGGGGATAAGCACAGACGTCTCCGTACCGATCCCTCAGACTCTACCTAGCTTGTTCGTGAATCGTGAGACCTAGGCAACCTAGTGCTCTAATACCAACTTGTCATGACCCTGATTTCCCACCGTCGGGACTGTGATGACGCTTAACTTTTCAGATGCTAGGCAAGCCAACAGTTAAAGATTCAATACGCTAACCCTTGAACAAATTAGTAAATAACAACAATTAAACCAAAACAGATTAAAAGAGTGCAAAATTTCATAATAACCCAAGTACTTATAAACAACTATCGGGAAACTGGTGTCAAAATTCACGAACTTCTAAGAGTCACAACAAATACTGGCTGAAAGAAAATACAACTGTCTTTGAATTGAAAGAAATAGTAAACTAGAATAACTAGAAGGGGACTCCAGGGTCTGTGAACGCCGGTAGATCTACCTTGGGTCACCTGTGGGTCCGAAGGCAGCAACTCAACTCGGGTCAACACGGTCCAATACCAAAATCTGCACAAAAAGTGCAGAGTGCAGTATCAGTACAACCGACCCCATGTACTGGTAAGTGCCGAGCCTAACCTCGGCGAAGTAGTGACGAGACTAGGACAAGACACATATATAAACCTGTGCAGTTAAACAATATGCTAGCAGAATAACCACTAACAGAAGCTAAGCAGAAATTAACGGGAGGGGAAACATGCTAAGGGGGTACCAAAATAAAGAATCACAACAGTAGAGGAATTTAAACAGCTAATACACCTTGAACCGGTAATCACAAGTAATCACAACAAACAGAAAATATGCACGGCATCACCCTTCGTGCTTTTACTCTCAACCTCACCAGATAAGCAATAATAAAAACGTGCACGGCATCACCCTTCGTGCTTTACCACTCAACCTCACCACATGAATAATAGAAATATGCATGGCATTACCCTTCGTGCTTTTACTCTCAACCTCACTAGATAAACAATAATAGAAACGTGCCAGCATCACCCTTCGTGTTTTATCACTCTACCTCACCAAAACAAAGACAATAATAATAAAGAGATAGAAATGGCAACAACAAGTCCTACTTCAACTCTTAGTTCCACCATATCAATCTCAACATTGGGTGAAACCCCATCAATACCAAATTCTATAAAACATGATAAGTAACTTCTCAACACATCGAATAAATAGTCTACACATGAACAATATGATCAAAAATACAACATTTCCAAGAATAAGACTCACTCACATGTTATGACTTGACAACAACATATAGATACTCGTCACCTCACCTATACGTTGTACTCAACATCCAAACACGTAGCAAATAAGCAAATAACACGTAATCCCTCAAGCTAAGGTTAGCCACAACACTTACCTCGCTCTCACGGCCAAACTCAAAGTTCAATCACCGTTTTTCCCTTCACACAAGCCTCTGGACCAATAGAATCTAGAAAATTACCAACCAAACAATTCAATTTAAGCCTTAGGAACTACCCATGATAGCAAGAAATTCAATTTAGGCCATTTTTGAAAAAGTCAACACCCGAGCTCGCTTGGTCCAAACCCGAAATTCAGACCAAAACCCAATTACCCATTCACCCCCGAGCCCAAATATACAATTGGTTTTGGAGTCCGACCTCAGTTTAAGGTCTAAATCCCCAAATTTCGAAATCCCTAGTTTCTACCCAAAAATCCCCAATTGCACCATGAAAATCTTAGATTCTAGGTTAAAATCTTGTTCAAAGAAGTGAAAGATTGAAAAGACGAGTTAAGAATCACTTACCTATGATTTGGGGAAGAAATGGTCTTTGGAAAATCACCTCTTGTGTTCTAGGTTTTAAAAAATGGGAGAATGAATGAAAAATCCTGTCTAAGTCCCTTATACACAATTGCAGATGTCGCATTTGCGACCTGAGCTTCGTAATTGCGAAGCTCGCAAATGCGAGAAAGGCGTCGCAAATGCGAACCTGTCGCATTTCTGCTTCTGTCGCAAATGCAAACATGTTGTTCGCAAATGTGGAGGTGGGATCGCAATTGCGACCACCTTCTTCGCAAATGCAAAGAATCCCTTCCCCAGATCAACTTCGCGAATGCGAAGGATTGTTCGCATTTGCGAACATAGGCTGGCCCAGATTCTCTTCGCATTTGTGATGAGAAGCTCGCAAATGCGACCTCAACAGTAGTCGCAAATGCAAAGCTTGACCTCGCATTTGCGAGGTCTGAGGCCTGCAACACAGCTGAAGAATACCAGCAAATTTTCTTAGTTCCAAAACACCCCGTAGCCTATCCGAAACTCACCCGAGCCCTCGGGGCTCCAAACCAAACATGCACACAAGTCTTAAAACATCATACGAACTTGCTCATGCGATCAAATCGCCAATATAACACCTAGAACTACGAATTTAGCACCGAATCACTTGAAATTCTCAAGAACACTTTGAAATTCCTATTTTCACAACCGGACGCCCGAATCACGTCAAATCAACTCTGTTTTTTACCAAATTTCACAGACATGACTTAAATATTATATTGAACCTGTATCGGGCTCCGGAATCAAAATACGGGCCCGATACCAACAAGATCAAATATTAATCAAATTCTTTAAACCATTAGATTTTAAGACTTACAATTTTTAACAAAAATTCATTACTCGGACTAGGGACCTCTGAATCCGATTCCGGGCATATGCCCAGATTCCATATTTTACTACGGACCCACCGGGACCGTCAAAATACGGGCCCGGGTCCGTTTACCCAAAACGTTGATCGAAGTCAACTAAAATCAATTCTTAAAGGCAAAAATTATTATTTTTCTCAAATTTCCACATAAAGACTTTCCAAAAATGCGCCCGGGCTGTGCACGCAAATCGAGGAGAAATAAAATGAGGTTTTGAAGACCTCAGAACACAGAATCGAGTTCTAAAACATAAGATGACCTTTTGGATCATCACATCGACTAAACAATCAATCGTAGCTACTTCATCTAATCATGCTATGATAATTGCTATTCATGAAGCAAGTCGAGAATGTGTGTGGTTGAGGTCTATAATACATTTTATTTGAGAAAAATGTTATTTGAAGTGTGATAAACTACCCACTATTTTGTATGAAGATAATGCAGCATGTATAACCCAATTGAAGGGAGGATTTATAAAAGGAGATAGGACAAAGCACATTTCATCGAAGTTATTTTTCACACATGATCTCCAAAATGATGGTGATATCAATGTGCAACAGAGTCGTTCATGTGATAATATGGCTGATTTGTTCACCAAATCCTACCGACGTCAACCTTCAAGAAGCTAGTGTACAAGATTGGGAAGCGAATGCTCGAAGATGTGAATTGATGCTCTCATAGAGGGAGTTTATACGCGTTGTACTCTTTTACCCTTACAAGGTTTTGTCCTTTTAGGTTTTCTTTGCATGTTTTTTAATGAGGCAACTAAAAGGAGTATTTCTAAATATGTGTACTCTTTTTCCTTTACTAGAATTTTTTTCAACTGATTTTATTTTATTTAAGGTTTTAACGAGGCATATTATTTGTTAAATAGTCATTCAAGGGGGACTGTTATAAATAGAATTGTATTCTAGGTGAATATCTCTCCTTTAGAGAGTTTGTTACTTTGTGGCTAAGTTACTTTTTCCCTATAAATAAAGGGATTTTATCTCACTGTAATTCATCTCAAAAATCAATAGAATTCTCTCGTTCTTTCTTTGCAATATTCTTCTTTCCTTTAGTGTTTTATTTCACATTCTATTTAATTCTTATAAAAGTATTTTCACAAAATGCAAGCCATTCTTCCTATCATAACATTGATGGGTTTTTCTATCCTCTCCTCACTGCTCCAAGTCATTCTTGCTTTTATAGAGTGACACTTCCTCATATTTACATCTTGTAATTTTTGGTATTTAGGCAAACAGATATACTCTTTTATAATTCTTGTATAATGTTAGTGTATAATATGCAAAAAGTATTCTTTTTTTCTTGGTAATTACAAAAGGAAGTATCAAGTGATTATTAATATTCTATGTTAATTTCAATAATAAGATGTAATCAATAAAAATGTTTTTAATTAATAAATGTGTCCAACTCTTGAAACAATTGAAATAGAGAGGAAGCCATAAAAAATATACTCAGAGAACAAAAGAAATAATACATGTTTTCTTCAGAAAAAGAAAAGAAAAAAATGGTGCCCCCAAAAATACCAACCTTAATCAGGTGTTGGCACTAAAACTCGCAGCACACTAAAATGAAATCTCAAAATATAAAAGAATAAACAAATTGAAGGACCAAAACAAATAAGGAAAAAAGGAATTGCATTACATATACATAAGAGCACGAGTTAGAGTCGCCCTTGATCGTTTTGCTTCATCATTGGAAGAAATTAATTATTCCAATAATAATGACAAAATCGATCTCAATTCACTCTAGAGTTGAGGTGGCAGCAGGGGTTGTGTCTGCGATCCTTGTTCTAAATCTTCGACGATGGGTTGTGTTGAACTAGGGTTCCGATAAATGGCGTATATAACCAGCTGCACTGCTCCTAGCAAGCATCCCATCCCATTCGGTACCTTTTTCGAAATGAAATTGCATTATATATAGTAGTTAATTCGTACTAAAAATTTGGATATTCATATACACTTCTATCGACAAACTTCCGTACGTGTAACGTTTTGAACATATCTTATAGTAATATTTCAATAATTTCCTTAAATAAGAAATGTCAAGAAAATTGGTTAAGCTGATGATATTTAAAGATGCAAATTTAAAGGAGAGATAATGAAGCAAAAAGTAGTGTAGGCCTTATCGTGCATACGTGTGTAAATGAGAGTAGACTACCACTTTTAATTTACAAATATTAGACAATATATTATATTAAATCGAACTTGTAGGTAGCTAATTAAAAAGAAAGTCTTCTTTCTTAATTAGAAGTGGCCTAATGTCAAACGGACTAATACATTGTTACATCTAACTATCTAATTAGATATTATTGATTAATGATCAAACTTCTCGCACGATCCCACAGTATGATATATATCCTTCATTTTTAAAAAATTCTATGGTTCATCCTTTTTCCTAGTACTTAATTATTGACAGGCTTACATTTATTGCTTGTCGTGCGGAAATGTGATTTGCAGAAGATATAATCAGATTTTCAACTAATAAAAGATATTGATGAGTAATTAAGCAGAAAACTTACTCCAAGAAACCAGTCAGCCACAAGCACAGCGTACAAAGTCCAAACACCACCATTTAAGAAAAGGAAAAACGAGAGAAGAAATGGCATGTACTCTACACTCTTGGTTGTCACCACTGTTGTCTGCAAAATCAGTCATCCAAAAAGATTGTACGAGTGACTTCAATTAAAAGGTAGCCCACATGAAATGACTTAGCTTTTTTTTTTTTTTTTCTCAACCAAATTTTCTGGCTCAACTAATTGGAATATTCGTACAGCGTAGGACCTACTAATAAGGAAGCACTCCATATATAAAAAGAGTTTTATCATATACATGGACTTTTAATTCGGAATCTCTGTGGTTGCAGGATCCAATGATCTACCATTGAAATTAGAAGAATTATTTTGGGGAAGGAGGCTTACCATAACACCAAGAGGGGAGCTATACATGACGATGTTTAGACATGTGGAAAAGAAACCAATAACATTAATTTTCGTCTCTCCATGTAAAAGAAACTGAGCATATAATAGGGTTGTTGCTAAAATACCCACATTCAGAACCCCAGCTAGGATGGCAGTCGTTTTCTGTAAAATAAAAAATAAAAACCCAAAAAAGAAAAGAAGAGATAGTATTAGACTTTGTATGACTATTTCAATGAGCCAACATTATAAAAACTCATAACTTTATATTTTTCTTCCTTCTTATCATGCGTATCTTGCATCTCAGGGAGTCATTATAACTAGGATATATATATATATGATTTTCTTTATGAAAATCGAAATGTAAAAGAATTTCCTTACATAAGCATTTATCTTTAGGTTAATATTATTAAGTCTACAAAGCGATAACTATTGTATATCACTTTTCGACTTATTAGTGAATTGTTCACGACAAAGAGAAAAAATCAAAAAAAAAAAAAAAAAAAAAAAAAAAAAAAAACAGTAGGGGAAGATGACATGGAGAACTTTACCCTCGTAAATAAGGTTAGGATATGAGTAATATACATTTACACTACAATATAAAGATTTCTTATACTATTACTGTTATTTAACCTGTAATAGAGAGAGTTGTTAATAACTAGATTGAGTACATAGTTTTACACTCGATCATGATTAGTATACTGTCAATCTATCATCATATGTAAGTGGACATTAATTTACGACAAAAATGTCAAGTACTACGTACGTCTACTTTATGGTCGCAATCAAACAGACAAGATGCAAGTTGGAAATAGAAACGTGTCGCACATTGACAACGCCCTAATGATTACAGCACATTGACAAAGACTTCAAGATATTTTTCTGCTTCCACAAAATTTTCTCTTCAACATTTTTTTCTTTTCTTTTTGGTTTGGACATATAATTATGTGTAGAGTCGATTTCAATATAGTAATTTCATATTCATGAAATCCTCAAATAGTGTAAGAATTTAGCGCAGTTATCCGCGTACACTCAAGATCAGTTTTTCCATAACAAAACGGCGTTCCAAAGCTAGTTCTTCCAAACAAATTCAGCTCACATGTGTTTTCTAAAAGGAGGAAAGAATATCAATTTTTCTAAAAGTAAATTAAAAAATAAGTTATCTTCAAATCAAAATGAAACCTTAGAAAAAAATAATAACTTTAATAGTTCTGACAAGTTGGCTAGTATACTCAAACAAATTTAAGTTCAATGCAATGATACTTATTTATACAATGGGGTCATTTATTAGGTAATTACATGAAAATATCTTGATGAAAAAAAATTGAAATACTAACCAGTTATCATGGATTAGAATTCAATGACAGGTTATATAATATTTATATTGTTAGTGCGTATAACTTAAATCCATTCAAATAAATTTCAAATGCATGATGCAATAATTTATTTTCCTTGATGTTGTACCAAAAAATAAGAATTAACCTAAACATCTGTCCATCCAAACACAACAACATACCTAGTATTATCCCCTATCGTGGGGTCTGGGTGTCCATCCAACCAAATAAATTAAAAATTGACGGGTATATAACATATGTACGTATAATTCATATATAATATACATAACCGTGTATAATCTATATATGTGACCGGTTAAGAAAAATAAACTTGTGTATCGAAAGTAAAGTCTCTTAATTAGACTCACTCTCATTTTTGGATTAGCAAATAGAAGGAACAAGGCAACGTAGATAATCTCAACGATGACTCCGAAGCCATTGACAGTGGACACAAGATAGCTCCCTGGCTTTATAAGTCCATAGTAAGTCCACAAAGCTGAATTTAGCAGTGTACAAATATATGGAAGGCTATCAAAATCCTCAGTTGATTGGTTCTTTACAATTCTTCTGAATGTTCCTCTGCACAATAAATTTTCCAAACTTCATCAAAACAGGAACCATAAACCTAGAAAGAATTAACAACAATTTGACCAATTAATATTGTAAGTTAAATTTCTGTCTTCTTAATTACTTACACTGGCGAAAGAAACATTAGAATGGAAATGATGTTGCCTGCAAAAATAGGAATAATATACTTCAATAGAGAAATTAAACATGTTACCCCAAATTAATGTTAATTCAACAAAAAATATATCAATGTTCATTGAGTGATGTGAGATGATAACGCTATACCTATGACTCCGATGATGAAAACAAGATTTTCCATGTTGATCACCTGGATGTTAATTTAGGCAGCTGAACAAGGAAGAGGAGTAGCAGCTGATATGTGTGTGTGAGAGAGAGAGAGAGAAAGGGAAGGAGAGAGAGTGAAAGTTATAGTTAGGTTTTTCTGAATTTATATAACTTGGTCAATTTGACTGCATGCATTAATATGAAGTCAGGATATTATCTCTCATATGTGTAAAAGACACAGCTCTAATATGTAAAAGCAAATCTCTCATATGTAAGAAGAAAAAAAAATGGGATCATAAAATTAAAAATAAGTTTGTAATGAGCCACAAAACCATGAATTTCTAAGCATTTAATAAAATTATACGGGGGGTTTAATTGTCCATGAGATACGTGCAATTACTTTTTTGGATAATATATACTCATTTCGGTTGCAATGTTGTATTGTACATGTATAAGTTAGTGTTGTACAGTAGTTAATTAGTCCTTGTTGAAATACTGAAAACTCTCCAAAGGCCTTAGTTGTATTTAACAGTTTCTTTTTCTTTTTCTTTTTTCAAATTTTATCCTTTGATCTATTCCAATTGCCAGCTCCGACAATGCCAACTGTTCTTAGTTCTTATTGGTCCAAATATTTAATAGCTGGTTCACATAGCTTAAAGTGGAAGGACAACATATAGTCCTCCATCCGATCTATTTTAACTTTTTTTTTTTTTGTATTTTTTTTTATCCACAATATTTGATTTTTCCATATATCAAGATAGAATTAACTTATTTATTCCAAAGTTGCCCTTCAAGTAAACAACCTAGGAGTATTTGTTATATTTCCAATGAAAAAATTAAGGTTAATTGATCAATTTCATTATTAATTAATGTTACAAGATATATTCTTTAATATCTGTGAAAATAATCAAAAAATCAATCAAAGTGGGCCGGAGGAAGTATTGATTATACTTGTATCGCCCCGAAAATGTACTAATATCTTGTGAAGGAGTTAGCTAACTGCCTATTTATGCACTAACGACCTAATCTGTCTTAGCTATATTAGTTAGTGAAGTGTAATTAGTTATTAGTTAATTATGTTGGTAGTGGAGGTTAGTTAGATAGCTGGCACCAGCTAGCAACTTGTATATATATAGGTGTAGCAAGCTCATTTGTACTACTGTTCCATTGATAATAAACAGAAAATTTCCCCAAACTTTGCATGCGTTTTCTTTCTCTCATCTATGCTTGCTCTGCTTCAATGTCGGTCAGAATCTTAGCGAGTTTCTTCATGGTATCAGAGCGAGGCTTTGTCAGTAAGGTCTAAGGATTGTTCTTTGCGGATTGAAGACGATCGAGAGATTCATTGACAATTCCGTAAGAAAACGATTTCTGAGCTGAATTGTAGCGAGCCCTAGATTCAATTGATAAACTGTGTTTTTGATTAGCGATTCTTCACCTCATCTACAAGTTCACTGAATTTGTTACTGTATAACCATGGCGATTGAGGATGCATCTGATTCAGGAACCTCTGTTCCAGCTTCGGTGGTGATTGATCACAATCATCCCCTGTATCTCCATTCTTCTGATGCCCCTGGGTCCTTCTCAGTTGGTATTCAGCTCATAGGGATGGAAAATTACACTTTGTGGGATCGAGCAATGAGAGTTGCACGCCTAGGAAGAAATAAGCTAGGTTTTATAGATGGCACAATCACTAGGGATACTTTTGGACCAGCTTTAGGACATCAGTGGGATCGATGTAATGCAATAGTAGTCTCGTGGATTACTGGAAACGTGAGCAAAGAATTGCTGAATGGAATTCTGTTTCGCTCTAATGCACTCTTGGTTTGGAAGGAATTACAGGAGAGGTTCAATAAAGTGAATGGATGGCATTTGTATTCTCTTCACAAGGAGATCTTTACTTTGACACAAGGAACATCATCTGTGTCAGTGTATTATTCGAGGTTGAAGGATTTATGGGATGAATATGATTTGATGATGCCACCTCCTTCATGTGACTGTGAGAAATCAAAGGATTTTGCAGTGCATTTGCAGTATCAACGCCTATTACAGTTTTTAATGGGACTGAATGAAGGTTATAGCCAGGCAAGGAGTCAAATTTTAATTAAATCTAAGGTGATTAATGTGAACCAAGCGTATGCCTTGATTGTCCAGGATGAGAGCAAAAAACTTGTGGCAAGAAGTAATTATGTTACAGCTGAAACAATAGAATCAGCTGCACTATTCACAGCCAGAAATAATGTGCCTAAGCAGAAGAGAAGCTGGGCTATAGAATGTCACTATTGTCATGGAAAGGGTCACACAAGAGATGGATGTTCGCTGGTGCATTGTAGCTACTGCAACAAGAAGGGTCATCTCAGGGAAAATTGTTACAAGCTGATTGGATATCCTGCAGGTTTTAAGTCCAAGGCCAGAGCTAATGTGGTGGATGGACATTCAATGCAGTCTGAGACTAGTGCAAACAATCAAGGAAACATCAATTTTACTAACACTGCTGCTCCAATGATCACACAAGAACAATACAATATGCTGCTCAACATGCTCAGCAAGGCTTCCACATCTGAAACAAGTGCAAATTTGGCAGGTACGTGTTTTCTTGTTAAAGATAATGTAGTATATTGGATAGTGGACACAGGAGCTACGAATCACATGACAGGAAATGAACGTTTGTTGTTGGATGATGGTTAAGTAGGAAGTACTGGAAATGTGCAAATGCCCACAGGAGAGTCTGCTAAAGTAACCAAGATAGGAAACAGTCCTTTGGGAGGAGGTGATGCCCTTAAGGATGTGCTTTGTGTACCAAGTTTTAAGTTCAATCTGTTGTCAGTGTCTAAATTGACCAAGGAACTGAATTGCTGTGCAATGTTTTTTCCTGAACACTTCATATTTCAGGATCTTTGCACTGGAAAAGTGAAGGCAACTGGTAGTAGAGAAGATGATTTGTACATACTGAGAACACACCATAAAGAAGCAATAAATGGAGCAAAGGCTATGACATTGGAACAGATGAAAGAACCTGAGATTTGGCACAGGAGATTAGGCCATGTGCCCATGGCAGTTATTAGAAAGATTTCTGATTTTAGAAATAAAGATGTTTTTCACTTACAACATTGTGATGTGTGTCCATTGTAGACAAACAAGATTACCATTCTCTGTTAGTACTAGTAGAGCAGATGAACCTTTTGATTTGATGCACATGGATGTATGGGGCCCTTATAAGGTCCAAACCTATAATGGAATAAATTACTTTTTGACATTGGTAGATGATCACACAAGATGGACATGGATTTTCTTAATGAGAGTGAAATCAGATGTATCTGAGTTACTCAAAACATTCATTGCAATGATCCTTAACCAATTTGGAAAGATGATTAAAGTGTTCAAGTCAGACAATAGATCTGAGTTTTTTAACATGTCTTGCAAAGAATAGTTTACATGTCATGGGATTTTACATCAGAGTTCTTGTCCTTACACTCCTTAGCAGAATGGAGTGGTGGAAAGGAAACATAGGCACATCCTAGAAACAACAAGAGCAATTAGGTTCCAGCCTAATTTGCCAATTCGATTCTGGGGCACATATGTTGAAGCAGCAGCATATATAATATACAGGGTACCATCTACCATTTTGAAAGGGAGATCATCTTTTGAAGCATTGTATAGCAGGCCACCTTCTTTGGCTCACATAAGGGTGATAGGCTGCCTTTGTTATGCAATTGTTTTGTCTAAATAGGACAAGTTTGGTCCAAGAGCAGTGAAATCAGTGCTACTAGGATATGGAGTTCATCAGAAAGGGTACAAACTATTTGATCTGTCTAACAAAGTGTGTTTTATTAGTAGAGATGTTATATTTCATGAGAGCATATTTCCTTTTCAGGATACTCATGAAAAGCAAAACTCTCAAAGTCCTGACATTACAAAATTGAAAAGGTTTTGTGTGGTGGATGATTGAGATATTGCAAGTAGAAGCATTTTGCCTAATCAAGATGCTGCAGATTCTACTTCACAGCAGACTCCAGGTGCATCAGCAGATATTGATCAAGAAAACCATGATTCTCAGGGCCCCTATGAAGGTGTGACAGACTTAACTGAACACATAGAAGCAGTAGAAGAACATCAAACAACAGCATTGACTGAAAGAAGATCAGGGAGAACAACTAAGCCACCTATTTGGCTTAAAGACTTTGTGAGGACTGATAAACAGTCAGGAGCACATGCTTGTTTATACCCAATTTAGATGTCATTAGTTATGACTCCTTGTCCTCCAAGTATCAAAACTTCATCACCAAATTCTCTGCAGAAGTTGAGCCTAAGAATTATGCAAAAGCAATCAAGGATGTCGGGTGGATAAAAGCAATGCAAGCAGAGATTAAGGCATTACAAGACAACAATACATGGATAGTGATGCCTTTGCCACCAGGGAAAAAGGCTATTGGTTGTCGATGGGTATACAAGATTAAATACAAAGCTACAGGTGAAGTGGAAAGGTTTAAGGCAAGGTTAGTTGCCAAAGGGTATAGCCAAAGAGAGGGACTGGATTATCAAGAAATATTCTCACCTGTTGTCAAGATGGTAACAGTGAGGACTGTTATTTTATTGGCAGCAATGAATAATTGGGACATTCATCAAATGGATGTCTACATTACTTTTTTGCAAGGTGATTTAACTGAATAAGTATATATGGAGCTGCCTCAAGGATTTGTTTGTGACGGACAACATCAAGTTTGTCAACTCCTCAAATCACTATATGGGCTCAAGCAAGCCTCTCGACAGTGGAACATCAAGTTAACATCTGCATTAACAGCTTCTGGGTTCTGTTAGAGTCACTTGGACTATTCCTTATTTACCAGAATAGTTCAACGGAAAATAGTGGTGGTCTTAGTTTATGTTGATGACCTACTAATCACAGGAGATGATGCCATCTTAATATAGGAGACTAAGGAGTACTTACAACAAGTCTTTAAAATCAAGGACTTGGGGGAGCTGAAGTTTTTCTTAGGGATTGAATTTGCTAGAAGCAAAGAGGGAATTCTAATGCACCAAAGAAAATATGCATTAGAACTCATATCAGACATGGGACTCTCAGGTTCAAAGCCAGTAAGGGCACCTTTGGAGGTCAACAAGAAGCTTACAACATTGGAGTTTGACACTCAGTTTGGTATTGAAGATGATAAGATTCTTCATGATCCTAGTGCTTATCAAAGGTTGGTTGGGAGACTTCTCTATCTCACCATGACAAGATCAGATATTGCATTTGCAGTGCAATGGTTGAGTCAGTTCATGCATTGTCCTAAAATATCACATATGGAGGCTGCCATCAAGGTGATCAAGTATATCAAGCAGTCTCCAGGCTTGGGGATATTAATGTCTGCAGATGTTTCATCTCAGCTTACAGCCTATTGTGATGCAGATTAGGCATCTTGCCCAAACACTAGGAGATCAATCACTGGGTATTTGATTAAGTTTGGGAGCTCTTTGATCTCATGGAAGTCGAAGAAACAAACTATTATATCCAGAAGCTCAGCTGAAGCTGAGTATCGAGAAATAGTATGGGTGACTGGTTTGATTGAGGAATTAGGGGTGCATATTTAGAAACCTGTCTCTTTGCTATGTGACAGTAGTCAGCGATTCAAATAGCTGCTAATCCAGTGTTTCATGAGCGCACAAAGCATATTGATATCGACTGTCATTTCATTCGCGAGAAGGTACGACTTTGCCTCGTTCATCTATTACATCTTCCCTCTTCAGAGCAACAAGCAGATATTCTTACTAAGGGCTTGGGTGTAACTCAACATCATTATTTGCTGTCCAAGCTAGGCATGAAGAACATCTTCGGGGGGGGGGGGGGGGGTTTGAAGGAGTTAGCTAACTGCCTAACTGTGCACTAACGACCTAATTTGTCTTAGCTATATTAGTTAGTGAAGTGTAATTAATTATTAGTGAATTATGTTGGTAGTGGAAGCCGTGGAGGTTAGTTAGACAGCTGGCACTAAAAATTTCCCAAACTTTGATAATAAACAAAAAATTTCCCCAAACTTTGCATGCGTTTTCTCTCTCTCATCTATGCTTGCTCTGCTTCAATGTCGGTCAGAGTCTTACCGAGTTTCTTCACTTTCCTGCGGAGAACAAAATTTGATTGAGAAAATATTTGTGACGATTAGTTATCAGTAGTACTCTAGTCTTTAAATTGTAGTGAACTGATTACCACGAAAATTGACGCATTTGTGGCGATCTTTTAGCTTCTCATCACGAAAGGCTTTTTAATTAGTTTGGCATTTTGGACATCAATTCCAAAATGTAAGTTCCTTGTATGATATTTTAAAAATCAAATAAAAGGTAGTAATCCTTTTAGTAAAAATTAAAGTCAATATCTGGAAAAGCTATAATCATGTCAAAGTCAACCAATTAAAGCCGCTCATTAAAAATACAACCATATTCGGGGGTTTAACTGCAAGAAAACATAAACGTAGATGCAATATTGAAAATCTTTATCACGAAATAATTTAAATAAGAAAACAAGCAGAAAAACTCAAAAAACTCAAAGTCCTGACTTATGAATCTAAAGAAATATACAAAAAAGAAAGAAAAATAAATTGTGAAGATAAAAAGTTGGAAGACTTGAGAGAGTGAGAGAGAAGAAGTGAATGGAACTGAGAAAAATTTTATAGATTGAAAAAAATACTAGTAGCTCAACTACAAGTCTGCACTCAGTTACTTTACTAATTTTGTGATGTTTAATACATCTTTATGCTAATATTTGAGTTTTCATTGTACATTATTCTTTTACAAGTATCCTGTTGCATTAAGATCTTGAAAATCGAAAAATTAGTTTGTCATTAACTTTTTTTGTTTACATTTGAATTGATTTAAAACTCTGTTTCATTTTCCTAAGTAAAAGGAGTATATAGTATTTATATATCAATGTCTACCATTGACATTTTATCAACAATTAATAGAAATTTTTTTCCTCAGATTAAGATCCGGGTTGAATTTTCAGAAGTAGACATTTTCTCGGGTGTACGTGTTTGGCATGTAAAATTGTTTATTAGGTCTTTACCGACTAATTAAATTATTAATTATTTCAAAGTCCACATCTAGGATTTTTTTCTTATTACTTTTTTGTAGTCGTTAATCATGTGACTTATTTAATATTCCAATGCTTGTACCACTTTCTAGTCTATGCTCCTCTTCATTCTATTTGGAAATTTTTAAAGTTCTTCCAACGGGGTGCCCACTACACTAATTTCTCTATTTACCAAAGCAAAACTATATATTAGCATTAATGACAGTTGATGATTTGCCTGGGTCAACACATTATCTTCTAAACTAAGATTTTCATTGATTTTAACAGATATGCACAAGCTAAAATCTTTGTCAGTTGGAGAAGTGGAGTTCTTTATGCTAATTAGCCATCCTCTTGATGGAAAGGGCCAAGTAATTTCATATTTATATGGGGCACTAAGAAAAGTACGTTTTTTCCATTAATAACGTGAACGTTAAGGGGTAAAGGGAGAGAAAACAAACATGTTTATACCAAAACTGTGCTTCCCGTTAGATTTTGAATTTCTCTTCTTAATTCTCTCATTCATTGAATGTCTGTCTTCCCAATACATGGAAATTATCAAGCATGCAAACCTTCTTTCACATAAACATATTTTTTCATCTTTTTTTTTTTTGTAGTATACGCGTATATATTTCGAATTTTTTCATCTATATACATATACTTGATTGGGTATTTCGTATATCTTTCGTATAATATGGTCTTCAAAGCCCTAATATTTAAACAACCCTAGATGGCCGAAAATAAAACCTTAAGGTATATTTTATTCCTCTTCAAAACCCTAATACTTAGACAAACCTAATACTTGATTGTTTTTTCTTCTCTTACTCTCCTATGTTCTTCTAAGTGTGAGTGAATAGATTAAGGAATCAACATTGGTGCAGCCGAAGAAGAATAGTGCTTCAAAAATTATATTGTATTTTCTAGTAAAAGGCTAGGAATATACTACTCATGGAGTGAATGTTCTCCTATGGTTATCGGGGTTAAGCGTAGCATCTTCCAATCTTTCAAATCTCATGATGCGGCCATATCTTCGTTCAACGAATTTGAAAAATCAATTGATGGTAAAAAAATTCTCAAATCGATGGTTTTTGTTGTACTTTATGGTAAGAAGCCGAGATTATACAAATATTGGACTGAGTATGTTAATATGATTGTTGGAGTCAAGGGTAGCTAATTCCAAGCTTTCCAATGTTATGATGAAGCCTTAGAAGCCTTCAACAAATTTCAAACAACAAATTGTTCACAGGAAGAGCCGTCTTCAAGCTCAGCTGTTGAAGAAAGTGAAGAAGTGGTAACAAATAAAAATACAGCAAGTGTTATTTCATCTGCTATATTAGCGGGAATATTTATTGGGATGAAGTATCAAAAAATGTTGCAAACTAATTATGTCAATTTTATTTCTTATTTTCTCCTGTATTAGAAAAGTGTTTGCTATAAGTTTTGTTGTGCAAGAGATGTAGACTTTGTTTTGCATTTTGAATATCAAGTATTGTATGAAGTTGGTCATGATTATTTCATGTTTACTTTGTTCATTATTTATGAAGGTCGAATTTTATGACTTCTTTAGCATTTCGATCTTGTTTCAGACAAATTATTCCAAGGAAAAAATTTGCATTTCGTATATTTTATAGTATTTTGCATTTTGCCAGTATTGTACATGCATTGCATTTCAAATGGGGTACAATGCATTATTTCATAACTTTTTGTTCAATTAACACTACTATTTTTATTCATTGTATTTGTCATAAGCTAAAATCCAACATCCTGTATCACCAAAGTCTTCAAAGGATAGATCACAAATAGTATTAGTTTCGTTTGTCATAAATGCAATATTGGATATTGGAAAGGCTCCTATTAAATGATTTGAGAAGGAGAGAGAGAGGTAGAAAAAATAAAAGAACTTCACTATTTATACATCAAAAACGCGTATTGCTTTTGGCTCAATAATATTTGGAACCAGGGGATATAGGAGGCAAAAATATTTTAGAACATGTAGAAAAAAATAAAAACCAAAAGTAAAGGAAGCAGTGGGTAAAGAAATATGAATAAGCATTTTCATTGATTAATTGACACTCTTTAACATATTCCAAATAATATTTGGAAGTTATCCACCTAACATAAGATAATTTTAGCATACCATGCTACAAACATGGCATGCACAACAAAAGAACTTAAAATACCAATCTTTTAAATTACTCTATCTTTTAAAAGACAAAATTTTGATGCCTTAGAGGCGGCTTCGGTGTCACTGCTTATAACGATAACAAGATTAACGTTATTTTTATTTTGGTCAGCGAGTAGTTCCTTCAACATGTCATAACATCAGGTAAGAGGTAGGAATCAAGTAAAAGCCTTTTTACGTAATCGGCGCCAATTTCACGCGTCATCCTAAGCAACAACAAGTTCGCCCCAATCTTCAATTGTTTCAATTGATTTCTTACATCTTGGTACAGGATGTTGTGATTAACCGGAGAACCATAAAGAGATTCATAAGTGGTTTTCTTCGTTGGAGTTCTTTTTATTGTTATTTTTGCAGAATTTGAAATAGAGTAGATGATTTAGATGATGAGATTAATAATTTATTTGTATTTATAGAGTAATATTTATGGTTTGAATATCTTTAGGGTTAGGGTTAGGGTTTCGGATTAATTAATTATTCCCATTTCTCTTATTTAATTTGAATCACAATTTACAATGGATATTTTACACTCCTCAAAGAAGTCTTTACAGTTTTCAATGTATCTATTTCGTTTATCGAAAATTCTATTCATGAACTCTTGATCCAACCAGTGAGAATATCTGGTTTGAGATATGGTTTTTCTTCAATACAACAATTTCGTATAAATTTTCTCGGGACATAGTAAGACCAATATTCCATCCAAAGAGGCTTAATCTCTATCAATATTAACTGTATTTTTTCAATATTAAAGGTAACTATTTATAATAAAAAAACTCATTTACCAGATTGTCGTGATTGATGCATGAATCTTTCATAAGCACTTCAAATGTTGGATTATGCTCTTCCTCGTTATCATCAGAAGAGGAGTAAGATAGGGATCGTTTGGCAGAGCTGGGAGAGGAGTCCATAGTTGGTTTTCTAGGGTTTATGTAAGAGTGTGTGTTTGTGTCTTTAGGATTGTGTGATGTTCATTTTAACCTCAATTGTAAATTATTTAATTCAAACCATAATAATAAGTAGATATTAATAGTAACCATATAAATCCATTGACTAAAATTGTTGTCATATACTACACTAATGTTAATTACATCGCTGTGATTCATAGTTATATTGATCGTTTATGTAATAGCTGTCACACCTCCTTTTTCCTACACCTGTGAGGGTGTAAAGGAGTTTTTTCAATTAAAGGACAATCGGAACGGGATTTATTATTGATATTCAGAGTCGCCACTTGGGAGATTAATGGTGTCCCAAGTCACCGGTTGAATCCCGATCCGAGAAAATTATGACTCTGTTAACAGTCCGCGAACCAGAACTCCGAGTAAGGAATTCTGTTAACCCGGGAGAAGGTGTTAGGCATTCCCTGATTCCGTGGTTCTAGCACGGTCGCTCAACTGTTGTATTTGCTTTTATCTGATTTTAAAACATATTCTAACCTATGTGCCTTTTTATTTTAACCGCTTTTATTTTATGTCTTTTTAATAAGAATTGCAACGTCGTGAAAATGTATCTCGAACCACGTCACACCAGTGCACCCGTGGCTTTTGATGCATTTCGACTTCGTTGAGATTTAGATTTGGGTCACATAAATGTGCACCCGCATTCAGGAAGGTAATATTATTAAAATACGCGCCTAGAGCAACTACGCTTTTAGTATCTTTGGGGAAAACCGTGAAATTCGCTAAACGGTTCACCCGAATTCTAAGTATTTTTATAGCATTTATTGAGGGCCCCGCAATTTATATTTTTATTTGGCGAGGCTCGTCTCATCATTTATTTAAAGGTCAATCCTAAAACAGCTATGATTTTCTATTGGGCTTCGTCTCTATCAATAAAAGAAACGTCCTATTTTAACATTGTTTAAGAATTATTGTACTTGGGTCCATGTGCCCTCATGAAAACAGATCCTTATCATGTTGGGCCTTGCAAGCAACCCTCATAAAAAGAAGCTATTAATCAGATATGCCCAAAGGGCAAGCCAATTATGGGCCTGGACTGAAAGGGGTAACTGCAGACAGCCGTTTGGGCCTGGCAGTCGAGCCCAGTAAGGCACATTCCCTTGACAACTTATAGTTTAACTCAGTCAATAGACGTTCTGAAATTCAAGCCCATTCAGTTGTGAGAATTCAGCCTAAACAATCACTAATGACAATTCAATTTAACAAGGGAATTTGTTAATTCAGCTATTTGCACGTTTCCTGATTTTATATGGAAGCTATAGGAGATTACTAAAAAAGGATTTGAAACCTGAATCACAGAATCAAATACATTTACAATACACACACTGACTAATAATCTGATTGTATCGTTTTTGCATCAACATGCTGAAACTTAGAAACTACTTGACTACAATGAGATTTAAACAATCAACTCCAACTTTGTTAAATCTATTTGTACTACATTTGTTATACTAAAGTGTGAAATAGTCCAAACCATCCGAAATAGTCCAAATAACAGTTCAGTCTTAATTACAAACCATGATCTACTGAAATTCATGAGATTACATGAGATTTAACACAAAATTATCAGGAACTATGCTGCATTTCACTCATCTCCACAAACTCGTAAGCTACATTGAAGCAGTTTCAAATGTGTACCTGAGAATTGAATCACAACAGAAGAATAGGAGATCAGCAACAGAATAATAGGCAGCAGCACACTGATGCTTAGAACAGCTCAGAAAATACACCAGCAGTCCAGAAATGATTTCAAAAACCAGCAGATTCAAGACAATTTCGAAAACCAGCTTGAACACACCCACAGCAACTCAAAATCAATTTGAATAAACCCAAAACCACTCGAAAAACCAATCAGTAAACCTCAGAGGGACCTCAGCAATCAGAAGAGCAGAGAGTTGATCAAAATTAACCAAAGATCAATGTAACAGTGCTTATATTTTGTTTATTTTGTTGCATTTTTATTTTGTTTTAACTAAGAACTGAAAGAAGATTTTGATCTCAGATTTGAATTCTCAGATCTGAAACTTGAAGAG
>NC_031989.1:10720990-10842836 GCF_001879085.1 Nicotiana attenuata
CTTCGCCTCAAGCTGCTTTGGTAACTTCTTCTTTGATTTTCACACTGATTATCTGTTTAAATTTCCTCAACTTCTGCTTGACAGGCGGGCATTCCAATGAACGGGGCAATTTGTGGACCACAAATCGGTACTTAAAACCTGGCATGTCATTATAGACCATGCAAAAAACATCTTTGTATTCAAAACAACAATCAATTATTCTCCTCCTCTGAGTGGGGCTTCAATATGGACACTTATTTTTGTTTCCCGAAATTCTCCCGATCCCTAGATTGATTGCCCTTGTGCTCATTCAAGTTAGGGCTTGGGTTTTTCCCTCAAATTGATTTAAACTCTTTACTGATCTTTCTTCCAAAGCTGTCCTCGTCATACGTAATTCCCTCTCGGCCATCTACACTCTACAATTTTCCTGTACTACTATTTCACATTTGATTAATCCAAGGACTAGGCCGGAGACTCCTAATGCATGATACATCATTGCAAACCAGCAAAAGGGACCGATACAAGAGAGAAAAGAAAAAACAAAATAAAGGCGATCCAGATAGAATGAAAAGAGGGACATTGCATTTCATTAGAATCGTGAAGATAACAAGGGTTAACTCATCCAAATGGACGGAACATAGAAATCTGTAATTACAACCTCTAGGAAATTATCCAGATTTAGTACTCAAAGAAAAAATCACAAAATTAACTACAGATTACACCATTTCCAAAATTGGGAAGACGCAAGCTAGCTTCCCAGTTATTGAGCTCTAGCCCTTGAGATCCCCTACGGAACTGGCCACCATCAACCTAACTACGGACCTTCGCCGCGGGTCTCGCACCATATCCACTTCTATCGAACACCCTCTCGAAGCCTTTGCTATATCTCTCCTTGTCAGGTTCTATCACCACAGAATTTGCATTGCTGTGCTGCTGGGCGTCGTTTTAGTACCAGGCCGGACGAAGGAACGGGAAAGGCGAGAATATGGTTTTGGAAAGGCGTCCACACTCCTCTTCTTCATCATTTTGGCTCTTCCTTATTCACAGAAGTGGGCTTTGAAACCGTAAACCCAAAAGTGTCTGGATGTGTCTCGTGGGAGAGAACACTTGGCTGTTATGGATTCCTTGCAGTGAAGCAACCATAACCACTTTTCCTTGGCAAGAATCGCATTTCCTATATCATTCTCTGGAGGCTACCATACAGATGCGGCAGCTTCTTATGGGCGTAGGAACACCTACTCCTCCTTACCAGGATTTTTATTCAAACGGCACTGGTGCTCCATGACTTGGTACACCCATGGACCTTTGGTCAATTTTCAACTTCTCGAAGATGTAATAGCATTACAGAAAGAATTGTCCTCTCCATGAAACCACAATCTTCCTGCCGATCCCATTCAAAACTTGATCCATTTGATGGCAAAGTAGACTTACTGCCTTGCGGCATGAATCCAAGGCCGTCCCAATTAAAAGGATTGTAGGGAAACACTGACCATCGAGCACTTGAAACTCCATAGTGAATTCCACAGGTACTCTATATGTTACTCCAACACAATATCTCCACCGTGTCTTTCCTTCCGCCGTCAATCCCCGTTACACAGATGTGCTATTTTATGAATTCTTTCCCTGTCAACTTGCCACCTTTTCTAGAGTGGACAGAGGGCCAATGTTTGCCCTAGCCCCCTTCTCCATTAACCCCCGAGTCACCACGGGAATCTTCACACTTCCTGTGAGGTACAAGGCTCTATTATGTTCAGTTCCTTCCAATGGTAACTCGTCATCAGAAAATGTACCCTATTCACCTCAAAAATCTTGTTGCAATCTTCTCAAGATGATTCACAGTGATTTTATCTGGCACATGAGCTTCTGTTAGAATCTTCATCAACGCCCGGCAGTGTTCATCCGAATGGATCAATAAGGACAATAATGAGATCTGTGCCGGGGTTTTCCTTCAGTTGTTCTCACAATGAATAGTCCTGGGCCTTTCATCTTTTCAGGAACTCTTCAGCTTCTTCTTCAGTAACAGCCTTCTTTATCGGTGCCGGATTGTCTTTAGCTGCTTTAACCTTTCTCAACTCTTCAAGGGCAAAAGCACCTCCCTGATCTAGTCAACCCATTGAGTTTCACACACTTCATCTTTAATTTCCTTTCCTTGGTACATCACAGTCACCCTGTCATAATTCCACGGGACAGCTTTCTCACTAATCACAGGCAATTAGGTCACCGCGTTTGATGATGACTGGCTCTGTTCGAACGCCTTTTACAACCAACACAGGCTCGACAACTGCTCCTGGTATTGTCACCTTAACAGGCCCTGGCTTTATACCCTCACTGGTTCACTGACTGTCTGGCCCCACTGCGACCAAGGCTTTCTTGTCAACCCAATTCCTCTTTTGCCTTTACTTTCGCTTGCTTTAATCATCATACAGTCTGCGACGGCTTCTTGTATTCTCCCTTCTGCACTATCTCGATCATGTGAGCCTCATGATGAATCGGTAGTGGATTCTGCGTTGATATTGGGAGTCTCCGGAGCCTGCA
This sequence comes from Nicotiana attenuata, assembly GCF_001879085.1. NCBI lineage: Eukaryota > Viridiplantae > Streptophyta > Magnoliopsida > Solanales > Solanaceae > Nicotiana > Nicotiana attenuata. The sequence continues at coordinate 10,723,505 of NC_031989.1, forward strand.
CCTCAATTCTCCGTGTATCAATCAGTTCCAGAATGGCAGTTTTTCAGATGTCCAACATTCCCTGTATCATGTCCAGGCGCTCCCGAGCAGTACTCACAATTCACTGAATGGTCCAGGTTCCTTGGGGGAGGGTTTGGTTATTTAGGTTCGATCCGGTTCAACATACCCAACTGCCTCAATCTGTGGTTACAGGCTCGTATAAGATTCTCCCAAAGGGAGTAAAAGTCTTTCTTCTTCTGCGACCTATCATTCTTATATGCAGGATTGGGTTGGAAACTGGTTCCAGCAGCATTTCGGTTGGTTTTTGGGGGTGGGTAAGTGTTTTGGGGAGTGGTGTGCGCGCCATTGTGCAGGGTAGGAGGTTGAGGGTATGTCTGGGCATGATGGACGGAGAAATGGGAGTTAGGAGGTGGGTAGTAATGCTTGGTGGGCCATATGAGGTATGCGGGTAAGCTTGGGGGTGAGGGCGAGGTTGGTGATAATATTGGTGATGGACCCCTGGACCAGACCTTGATTTCACTACTGCCACTTCTTCTTTCTTCTTCTTTCCCAATACTCCTCCGGTCCGCTTGGATGGCCTGCAGTTGTGTTGCTTTGAGCGTTGAGTAGCTCTATAATTTTGTTAGACTTGAGACACCTCTTCTACCATACTTCCCATCTTTACGACTTTTCGTTGAAAGTTTTCCCACAGCGGACACCAGATGGCCATAGTAGGTTGGCTCTAAAGCCTGAAGGAAATAATCCACCATCTCATTCTCTTTCATCGGAGGATCAACTCTTGCTGCTTGCTCTCTCAACGGAAACCGTACTCTCTAAAGCTTTCTCCGGGCTTCTTCTCGATTTTGGTGCAGTGACAGACGGTCCGGGCAATTTCGAGATTGTACTGAAAAATGACATTGCAAAAGCTTGAAGCTAAGTCATCCCAAGTGTACCACCGAGCATGATCTTGTCTTGTGTACCACTCCAACGCCGCTCCACTTAAGCTTTGACTAAAGTAGGCCATTAATAGCTCATCTTTTCCCCCAAGCTCCCCTCATCTTGCCTGCAAAAAACCTCTCAGGTGGGCCACCGGATCACCATGGCATCATACAAGTCGAACTTGGGTAATTTGAATCCTGCTGGCAACTGGACGCCAGGAAACAAGCACAAGTCCTTGTAGGCCACACTTACTTGACCCCCGAGACCTTGCATATTTCTGAAGGACTACTCTAAACTTTTGACCTTCCGTATCATCTCCTTTTGCTCCGGGTTTTTGGGAGGTTTCTCTTCTTCAGCTGAGAGATTAAAATGGGGAGCGTAAGAGCATGGTTCTAGGGGCTTCAAGGTGGGTTCGGGTGGGTAATAGTGGTTTTCCTGGGTTTGGAACAGAGGTTCACTAGAGGATCTGTGTAATGCGGTGGGTGGAGGAGCCACGAATACTGGAGCAATTGGTGGTGGGGGATATGGAATTTGCTTGGAGGGTGGTGGCGGTGGTGTCTGAGAGGTGGTTCCATAATATTGCTGGTGAGTAGGGAGAGCAGGATATGAGTTCACTGTGGGAGGATCCTGGGGTTGAGCTGGTAGTGGGAGATAATTGGGGTTGGCAGGATAGACTGGTGGTGGATGTCCCTTCGACCAGGCCTGGTACATTTCGGCCATCTGCTGCTTTAACTTATACATCTCCTCTCTCATTGTATTCACATCCATTGCCTCCTCCTCTCTGGCTGGGTCAACGACGCTTGCTTCTAGATCTTGGTTGGCCATTTTCGACTTGTCCTTGGAGCGGGTGTTGTAAGGGTGGGTTGCCAGAATGCCAGTCAGCTTAACACCTGCCTGGACTCATCAACAACGACTTGTTAGCGGTTAGGGCATTAACAAATAGATAACCGCACATTGATGGGTGGATGCACCTAAGCAGTCAAACGTTGCTATTATGTTGCTGTTCAATCACATGCGTCATCCCGGCTTTTCATTTCTTTCTCTTGCCAATTAGTTCCTACTCTTATCTTTCCCTTTTCACTTTGTTTTTCTCTCCCTCTTTTGGATTCTCTTTCCTTTGGTTTTTTCCCTATTTGTATCATTCCTTTTTAGTTTTCCCTTTTATTATTTAGAAATGGTCGAATCCTATGGAGATTGCCTACGTATCACGACCCCGCGTGAATCAGACCAAGCGTAGTTCGTGAAAAAGCGGGAATAAAGTAAACAAACCGACATTCTCTTTTTTTTTTTTTTTTTTTTTTGCCTTAATGACCACTCTAAACTCATATATTTTTTTCTCTTTTTGAAACAAACACTCTATGGGAAATTATTAAGGAAAAATCCTGAAATGAAGTCCGAACAATAAACCAAAGAAAAGCATTTCGAATTTTCATTTGATATCCAGACGCAAGATTTCGAAACAAGCAATAAAAAAGATAATACAAAATGCTTCTTTTTTTTTTTTAATTTTGATTGCCTAAAGCAGGAATTCTAATGATAAACAAAAGATAAAGTATTTTTATTTTCTATGTGCAATATCCTAAAGTTCTAATGAAAATAAAAAGAATTTTTTTTTTCACTAATTTTCCAAAGAAACACCTCAAAAGAAAATCTTTTGGGGTACTAAAAGAAAATTCTCTTCTTTTTTTTTTTGAATTTTGGTCCTAATATACTAAAGGAAACATAAAAATAATTCATTTTAAGTCCTAGATATTAATTACCTAAAGGAGAAACAACCTCAATTTTTCATTTCTAGAATTAGAATTCTAAAGAAAACTTATAACGGAAATATAAAATGCAACATCTTTTTGTTTTCTTTTTTTTTTTTTTGGATTTTTGAGTTACACCATGCCTTTACAAAATAACAAAAAAAAACTTGACATTATTGTACAAAATTAGAAAGTAAAAGACGACATAAAAAAAACATACTCAAAATAACTTAAAATAAAAATAAATCTCCTTAAGCAACTCCTGAATGCAGCGGTCCTGGGGTATCTGTCCTGCTCAAACTCCGGTTAGTAAATTCACACCTGTATGAGAAAACTTAAACCAATATTATGTGAGACAATAACATTCTCTATTAGACACATGCAAGACATGGTTGCGATTATTTTTGCAAAGTGGCTTATTTGGCCAAAAGATGGCTGGAAGTGCAAAATTTGGCTAGGACCCCGCAAAACCAAGAACCTAACATTTACTAGGAAGACCGGACCCTATGTGGGTTGCCTACGTATCACGCCCCGAAAGACGAGAATCAGGTATGCGTAGTTCGGGCAGCTTTGATTTTGGAAAATAACTATTTTTGAAAAATTCGGCAGAGTTTAGGGGTATTTTCAAATATCGGGTTTTAGAGCCGGGCTTTATTTCTTCATCACTCTTGGTCTTTTTCTCTCTTGTTTTTCTCTTTTTTTTTGATTTTTCCCCTCTCTTTTCTTTTTTGATTTTCCTCACTTTTCTTTTCTTATTTAGCCGGTCAGCATGCAAGCCAAAATAGATGAATGTTCACATAGCACACAGGATGCATCATGATGGTCTGTTATTTTGGGGTACACCTATCCTAGACGGACCCAACCCCTGTGTTGAGTCCCCTAAGCCAAAATGCATGTGATGCAGATAAGTGCTCCTACTAGGGATCCGGCATGAGGCTGTGTTTTTCTAAGTTTCAAACACCTGGGGTTTTGGTCTAGACTTGGGGTACCCGAGCGGACAACTGGGGCCGAGGAGGGGGCGACGTACCGGGAGCACTGAAGTCTGCCCGGCCTTGTCGCTTGCCCAGCCTCGCTCTATTTGGTATATTTTTCTAGAAAAAGCGGGCTACGCGAACGTATGCACCAATTTTTTAAAAAAAAACTAAAGGGGTGGCGTAAGAAGACAATTATATACAATGCAACAATATTAAAGCGGTAAACAGATAGCATTTAGCACAAAGGTTCACATAATGCAATAATATCAATAATAAATAAGCCGATCATAAAACAAACTCGAATTCTTGAACCCTGAACAAAAGTTCTGGGTTTTATTCTCCAGCAGAGTCGCCAGAGCTGTCACACCTCCTTTTTCACTACACCCCCGGAAGGGGTATAATAAAGGAGTTTTTTCCAATTAAAGTGACTATCGAAACGAGATTAATTATTAGAATTCAGAGTCGCCACTTGGGATAGTTTATGGTGTCCCAAGTCACCGGTTTGAAATCCCGAATCGAGGAAGTTTTGACTCTTATTACGGTCCGCGAACACAAAAATTCGGGTAAGGAATTCTGTTAACGCGGGAGAAGGTGTTAGGCACTCCCGAGTTCCGTGGTTCTAGCACGGTCGCTTTGATCATACTTGGCTTATAAAAATTGTTTAATTACTCATTTTAGAACCTATGTGCATTTACCTCTTTCATCGCTTTTAATTAAGAAAATTATCTTGAAACGGGTTACGCGTACGTATACCCATTTGTTTAGCGCGCCAAAAATCATGTCACGCGTACGTGTCCACAATTAACAACGCTTTATTATTATTAAGAAAGTTTGGCCGAAGTTGCGCGAACGCATACTCCAGTTTTGTTTTTTTAAAAATCGTAATTATGTTACGCGAACGTATACACAATCACAATGGTGTTTTAAGCGTCTAAAGTCTTTCTACGAATATTTGATTGTGAATCTATGGAGGCCGGGCTAGGTGAGGATCTTAAATTAGTTCGAAATTTTAATGAGAATTCAACTTCTCTAACGTGAAAGCTATCACTGAGATCTTCAAACAACCTTGATTGTACTCACTGGGCCCAAGATGAGCCCAATTTCGGAGATTTGGACTCATCACAAGCTGGGCTCAATATTGAGCCCTTGCAATATGCAAAAGGGACTGAAACAACAGAAAAATAATCATGGAGCTACCATATATGTCAAGTTATAGAACACCCTTTAATGGATCAATGAACAATTACAGGAAAACTCTAACAATTTCACGACTTGACAACAATACGGAAGTCAATTTCAAAAATATACAGCATATGAATTTAAACATTCGAAGCCTTAGATTACTTGAAGTGATGATATGCGATTCCTAATCAAGCTACACATGAACAAAACAACAGGGCCTCAACTATGAACTTAAACAACCAGTTCTATAGGCAACAATGAGCAATCAATGAACCTCTCAACGACTAAATTGAACTGAATTCACCTTAACATGGACAACTATCAAACCAACACATTTGAACCCAATTGTCTCCTGGATTCCCCAAAAGTCAATACTAAGGCCCTCACCACGATCGATGGATGTTTTTACTCATTCAGATGCAAAGGTGAATATAGAATATACTAGCACGATTTCCAAACCACATTATCATACAACAGCCTATGTACTAACCTTAACTATCATGTACAAGACAAATGCTAGTCAATAATCTAGAGTTCAGCCCAAAACCTCACATTAGTTCAATATTAAAGCACATCGAGGGTCCGGAAAGTTAACATAACAAACATCCTTACATTTAATACCAAAAAAAAGCAAAACAAAAGAGAAAAAGCAGAGAAGCAATATTCCTTTCAGTTCTTCATTCATTCAAATTTTCAGTCACACATGGACCCTTGTGGTCATTTGTTCTCCAGGGTTTACAGATTTACCTGGAAATGAGAAGAGACCAAGAGATAAGGAGTCAGCGATGTAATAACAGTAGAGCAGCAGCAGAGATTGGCTTCCCAAATTCAGTAGAACAGTAAAATTGGCTTGTGTAGACCAATGAAACAGTAGCCAATCAACAGGACATAACCCAAGGCTTTTCAAAATCTAAACTCAGAACATTTCAATCAGAAATAGTAGGAAAAATGTTTCAGTAATCGAAGAACTTCAAAAATCAAAAGAGAATCAATGAAACAGTGTTTTCTTTTGATTTTTAGCCATTTCTCTCTTCTGGAATTTCTATCTCTTAGGTCTCTTCGGTCTATTTTCTTCTAAGGCAAGAAAGGGTGCCTTTATAGGCAAGGCAAGTAGGGCAGCCTTAGGTTTTCATTTTGCAATTCAAGCCTTTTTCAATTGTTGTTTTAGCTTAGGAATCCCTCACTTAGTGACTTGTTGCCCAAGTTAACCTACCAAAAAGTCTGAAATTCAAAAAGAACCCCCCACTAGAAGCTTCCTATTCTGTTACAACAAAGATTCCCTTATCCAATTACCTAAACTACCCTTGCAACCCCTGATATTTACCCTTTCAACCAAATACGGGTCAAGTCGACCCAATAGATTGAACTAGCCCTGGGCTTAACAAAACGGGCTAGAATCCACACTCAATTGGGCTTTTTGATTTTAGGGTCCAATCCACATTAATCCAAGACTCATATGTCAAAAGACTGACCCAAATTTTCCCTAAGAGAAGAAACCCAGAAACCTTTTTTTAAGATGCAATCAAACAATGGATAAAGAACAAATTGAACTCAGACGACTAAACAGGTTTCAACTAAATTATTGGGAGACAATTAAGCTGAAGAAAAGGGAAGAGGACAGTGGGGCAGTGACGGAAAGAGAAATACATGAGGGGAAAGGGGCACTAACCAAATCCAGACTTGGAAACGATCGGAGATCTGTGACTTAACCAAACTTATGTCGATCCTTTGTTCTTTGTCAAGAACAACTGAACGACATCAGTTTAATCGAGTCCAAACTTCAAATCTTGAAATAATAGCACTCCAAGATCATTCATGCCACCAGGTTCGACAAAAACTAACTTTGAACTTTTGGGGGGGTGAACTCGGATTTAAGATTCGAAGAGTTCAAAGTTGATTCGAGGGTAAAGGGTTGGATATCTGGGATGGGGAGATGAAGAGGGTTCCAAGGTGTTGATTTGGGGCTGATTGGTGGTGTTGCCGCCGGACTTAGGGCGGTGGGGAAGGGTGGCGGCTCTTAGGGTTCTTGATCTCTGATTTTGAGAGAGATGATGAGATAGGGGGGGGGTCTGTTTGGACTGAGATGTTTCGTAGGTTTTTAGGACAGTCTTAACTAAAATCAGAGAAGTGATTTTCACCGTTGGATGAGCTAAAATGAAAGGCTCAGATCATTCCAAGACTAGGAGCTCAAACGACGACGTTTAGGTTCTTTAAGAAAACTGGACCGGGTTTGGCTAGGCTTGGGCGGGTACTGGCTGGGTTGAGGGGTGTTTGGTTTGGGCTTGGAATTAGATGACGCCCCAAAAATCTGATTCAGCCCATTTCTCTTTTCTCTTCATTTCCTATTTCTTCAAAATTCCTTTTCTTCTCTTCTTTTCTTTTTTTTTTGTCAATATTAAATTAAAAAAATCTAAGTTAAATCCTAAAAACACTAATGACCCTAAACAATAATTATCACAATTAATTGAGATCCAAATTGAAAGGAAAAACTACCAAAATTCAAAAAAATTAAATTTAAAAAGTAAAAGTAAACTATTTTTGTGATTTTTCTTTTTTTATAACCTAATTACTGATTAATTCCTAAAATGCGAGATTAACTCCTAAATGTAAATGCACATATATTTTGTATTTTTTCATTAATTAAACAAGAAATAAAAATGCACAGACAAATGCAAACAATTAACACAAAATGCCACGAAAATCCACAAAATTGCAAGTAATGAAAAGAAATCTTTTTGTTTTGAATTTATAGGAGTAATTCATATAGGGCAAAAATCACGCGCTCACACTATCCAATTTAATGAGATTTATTAAGACAAATGAATGATAAAATAACTGAACCTTCATGCATTTTCCAAGGACTGATAGTACAAATCATGAGCTTTTAAGATTTAGAATTTACAAAGCTGGTATAAAATAAAATACATCATCTGTTTGAAAAATACATGAACAAACTAAATTCTAAAGCTACCAAGATTAAGAGGCAGTTATGACCGGAATGCAGGTACATCTCCAAATCTAGCTTCCACAGTACACAGCAACATCAACATCCAATATCTGCACGCAAGGTGCAGTGTAGTATGAGTACAACCGACCCCATGTACTCAATAAGTAACAAACCTAATCTTAGGTTGAAAGTAGTGACGAGCTGAAACAAAGGTCGGAGTCCAATTCCAATAGCCAACAATAGTTCATAACATAATAACAATGCTAAAACAAGTAATTCAGAGATAAAATGCTCAACTCTTTCACAGTTCCAAAAAATATACATGCTTTTCAAGCATCTCAGTAAAAACCCAAATCATTTCCTATAATCACCAAAGAATAAGTAAGTTTGTAAAACTGTACTTTTTCCCAAAACTTTTCAACAACAAACAAGATGTTTCGTTATCAAATGGCGCGAGGAAAAAATACATCTCTACTGATCTCGGCCAAATCCACACCACAATAAAGTAGCGAGGCGGTCGATGCAATAATAACCGAACGAAGGTCGGGATCGAATCCACAGGTAGTTAGAATGTGGGTTAGGTGTATATCTATGTTGATTGCAAGTTTTGGCTTAAATTGTACTTCCATAATGTTGATTGGTGTATTACTTCTACTTTACTCTATTGATTGCAAAGATAAAACTAAAGGACAATATTTTTGGTTTTGAGTTGTTTTTCAATTGATAAAGGAATCTAGGGTCGTGACTTCCACCTAGGTGGCTATCTAACGAGTTGTAAAGTATAGGGCAAGTTTGATTTATCGGGGTCGTGGTATATCAAACACACGCAATTGCTCACTTTATACCTCTCGGTAGTTTGAGCGATTTTGCCCGATTTGGCTTTCTCAAGCTCAAATGGGTATTTGCATAAATCAAGTGATATATGCTCAAGTCAGGTTTTGCTATCTCTAGATTTGACCTTTTAATTGGGGCTATAGATTTCTTGAATTCATCCCAATTCCTTGCTAGCCAAGTTTTCCTAAACCTAGTCTCTCTTTCTCAAGCAAAGACTAGGTCAAAAAGGCATGAATGAATATTTGCAACCAATAATTCTATAATTTAAGCATAAACAAGGCTAGATATCACTAACCCAATCACAAACAAGCCCTAAAACTAAATACCCATTAAGTACCCACACTAGGGTTGGGTCACAACCCTAGCTAAAGATTTAGCTACTCATAGAAAATGAAGAAATACAAGAAGAAATTAAGATAGAATGCATAACCATAGATTAAACAAAGAAAATCTAGTGTTAAGAAGTCAATCTATTACAAAATTACTTAAAGAAGCAAAGAAAAACGTTCAGGTGCACCTCTGCAAACTATACTTAACCTAAAAATGACAAAAAGTTGTATTTATACTAAGCTGAAAATATCTGATAATAATGCCCCTACGGAGGTTATATAGCCGCATAGTTCTGATGCGGACCGCAAAATGGGCTTCTACGGCCGCACAATTCTAGTGCGGTCCGCAGACTTGGGAAATTGGGCTTGAACTCTTCAGGCTTCTGCGGCCCGCATAAAAGTAGGTGCGGCCGCACTAAGGATTGTGCGACCGTACAAAAGTGATGCGGTCCGCACTCCTTCACTTTTCCAGCTCCCTGAACCTTCAGTCCTGCGTTCCGCATAAAAGTGGATGCGGCCGCACTTGATCTCCTGCAGCCGCACAATTCCAGTGCGGTCCGCACTCCCTGAGCTGGCCAAAACATGCTCTCTGAATCTCCTTCTGCGGCCGCACTAGAATTGTGTGGTCCGCACTACTATCTCTTTTTTCCTGTTTTGGTTCTTGTTCACTTTAGACTCCTTTATGAGTTGATTTTTGGGTTCTTTGGCTTGTTTCCCAATATTCCTGCAAGTAAGCACATTTTGTTAGTTTCCGGGAATACTTTTAAGCATTTTTGAGCAAAAACGCAAGTAAAAGAGAGCAATTAAGTGGTCAAAATCCCTACTTATCAACTCCTCCAAACTTAAGCTTTTGCTTGTCCTCAAGCAAATAAGGCGATTCTTACCTCCACTAGAAAAAGGTATATTTCAGCTGGCCTAAGGTGAATCAGACACATATCAATTGGGACCAACAATTACCCACAACACATATGAATTATCAACAACGCAATGATTTGAATTTTTGAGTACAACAGTCCTAGTACTAGAGCATCAAGAGTTGACTCTATTCATCAAGGAAGCTCGCCCTATCACGTAGGTCATTGTGGATCCTAGACTCCTCCTCCTCTACTCTCCTTTAGCAAATCTCACTTTAGAATGAAACACTCGAAGCAAGGATTTGTGAAAAGTTCGGTCATCTCTCTCAAAGGAATGTCATAAGTCCGGCTCTAAGTACCATAAGCTTGTCTCTCATGTAAATCACCACTAATATAAGCTCACTCAACTTGAAATAATGTAGGACTTTTGCGAGATGTAATGAAGGCTTTTGGATTAAGGTAGGACTTGTTGGAAAAGAAAGGTTTCATCTTTCCTAATCACTCCATTTTCTCTTTTTGGCTCACACTTTCTCGACTCTTTGAGTCATATTCTTCTTCCTCGGGGGAACTAGAGGGACGTAACGTCACTCTTTCTTAAACATGACATTCTTTTTTTTCCTTTTCTATTTACTTCAGCTTTTCCTCCTCATTTTCTTTTGGATTCCCTTCAACTCTTCACTTTATTCCCTTTCTTTTAGTATTTTTCTTTTTGTTCTTTCTTTCTTTTCTTTGCCTTCCTTTTCTTCATTTCTTTCTCTTCTTTGTACCTTTCATCACTTTCAAACTCCTCTTCTCTCCCCCAAACTTATGTTTTTGTCAATTGTTTCTCAAGAATGCTAGGAAATATCGGGTGCCAAGAGAGGGTCATTGTAAAACAGATGAAGGCTTGTAACGTGATTATTGAAAGAAAAAGGGCTTCAGCTCAAAGGGGTTCACTAGGGATATCACATTGGTAAGCCATGGAAGATTTCAATTTTCAAATAGGGTGAAGGAGAGCCTACGATCATTTCTCAAGCCAAGCTACACTTAGAATTCAGCTAGACAAACATTTGGGGCAAGTTCTAGACCATTAGCACGGGTACTTGGACTTGCAACTAAATATCTCACCCCTCACGCTTCTGGATTACTAAAGAAAACAGAGTCGAGGGCCACAACAACCCTAGATGAGAGTGAGAATCACAAATGGCTCGATTTGAACCACTCGATGAATGCTTAAGTCAACACAAGAGTCAAAAGAGTCGCAACTAGAGCTATTTTCTTCCAACAACTTGTTTTTAACCATACGATCATAGGTAAATGTGTTGGTACCAAGTGAAGCATGCTTGAGACCCCTTTTATTCACTACTACTATATATACCAAAACATAAAAGAAAACGAATTCAATCCCTTAAGAAGGTTGTCACGCCATCCATCATTGGGAAGAGCCACCCGGTTCACACATAATCTACCTTTGGAAAGAACAGTGGCATTAAAAAACCAAAGGCTTATTGATTACTCAAATTGTAAAAAGAAGTTAGCTGATTAAAAAGAAGTTACTAAAGTAAATAAGAAGTTATAATACTAAAGAAAAGCAAACTAACGAAGCTATTAAATAAACTACAGAAAGCGAGATAAAGGAATATACAAACCGAAGTCAATGAATATATACGTAAGGGAGAAGAATATATACAGAAGGGGAATGAATATTTACATCAAATGGAGAAAATATATACATACCAAATAAAAATAAAGATGAAAAGAAAATAGTATCAGAGTTATTACAGACCAATGTCAAAATAATCAGAATAGACCACCCCCCAAATGAAAATCAAGCATTGCCCCCAATGCTTAACAAAAATAAGAACAGGGAAAGGGTAGAGAGTTAAGAGAACTCCCTATGTGGTCTCTGTCTGCATAGGATCCTCAGCAACCTCAGCCTCAAGCTGTATCTCATCATCACCAGGCTAAGGGCCAACTGGGGTACTGAGCATCCGGATCATCTCCTTAGATATGTGGGAAGTGGCAACCGGCTCCTCAGACTAGCCGGCTGCTGCCTCTGGTGCTGTCTGTGCTGCTGACTCCATGAGCAGATCCAATGGCAAATCCCCTGAAAATGCAATCTTCTCGACCTCCTTAGTCAACTTCTCCACAATCTTCTTTGAGGCTTGAGACTTCTTCATCTTCCTAACCTGCTTGGTCAAGTCTGCAATGACCTTCCCATGTGCCTCCAGAGTATCTGTAATAGTCTTCTGGCTTTCCAGAATCTTCTTCAATGCTTCCTCCACTGACGGAGGTACCAGTGGCTGTGCTGGGGCTGCTGGGGTTGAGGACTGTGCTGCAACAACACTGGAAATAACAGTCAACTTTGTAGTAGCTGCCTGCATCCAGTTGTTGAGATTCGCCAATGTCTAGGAAACTCGCAGCGCAGTCTGAGGATAGGTAGATAAAGCATGCACTGGCAATGGTACTGAAGTCTGGCAGAGGCAGGAGGTCCAGTAGATGAAGATGGTGGCATGGATGCTGTCCCGGTGGAAGTACCAACTGCTGTGGAAGGCTCGGCAGCTGAATCAGTAGCCACTACCACTGGCTCCTCAGACAGGCCAGTGGAGGTAGTAGCTTTACCCTTGAACTTAGGGTTGTCAGCTCCCTGAAGGTGGTACCAGGAGAAAGGCTTCTTGGCCTTCACATTGGTATCATAATGCTTGGACTCCACTCCTTGATCCTTGAAATAGTCGGTGAGGAAGTTTGGGTACGGATAGGATCTCTCACCCTTCTGGACAGCTAGAGTGATGTTGGTAAACATGATTGCACCAACATTTATCGGATACCCAGCCATAATTGAGGCCACCAGAATTACACGGGGAATTGGGTCCATGTTTTCATTTAGGCACGGATCAATGCGGCTACACACAAGCATTTGCCACCCTTTTGCTTCAAAGTTTAGGGTGGCCCGAAGAATTGGAACTCCAGCTGTGAGCCACGGAGGAGTAGACCCTAGAATTGCTAGAATCTCAGCCAACCACGGTCGAGCTGCATCACCCATGGCTAGCTTTTCCAAATACTGCACTGCTTCAACTTCTTCAAACCCCACATACGTGTTCAGTGAACAAGAGTCAAAATGGATCTTTAGATTTCGCACAATTGTAACCTTCATCCCCTACTTTATGTGAGCAACATTGGCGTAGATCTCTTTGAGCAGGTACTCATTGGCATCTAAAACATTGTTGGTAAACCAGCTCCAACCTTTCCGCTCTTGGAATTGCCTGAGGACATTGGGGTTGTATTTGCTCAGGTCTTTCGCTAAGAACTGTCGCTCAAGAGTGAGCGACCTCTGTGGCCACAATACCTGGAATTTTGCAAAGGCATTTGCACTGACAAACTGGTCCTCCCAAATCTCTTGTCGCCTTGACCTCTCTAACCCTGCCACAGCAGTGTCTCCCCCTCTCCCATCATCTGGGACCTCATCATCATCATCTACATTTATTGGAGCTGGGTAAGCATGTGAGGAAGAGGGTTCAGAATCTTGACTACCCTCTTCCGAACCCTCGGATGAACTGGCAGCCGATGAGGACTCATCAACCAAAAGAAGGCTCCTAGGGAATTGTTGTCTTTGTTGTGATTGGGCTTCCGACTGTGCTTGCGCGGAGTTACCCTCAGAAGCTTCCCCGGATAAGACATACTCACCAGTCTCCAAAGCGTCAGGTGCATGGGCTCTATGGGCTTTCGGCTGTGCTTGCGCGGAGTTACCCTTAGAAGCTTCCCCGAATGGGACATACTCACTGGTCTCCGAAGTGTCAGGTGCATGGGCTCTATGTGCTGTTGCTTAATGAATTGCTAAAGGTAGATTGCTCTTGCCTTGACCCCGACCTCGGGAGGGTTCTGCCCTTCCTTGTGGTGTATCTCCTCTACCACGTGTGCGAACCATTATCTGCAGCACATAAGCATTATAGATCAGTCATAATTGAAGCTCAAAGTTTATACATAAGCATGATGGAAAACTATAGTATTATTGCCTTAGAAGGGCAGTGCGGACCGCACAAAAATGAGTGCGGCCTCATAAGTCCATTGCGGACCGCACGATAATATGTGCGGCCACATAAGTGAAGCTCACCTGTTGCCTAACTTAGAGGACTGCGGACCGTACAAAAATGAGTGCGGCCGCATAGCCTCCACTGCGGGACCGCTCAAAAATGTTTGCGGCCGCATAATTCAAAATGCATCGGCACTGACCTAGGCTTCATGCAATATTTGGTCTCAAATGGTCATTGTCTTAGCAATAAAACCTCATTAACTAATTACCCAGACCCCAATTATCATACAAAAACTACCCACATGATTTCTAAGTAAAAACAACAAAACTATCACATTTTTTAGCATGTAATTACCCCTAAATCTAAGAACAAAAGCAAATAAAAGATAAAGAATCGAATGAGGAATTGAACATACCAATAATGAAGATGCAGATGATGAATTGAGTGAACAATTTGAGTGCAAATGGGGATGTTTACTGTGCAAGTTTAGTCTTTAGGTCTCAGATGAGCGAAAAGTGTAAAATGAGAAGAGAAGTCCTATTTATACTTTTTACCCGTGGGACGCATTTTTTTTAACCTGAGTGCGACCGCATAATTTTGATGCGGACCGCACTCGTTACCTACTGCTGAGATGATTGGCTGTGGACCGAACAAAAATGAGTGCGACCGCAGCATCCGTGCGGACGACACAAAAATGTGGCCATCATGAGAAATGGAGAACCGCCATAATGTGGCCATCATCAACCTTGCCAAGATAATGTTTAACCCGGTGCCCATTGACTCTAAAAACCTCATCATTCTTATTTTTCAAATCTAGAGCACCAAAGAGGTTACATTCACTACTTCAAAGGGTCCACTCCATTTTGATTTCAACTTGCCCGGAAACATCCTCAACCGAGAATTGAACAATAGCACCAAATCACCTTCTTTGAACTCCTTGTTGTGGATATACTTGTCATGGAGGTACTTCATCTTCTCCTTGTAAACGGACGAACTTGTGTAGGCATGATAACGGAATTCATCAAGCTCATTCAAATGTTCCACTCTTAAGTTAGCAGCGACATCCCACTCAAGGTTCAACTTTTTGAAAGCCCACATGGCCTTATGCTCAAGTTCTACCGGAAGATGACACGCCTTCCCAAACACCAATCGATATGGAGACATCCCAATTGGCATCTTGTCGGCCTTCCTATAAGCCCAAAGAGCATCATCAAGTTTTCTGGACCAATCTATCCAGTTGGCATTGATAGTCTTTGACAAAATACTCTTGATCTCCCGGTTGGAGACTTCAACTTGTCCGCTTGCTTGAGGATGGTAGGGGGTTGAGACTTTACGAGTGACACAATACTTGGTGAGTAAGGTATCAAAAGCCCGATTGCAAAAATGTGAACCCCCATCACTAATAATAGCCCTCGGAGTACCAAACCTTGTAAAAATGCTTTTCTTCAAGAATGCCACCACACTCCTCGCTTTATTGTTGGGCAAAGCAACGGCCTCGACCCACATGGAAACATAATCAACCGCGACTAGAATGTAGGTGTTCCCATAAGAACTAACAAATGGACCCATGAAATCAATACCCCACACGTCGAAGATGTCTATCTCCAATATGGTGGTGAGAGGCATTTCATTCTTCTTTGAGATCCCACCGGCCCTTTGTAATTCATCACAACGCTTGACAAGCTCACTGGCATCCTTGTAGAGGGTAGGCCAATAGAATCCACAAGTCAAAACCTTTGTAGCCGTGCGATCTCCACCATGAGGACCACCATACGGTGAAGAGTGGCAAGCTTCAATAATTCCCATTTGTTCTTCTTCCGGCACACATCGCAGGATCACACCATCGGTACATATTCGAAAAATATACGGCTCATCCCAATAGTAATCCAAACAATCCCGTTTGAGCTCTTTCTTTTGGTTTGAAGAGAACTCATTCGGTACAATGCCGCTCACGAGATAATTGGCTAAATAGGCAAACCATGGTATCCCGGGTATTGAAACGGATAGGAGTTGCTCGTCGGGAAATGAATCATTGATCTCAAGGCCATCATGTGGCCTCCCCTCCTCCTCTAAACGGGACAAGTGGTCCGCCGCTTGATTCTCACTACCCTTGCGGTCTTGAATCTCTAGATCAAACTCTTGCAAAAGGAGCACCCACCACATCAACCTTGCCTTAGAATCCTTCTTACTCATCAAATAACGAAGTGCCTCATGGTCGGTGTCAACAATCACCTTAGTACCCATCAAATAGGGCCGGAACTTCTCCATGGAAAACACAATTGCAAGTAACTCCTTCTCGGTCATTGTGTAGTTGACTTGGGCATCATTCATGGTCTTGCTAGCATGGTAAACACGATGGAAGATTTTGTTGATTCGTTGCCCCAATACCGCTCCAACCGCAACATCACTAGCATCACACATGAGCTCAAAAGGCAAGCTCCAATCCAGTGCGGTGATAATAGGAGTAGTAGTCAAATTGGACTTAAGCAACCCGAATGCCTTCATACAATCGTCATTGAAATGAAACTTGGCATCCTTCTCCAAAAGTTTACACACAGGGTTTACCACCTTGGAAAAGTCCTTGACAATCGGCGATAAAAACCCGCATGACGCAAGAATCTCTTCACTCCCTTCACGGATGTAGGAGGAGGGAGTTTGGAAATCACCTCAATCTTAGCTTGGTCAACCTCAATACCATGTTTTGAAATTTTGTGGCCGAGGACAATGCCTTCCTCGACCATGAAGTGACACTTTTCCCAGTTCAACACCAAATTGGTCTCCTCACATCTAGCTACCATATACAAATTTTCCAAACAATCTTCAAACGAAATCCCAACCACAGAAAAATCATCCATAAAAACCTCAAGAATGTCCTCCACCATGTCATTGAAGACAGCCATCATACACCGTTGAAAAGTCGCCAGTGCATTAGACAACCCAAAAGGCATCCTTGAAAACGAGAAAGTACCATAAGGACATGTGAAAGTGGTCTTCTCTTAGCCCTCGGGAGTAATAAGAATTTGGCTATAACTGGAGTATCCATCAAGGAAGCAATAAAAAGCACGCCGGCCAACCTATCAAGCATTTGGTCAAGAAATGGAAGTGGGAAATGATCTTTCTGTGTAACTTTGTTGAGCTTCCTATAGTCCATGAACACTCTCCACCCGGTGACGGTTCTTGTTGGGATCAATTCATTCTTTTCATTTGTCACCACAGTCATGTCCCCTTTCTTTGGGACACATTGCTCCGGAGAGGTCCACGAGCTATCAGAAATGGGGTACACAAACCCGGCATCTTACCACTTGATTATCTCCTACTTCACCACCTCTTGCATTGCTTTATTTAATCTTCTTTGATGTTAAATGGAAGGTTTGGCACCTGATCGGGTCCAAGCCTGTACTACTATTTGAGTAGCGAGGGTGGTCGATATAGTTTTACCCAACTAGGTCGGGATCGAATCCACATGGAGTTAATTTGTTTGGAATTAGGTTTATATCTAAGTCTAGATGTGGGTTTTGCTCTTAATTACACTTCCACACACTTTGGGATTGATTCTACTTCTAACTCTATTCTATTGTATGCAATATTTGAAATAAGTATAATGTTTTTGTTGTTGATTTTCAAGGGTTTAAAGAGACTAGGGTAGTGACTTCTACCTAGGTGGATATCTAACGGGTTTCAAGAATCTAGGGAAATCGTGTGATTAGTTGGGGTCGTAATATAGCTATCACACCCGGGTACTCACTTTATACCTCTCGGTAGTTTGAGTGATTTTGCCCAATTTGGTTTTCTCAAGTCACTTGGGTATTCATGCAATTCAAGTGATATTAGCTCAAGTCAGGTATTACTATCTCTAGGTTTAACCCTTTAATTGGGGCTATCAGTTTCTTAAGTTCACTCCAATTCCTTGTTAGCCTAGTTTTCCTAGACTTAGTCCCTCTTTCTCAAGTAGAGACAAAATCATAAAGGCACGAATAAGTGTTTGCAACCACTAATTCTATAATTCTAGCAAGAACCAGGCAAAATATCACTAACCTATACACATTCAAGCCCTAAAATTCAATACCCATTAAATACCTACACTAGGGTTGGGTCATAATGGGTCTAGCTACTCATGGAAATAACAAAAATGAAAGATGAAAAGAAGATACAATTCATAATACTAGATTATAAGATGAAAATATAATGTTAATAGATGAATCTAGTACAAAATTTCCAAAAGCAGTAAACTCAGCCGTCTCAGGTGCTCCTCTAATACATAACATAACCTAAAAATGACAAAAAGTTCTATTTAAACTAAGCTGAAATTATGGACAAAAATACCCTGCAGAGGTTGTGCGTCCACGTAATTCTGAGCGCGGCCGCATTCTTGCATTCGCGGCCGCGTAATTCTGATCGCGGTCCACATTCTTCAAATCAGGATCTTGGTTGAGCTGAGTTTCACGGACCGCATAATTTTAATTGCGGTCGCGTAGGGGACTTCTGCAGCCGCACAATTCTGATGCGGACCGCACTTCTTTCTTTTGCTCAAGTTGTGAGCTCTCTGAACTTCATGCATCGCGGTCCGCATAATTTCCATCGCGGCCGCGGAGAGACTTTCGCGGCCGCACATTTCTGGTGTGGTCCGTGCTTATCATTTAGCCTGTAAATGCAACTCTCTGAGTCTCCCTTTTGCGGACCATGTATTCCTGATCGCGGCTGCGTTGTGGCTTTCGCGGCCGCACAATATTTGTACGGTCCGCGTTTCAGATCTCTTGGCCCAGTCTTGGTTTTTGTTCAAGTTTTGCCTCCTTTAAGAGTTTATTATGACTCTTTTGGCTCAATTTGAACAATTCCTACAAGCAAGCATATTACATTAGTTTCCGGGAATACCTTCACGCATTTTTGGCCCAAAACACAAGTAAAAGAGAGCAAATAATAGGTTAATTCCCTACTTATCAACTCCACCAAACTTAAGCGTTTGCTTGTCCTCGAGAATATAAGGTAATTCCCACCTCCACTAAAATAGAAGGATATTTCAGCTGCCCTAATGTGAATCAATCATGCATCAATTGGGACTAACAATTATCCTCAACACAAATGAATTATCAACAACACCATGCTTTGACTTTCTGAGTACCATAGCTCTAATGTGACACTAGAGCATCAAGAGTTGGCCTAACTCACCAAGGAAGCTCGCTCTATTACGTAGGTCATTGTGGTACCCAAGCTCCTCTTCCTCTACTCTTCATAAGCAAATCTCACTTTAGAATGTAACACTCAAAACAGGGATTGTGAAGGAGTACGCTCATCACTCTCAGAAGAATGTCACAAGTCCGGCTCTAAGTACCATAAGCTTTCCCCTTATGTAAATCACCACTAATGTAAGCTCACTCAACTAGAAATCATATAGGGCTTTTGCGGGGATGTAATGAAGTCATTTGGACCAGGGTAGGACTTATCGGCATATGATGGTTTCATCTTTCCTTAAGCACTCCATTTTCTCATTTCGGCTCATACTTTCTTGACTCTTTGAGTCATTTTCTTCTTCCTTGGGGGGAATAGAGAGACACACTATCACTCTTTCTTTCTCATGACAATCATTTTTCTCCTTTTCTAATCACTCAATGCCTTTCATCATTGCTTTCTTTGAATCCCTTCAACTTTCTACCTTATTCACTTTCTTTTTGACATATTTCTTTTTGGCCTTTCTTTCTTTTCTTTGCCTTCCCTTTTCTTCATTTCTTTTTATTCTTTGTACCTTTTATCACTTTCGTATTCCTCATCTCTCCCCCAAACTTATGCTTTTGCCAATTGTTTATCAAGAATGCCAAGGAATGATCGGGTGCCGAGAGAGGGTCATTATAGAATAGATAAAGGCTTGTAACGTGGTTATTGAAAGAAAAAGGCTTTCGGCTCAAAGGGGTTGACTAGGGATATCATATTGGTAAGCTAGGAAGCTTTGAAGTTTCAAATTGGATCTAGGAGAGCCTACAATCATTTCTCAGGTCGAGCTACACTTTGAATTTCAACTAGACAAACATTCAGGACAAGTTCTAGACTTATTGGCACGGAACTTGGACTTGCAATTCAATACCTCACCTCTCAACCCGCTGGATTGTTAAAGAGACAGAGTCGAGGACCCACAAAAACCCTAGATAAGATTGAACATCACAAATGGCTCAAAGAAACCACTCGATGATTGCTTTAGTCAACACGAGTCTAAAGGTCACAACTAGAGTTATTCTTTGCCAATTAACTTGTTTCTAACCATAAGGTCGAAGGTAAATGTGTTAGTACCAAGTGAAGCCTGCTTGAGACACTTTTATTCATTACTACTATTTACACCAAAACATAAAGAAAACAGACTCAATCCCTTAAGAAGGTTGTCACGCCATCCATCGTTGGGAAGAGCCACCCGGTTCACACAACATCCACCTTTGGAAAGAACCGTGATATTAAGAAAACCAAAGACTTATTGTTCACATAAAACTTAAAAAATAGGCTAACAAATAAAAAAGAAGCTAATAAAGTAAATAAGACGCAATGCTACTAAGGAAAAATAACGAAAGAAGTTATGAAGTAATCTACAGAAATTAAACTGAATATATACAAACTTGAGGTAAAGCGAATATATATATAAATGAAAATAAATATATACATCAAATGGTAAAAATATATACATACCAAAAGTGAAAATAACGAATAAATACATACCAAAAGTGAAAATAAAGACAAGTAAAGATAAAGAAAAATAGGATACTGGTTATTACATACCAAATGTCATAAATCAAAATGGACCATACCCCAAATGAAAGATAGCATTGTCCTCGATGCTAATTACAAATAAGAACAGGGAAAAGGGGGTAGAGAGGAAAGAAAACTCCCTATGTGGTCTCTGTCTGCATTGGGTCCTCAACCTGAACAGGGTCCTCAGCATCCTCTAACTGTATCTCCACATCCTCTGACTGGGGGACTACGGCGTTGCTGAGCATCTGAATCAGCTCCTCAGTACTGTGTGATGCTGCAGCTGGCTCCTCAGACTGGCCGACTGCTGCCTCTGGTGCCTCAGTCTCTATTGCATGTGCTGCTAGGACTGTCTCCTCCATGAGAAGGTCCATTGTCAAATCTCCCGCATGTGCAATCTTCTCAACCTCTTTGCTCAACTTCTTGACCGACTCCTTTTTAGTCTTTCGCAGCTTCTTCACCTGCTTTCCCAAATCCTTGATTACCTTCCCATGTGTATCAAGAGTCTCCCTGATCTTCTTCTGGTCGTTCAGAATCTTCTTCTGGTTATCCAGAATCTTCTTCAATGAGTCCTCCACTGATGGAGGTACCTGAAGCTATGCTGGGACTGAAGACTGTGTTGTCACTGCACTGGATATGGCAGGCAGCTTTGTGGTAGCTGCCTGCATCCAGTTGTTGAGACTGACTAGTGTCTGGGAAACCCTCAGTGCACTCTGAGGGTAGGTAGAAGATGAAGGCACTGACAATGGCACTGAATATGGAGGAGGCATGGCTATTGCTCCGGTAGAAGTATCGGTTGTTGTGGAGGGCTTGGCAACTGATCTAGTGGTCACTGCCTCTGGCTGTTCAGACTGGCCAGTGTAGGTAGTGGCTTTACCCTTGAATTTAGGGTTGTCCGCTCCCTGGAGGTGATACCATGAGAAAGGCTTTTTAGCCTTCACCTCTACATCAAAATGTCTCGGCTCCACCCCTTGATATTTGAAATACTCAGTCAGGAAGTTGGGGTAGGGATAAGATCGTTCTTCTTTTTGGACTGCATTGGAGATGTTGTAGGATATCAAGTTTCCTACATTAATAGGATATCCTGCCATGATGGAAGCTACCAACACTGCTCCGGAAAGTGTAAGGATATTTTCATGCTGGCAAGGGTCAAGACGGCTGCACACGAATGTTTGCCACCCTTTTCCTTCAAAGTTGAGGGTGTTTCTGACGATTGGAACTCCTGCTGTGAGCCATACGGGTGTCGTCCCCGGAATAGTAAGTAACTCAGCTAGCCATGGGCGAACTGCCTCACCCAAGGCTAGCTTCTCCAGGTATTGCACCGCCTCAACCTCCTCAAACCCTATATATCTGTTCTGTGCTTGGCCATCAAACCGGATTTTCAAGTTCCGGACCTTCGTCACTTTTGTACCCTTTTTGATGTGGGCAATATTGGTATAGAATGCCTTGACGAGGTATTCATTGGCATCATGCGGACGGCCGGAGAATCATTTCCATCCTTTTCTTTCCGAGAATTGCTTTAGAACATTTGGATTGTGTTGGCTCAGGTCTTTCGTTATGAACTGTCGCTCAAGAGTAAGCGACCTTTGGGCCCACCATTCCCAAAATTTTGCATAAGCTTTCACACTGAAAAACCTATCAACCCACACCTCCGGGTTCCTTGATCGAGCCAGGCCTCCCACAATTGTATCACCCCCTATCCCGTCATCCTGGACTTCATCATCGTCATCAAAATTGATTGGAGCTAAGGGAGCATGTGCGGAAGAGGGTTCAGAATCTTCACTACCCTTTTCCGAACCCCCAGATGAAGCCTCAGAGGAGGAGGACTCATCAACCAAATGCAATCTCCCCGTGAATTGTTTGGGGATTTGTTTGGACTGGACTTCCGGTTGTGCTTGCTTGGAGTTTCCTTCAGAAGCCCCCTAGATAGGATATACTCACTAGTCTCAGAAGTGTTCGGGGCTCTATTAGCGGTTGCTTTCTTGCCGATTAATTTTTGAACTGACAGAGCTATGTTGGGTTTGCCTCGAGCCCGGCCTCGGGAGGGTTCTGCCCTCCCTTTAGAACTATCACCTAGACCTCGGGAATGCACCATTGTCTGCAACACACAAGTAGTGAAAGTCAGTTAGAATTGGGGTCAACATGTGTTAAAGAATTACAGATAAAATCAAAGACAGTGCTTCTCAGAACAGGGCAGAGCGGACCGCACAAAAGTGAGTGCGCCGTGAACTGCCCATCGCGGTCCGCATAAAAGTGAATGTGATCGTGAAGAGACCGGGCTCAGACTACTGGCTCTCCGAAGGTGATCAATCGCGAACCGCACAAAAATAAGTGCGGCCGCGAAAGACCCATCACAGACCGCACAATTTTGGGTGCGGCGCGGAAACAAATGACTGAGTCTCTAAAGTTCAAATGCGCTTACCGCACAAAATTGAGTGCGGCCGCGAAAGATCAATTGCGGACCGCACGAAAGTGACCGCGGCCGCGAAATCTAAGCAAATAGCAATTCCTTGGAACTATGGTATCGCGGTCCGCATAATTTTGTATGCAGCCGCATACCCTATCGCAAACCGCACAAAAGTGTGCGTGGCCGCGAAGTTCAAATTAGCTCGGCAATGAAGAACACTTGTTCTAGGGTTTTCACTAATTGTACAAGATTTATGGAAATTAAGCATGCAAAGCTACTAACCCCAGCCCCCATTATACATTTTAACACTACCCATATGATTCTAAGCAATATTTAAGCATCATTTTGACATTATGACATTAATCTAACCCTAACTAAAAAGGAATATTAAAACAGAGAGAAAAGAAAAGAAAAAAAATGTAATTGATTCATTGAAATGAACATACCAGTAGGGAAATGTAGTAGGAATTCAACACTTGATGAGTAAAAGATTAGATTGAAAATAATGAAGTGCACTGTGCTCTAGGCTTGTTTTAGAGGTCAGAGTGAGTAAAGTGTGAATAGTTTCAAGAAGTCATATTTATGCTCTGACCCCAGTGACTCCATCGACTTACCTGAGTGCGGCCGCGAAATTTTGTCGCGGTCTGCACTCTTTACCTGTTTGTAGCTCAGTTGGACGCGGTCCGCGAAAAATTGGCAGCGGCCGCACAAATTGTGCGGTTCGCGGAATTATGAATGCGGCCGCAAACTCTTAAGGAATTTTGGCAGGCAAACTTCAGAGAGTTGGCAATTTCCATCATCCAGCTGCGCGACCGCGCATAGATTTATGCGGCCGCGAAGTGCTTGTGCGTCCTCATAATTTTGGGAGCGGTCAGCGAAATTTTACCACTTAGCCATCTTTTTTCCTTGTCAATTTCCTGCACTGCACAATCAATTCTACACACACTTCACAACCAGTTAGTCTAAAACAATGCCTAATCTAAGAAGAAAATCATAAGAAAGAAAAACACATGGATTGCCTCCTAAGAAACGCCTGATTTAACGTCGCGGCACGACGCATGTTACCATCATTCACTTGAAATGGATCAATGACACAACGTGGACATCATCAACTTTACCAAGGTAGTGCTTCACCCGATTCCCATTGACTCTAAAGATCTCCACTTTGACTTTAGCTTTCCCGGAAACATCCGTAATCGAGAGTTGAATAAGAGAACAAGGTCACCTTCTTTGAATTCTTTGTTCCGGATATACTTATCATGTGGGTACTTCATCTTGTCCTTATACAAGGACGAACTGGAGTAAGCATGGAACCGGAACTCAACAAGTTCATTCAATTGCTCCACCCGATTGGCAGCCGCATCCCACTCAAGGTACAACTTCTTCAACGCCCATATGGCTTTATGCTCTAATTCCACCGGGAGGTGACTTGCTTTATCAAACGCCAACAGATACAGAGACATACCAATTGGAGTCTTGCAAGCTGTTCTATAGGCCCATAAAGAATCATCAAGTTTCCTTGACCAATCAGTCCTGTTTGTATTGACAGTCTTGGATAGAATAATCTTGATCTCCCTGTTCGAGACTTCAACCTGTCCGCTTGCCTGGGGTGATAGGGGTTGACACCTTATGAGTGACACCATACTTGTAAAGTGTCAAAGGCTTTGTTGCAAAAATTAGAACCCCCATCACTAATGATGGCCCTTGGGGTGCCGAACCTTTTGAATATGTTTTTCTTTAAGAAAGCCACCACACTTTGTGCTTCATTGTTGGGCATAGCCACAACTTTAACCCATTTGGAAACGTAATCCACAGCAACAAGAATATAGGTGTTCCCACACGAACTCAGAAATGGACCCATAAAGTCAATGCCCACACATCGAAAATATCAATCTCAAGGATGGTAGTGAGAGGCATCTCATTCTTCTTGGAAATCCCACTGGCCCTTTGGCAATCATCACACCGCTTAACAAGCTCGCTAGCGTCTTTGTACAAGGTAGGCCAATAGAATCCACAGCTTAGGACCTTTGTAGGAGTTCTCGCCCGACCATGGTGACCACCATAGGGCGAAGAATGACAAGCTTCAAGAATACCCAATTGCTCTTCTTCTGGAACACATCTCCTGATAACACCATCAGTGCAAATTTTGAAAAGAGAGGGCTCGTCCTAATAATAATCCAAGCAGTCCCATTTGAGCTTCTTCCTTTGGTTTGAAGAGAACTCATTCGGGACAATTCCGCTCGCAAGATAGTTAGCCACAACGGCGAACCAAGGCATCCCCGTAAAAGACATTGAAATGAGTTGTTCATCCAGAAACAAATCATTGATCTCAAGGTCATCATGGGGCCTCCCCTCCTCTTCCAAACGGGACAAGCGGTCCGCCACTTGATTCTCACTCCCTTTTCGGTCTATGATTTCAAGATCAAATTCTTGTAGAAGAAGTACCCACCGCATCAATCTAGCCTTTGAGTCCTTTTTACTCATAAAATAACGAAGCACCACGTGATCGGTGTGAATAATCACTTTGGTACCCATGAGGTACCGGCAAAACTTTTCCTTAACAAAGACAATGGCTAAGAGTTCTTTCTCGGTCACCGTATAGTTGACTTGGGCATCGTTCATGGTCTTACTAGCATAGTAGATCAGATGGAATAACTTGTTGATTCTTTGCCCCAATACCGCTCCTACCGCCACATTGCTAGCATCACACCTGAGCTCAAATGGTAAGCTCCAATTTGGTGCGGTAATGATGGGAGTGGTAGTCAACTTATAGTTGAGTAGCTCAAATTCCTTCATACAATCATCATTGAACGCAAATTTGGCATCCTTTTCCAACAACTTGCACAAGGGTTCACCACCTTTGAGAAATACTTGATGAACCAACGGTAAAACCCTGCGTGACCTAGAAAACTCCTCACTCCATTGACGGAAGTAGGAGGAGTGAGTTTTGATATCACATCAATTTTTGCTTTATCCACTTCAATTCCATTCTTGGAGATCTTATGGCCGAGGACAATGCCCTCCTCAACCATAAAGTGGCACTTCTTCCAATTAAGCACCAAGTTGGTTTCTTCACAACGTGCCAATACCTTATCAAGATTATCCAAACACTCTTGAAAAGAATCCCCCACAACAGAGAAATCATCCATGAAACCTCAAGGAATTCTTCCACCATATCCGTGAATATTTCCATTATACACCGCTAAAAAGTAGCCGGTGCATTATATAAACCAAACAGCATCTTTGAGAATGCAAATGTGCCATACGGACAAGTGAAGGTGGTCTTCTCTTGGTCTTCAGGTGCAATAAGAATCTGGTTATATCCAGAATACCCATCCAACAAGCAATAATAAGCACGTCCGGCTAGCCTATGCAACATTTGATCAAGAAATGGAAGCGGAAAATGGTCTTTCCGAGTCACTTTGTTGAGCTTCCTATAATCCATGCATACTCTCCAACCAGTGACAGTTCTTGTGGGGATCAACTCATTGTTGTCATTTGTAATCACAATCATGCCCCCCTTCTTTGGGACACATTGCACCGGTGAGGTCCATGAACTATCAGAAATGGGGTAGACAACCCCAGCATCCAACCATTTGATAATCTCTTTCTTGACTATCTCTTGCATGGCCTCATTCAACCTTCTTTGATGTTCCACGGAGGGTTTGGAATCCTCCTCCAATATGATTTTGTGCATGCAAAAGATGGGGATTATACCCCCAATATTCGCCAATGTCCAACCTATTCCCTTCTTCCTCCTTTGGAGCACCCCAAGGGTGGCATCTACCTGCACGTTAGTTAAGCACGAGGAAAGAATAACAGGTAAAGTGGAACAAGGGCCTAAGAACTCATACGTGAGGTGTGAAGGCAAAGGCTTCAACTCCAATGTGGGAGGCTCCTCGATTGAGGGCTTTGTTGGTGGAGTCTTCCGATTCTCAAGATCCAAGGAAAGTTTTCGAGGCTCAATAACACAGCTTCCAATGGGTCATCCATATTAATCATAGCACTTGTGTCTTCAACAATCACTTCGGTCACAAGATCCACAAACGAACACACTTCGTTGCTATTAGGCTGCCTCATTGACTTGCAAACATGGAACACGACTTTTTCATCGCCCACCCGGAAGGTGAGCTCCCCAGCTTCCACATCAACTAAGTCCTTCCCTGTAGCTAGGAAAGGTCTCCCCAATATGATTGGCACCATGTATTCAACCTCACAATCAAGTATCACAAAATCTGCGGGAAGTATGAACTTGTCGACCCGAACTAGCACATCATCAATTATCCCCAATGGCCTCTTCATTTTCCGGTCCGCCATTTGCAACCTCATGGATGTGGGTCTTGGTTGTCCAATCCTCAATGCCTTGAACACAAAGTAGGGCATCAAGTTAATGCTTTCCCCCAAGTCACAAAAAGCTTTGGCGAAATCGGCACTACCAATAGTGCATGGGATTGTAAAGGCACCGGGGTCTTCTAACTTTGGAGCCATGGAGTGCACAATGGCACTCACTTGATGTGTCATTTTGATCATTTTACAGTTCATTGATCTCTTCTTTGTTACCAAGTCCTTCATGAACTTGGCATATCCCGGCATTTGTTCTAGAGCTTCAACCAAAGGCACATTTATGGACAAATTTTTCATCATATCAATGAATTTCTTGAATTGGTTCTCATTGTTTTGCTTTGCGAGCCTTTGAGGATATGGTGGAGGAGGCCTTGTCAAAGGAGCCTTGTCTTTAGGCACTACCATTTCCGATATGTCTATCACATGTTCCCTAGACGGGTTCACATCATTTTGTGTCTTCTCCACGTTGTCATCAATATCTATCCTCACTTCATCATTCCCATTCTCATCATTTACTTGCACATCATTGCTTGGCTCATCATCATCTTGCACCAACACATCATCTTGCACCAACACATCATCACTCACAATCTTTCTTGGATTAGAGGTACTAGCAACTCCACATCTACCACTTCTTGTAGTCACCGCCATAGCATGGCCCGTATTGTTCCCACCCTTCGGGTTTACTACCGTATCACTTGGTAGTGCCCCCTTAGGGCGAGTATTCAAAGCTTGAGAAATTTGGCCAAGTTGGACTTCCAAGTTGCAGATAGAAGTCTTGTGGGAGGCTAATTGGGCATCGGAATCGGCATTTTTCTTCATCATTTTCTCGAACATGGTTTCAATCCATCCCATCTCATTGTTAGAAGAGCTAGGACCTTGTGACGGATATGGAGGCGGGTTGTTCGGTTGTTGATACATCGGGGCCTTTGAAAGCCCGACCCCCGATTCCCTTAATTATTATTGTTCCAACCCCCTTGATTGTTATTGCCTCCCCAATTACTATTATTGTTGCCACCCCAATTGCCTTGATTTCCTTCATTACCCCAATTTTGATTGTTGTTTTTCCCCCAATTGCCTTGGTTGTTGTTGTTGCCACTATTCCAATTTCCTTGTTGACCTTGATTGCCCTAATTTCCTTGGTTTCCCTGTGATCTCCACTGTTGTTGATTCGGAGCATTGCCCCGTTGACCTTGATAATTGTTGACATACTGAACCTCTTCACTTTGATCATCATATGAATCATTTTGATTGTACCCACTACCACTTTGCTCAAATTTCTGGATTGTTTTGAACTTGTTGACCTCGTTGCCTTCTCTTGTTGATCATCATATTCACTCCTTCCATGGTATTCACTTGTTTTATCCCTTGAACTTGTTGTAACTGAGCTTTGGCCAATTGGTTCATGGTAGTAGTCAACTCGGCTGCTATAGCTTGGCCATGGTCATGTAGCTCCTTGTGTAAGTGAATAACATTAGGGTCACCTTGTGGCACATTAGCTCTACTTTGCCACGCCGAAGAGGTATCCACCATCTCATCAAGTATTTCACATGCTTCGGTATATGGTGTTTTCATTAAGTTCCCCCCGACGAGTTGGTTAACCACACATTGGTTTGTTGTGTTGATTCCCCGGTAGAATGTTTGTTGGATCATGGCTTCGGTCATATCATTATCCGGACATTCTTTACCCGTCGTCCGATACCTTTCCCAAATAGCGATTCATTTGGCTCTTGTTTAAAAGCAAGGATCTCATCTCTTAGCGTCTCCATATGTCCCGGAGAAAAGAACTTTGCGACGAACTTCTCGGCCAACTCATCTCAAGTGTGTATGAAATGGTTGGGCAACCTCTCAAGCCAATCCAAAGCCTTCCCTCTTAGAAAAAATAGGAAAAGCCTTAACGTCAATGCGTCCTCGGAGACATTAGTTTGCTTTCTCCCCCAGCACGTGTCAACAAAACCTTTGAGATGCTAATAAGCGTTTTAGTGTGGAGCTCCGGTGAATAAACCCCTCTGTTCCAATAGTGTAAGCATGACATTGGTTATTTGAAAGTTGCCCGCCCTAATCCGGGGCGGGATTATTGCACTCGCATAGCCTTCATTTGGTAACACCCTGTGTGCTGCCCTTAGAGGAGGTGGGGGAGGGTTTGGGATGTTGTCATTAGGTGGGCGACGTCTCCTTTAGACTTGAGGTTCGGGTTGAATCTCATCCACGTGATCATCATCTACCTCCTCCCCAATGGCAAATTTCCGAGGGCTTCGTTGTTAAGAGATATTTGGTACCTAAAAGTAATTCACAAACAAATTAGAAAAATGGAAGGAAAGAAAAACAAAACACACAAATACTTAGATATATAGCTAAAACCGTCTAACTCCCCGGCAACGGCGCCAAAAATTGATCGGTTCCAAGCCTACACTACTATTTGAGTAGAGAGGGTGGTTGATGCAGTTTTACCCAACTAGGTCAGGATCGAATCCACAGTGAGTTAATTTGTTTGGAATTAGGTTTAAATCTAAGTCTAGATGCGGGTTTTGCTCTTAATTACACTTCCACACACTTTGGGATTGATTCTACTTCTAACGCTATTCTATTGTATGCAATATTTGAAACTAAGTATAATATTTTTGTTGTTGATTTTCAAGGGTTTAAAGAGACTAGGGTAGTGACTTCTACCTAGGTGGATATCTAACGGGTATCAAGAAACTAGGGCAATCGTGTGATTAGTTGGGATCGTAATATAGCTATCACACCCGGGTACTCACTCTATACCTCTCGGTAGTTTGAGTGATTTTGCCCAATTTGGCTTTCTCAAGTCCACTTGGGTATTCATGCAATTCAAGTGATATTAGCTCAAGTCAGGTATTATTATCTCTAGGTTTAACCCTTTAATTGGGGCTATCAATTTCTTGAGTTCAACCCAATTCCTTGTTAGCCTAGTTTTCCTAGACTTAGTCCCTCTTTCTCAAGTAGAGACTAAGTCATAAAGGCATGAATCAGTGTTTGCAACCACTAATTCTATAATTCTAGCAAGAACAAGGCTAAATATCACTATCCCATACACATTCAAGCCCTAAAATTCAATACCCATTAAATACTCACACTAGGGTTGGATCACAACCCTAGCTATGGGTCTAGCTACTCATGGAAATAACAGAAATCAAAGATGAAAAGAAGATAAAATTCATAATACTAGATTAAAAGATGAAAATCTAATGTTAAAAGATGAATCTAGTACAAAATTTCCAAAAGCACTAAACTCAGCCGTCTCAGGTGCTCTTCTAATACATAACATAACCTAAATATGACAAAAAGTTCTATTTATACTAACCTGAAATTTTCGGACAAAAATACCCTGCAGAGGTTGTGCCGCCATGTAATTCTAAGCGCGGCCACATTCATGCTTTCGCAGCCGCGTAATTCTGATCGCGGTCCGCATTCTTCAAAATCTGGATCTGGGTTGAGCTGAGTTTCACTGACTGCATAATTTCAACCGCGGCCGCGTAGGGGACTTCTACGGCCGCACAATTCTGATGCGGACCACACTTCTTTCTTTTGCTCAAGTTGTGAGCTCTCTGAACGTCATGCATCGCAGTCCGCATAATTTCCATCGCGGCCGCGGAGAGACTTTCGCGGCCGCACATTTCTGGTGCAGTCTGTGCTTATCATTTCGCCTGAAAATGCAACTCTCTAAATCTCCCTTTCGCGGACCGCGTATTCCTGATCGCGGCTGCATTGTGGCTTTCGCGGCCGCACAATATTTGTGCGGTCCTTTCAGATCTCTTGGCCCAGTCTTGGTTTTTGTTCAAGTTTTGCCTCCTTTATGAGTTGATTATGACTCTTTTGGCTCATTTTGAACAATTCCTGCAAGCAAGCATATTACATTAGTTTTTGGGAATACCTTCATGCATTTTTGGCCCAAAACACTAGTAAAAGAGAGCAAATAATAGGTTAAAATCCCTACTTATCAGCACCCTCCTCTAAAATAATCTTGTGCATGCAAAAGGCAGGACTTATGCCCCGGATATCCGCCAAAGTCCAACCGATTGCTCTTTTTCTCCTTTGTAGCACCTCGAAAGTTGACTCTAGTTGCACGTTAGTTAAGCACGAAGAAAGGATAACTGGTAAAGTAGAGGAAGGGCCAAGGAATTCATACTTGAGGTGCGGGGGAAATGGCTTTAGCTCCAAGTAGGAGGCTCCTCGATTAAGGGCTTTATTGGAGGAGTCTTACTATTTTCAAGATCCAAAGATAGTTTTCGTGCCTCATAAGTGTACGAACCCATTCCTTGCAATGCATTTACACACTCTACATATCCATCACTCTCCTCATCATCATCTAGGTTGAGCAAAATGGCTTCCAAGTTGTCCTCAACTTTTATTGTTGCGCTAGCATCATCAACTATCACGTCGGTCACCAAATCGACAAATGAACAAACTTCATTAATATTCGGTTGCCTCATTGATTTGCAAACATGGAAGACCACCTTTTCATCACTCACCCGGAAGTGAGATCACCGGCCTCCACATCAACAAGCGCATTCCCCGTAGCAAGGAAAGGTCTACCCAAAATGATTGGCACCTCATAGTCAACTTCACAATCTAAATCACAAAATCTGCTGGGAGGATGAACTTGTCAACTCTGACCAATACATCATCAATAATGCCCAAAGGCCTCTTCATTGTCCGATCCGTCATTTGCAACCTCGTGGATGTGGGTCTTGGTTGCCCAATTACCAAAGTTTTGGACACAGAGTAGGGCATCAAGTTGATACTTGCCCCGAGATCACATAATGCTTTGGCAAAATCAGCGCTCCCAATAGTGCAAGGGATTGTGAAAGCGCCCGGATCTTCCAACTTTGGAGCCATTGAGTACACAATATCACTCACTTGATGAGTCATCTTGATGGTTTCACAGTTCATTGATCTTTTCTTGGTTACCAAATCTTTCATGAATTTTGCATATCCCGGCATTTGCTCCAATGCCTCAACCAATGGCACATTTATGGACAAACTCTTCATCATATCAATAAACTTTTTGAATTGGTTCTCAGTGTTTTGCTTTGCAAGCCTTTGAGGGTACGGAGGAGGAGGCCTTGGCATTGGTGCCTTAGCCTTTTGCACCACCGGTTTCGGAATGTCAATCACGTGTTCCCTAGACGGGTTCACCTCTTCTTGCGTCCCCTCCACACTTTCATCTATATCAATTCTCACTTCTTCATTAGCTTGAACCACATTGCTTGGGATTTCATCCTCTTGAACCACAATATCTTCATCACCAATCCTTCTTTAATTTGAGGTGGGTGCATCTCCACCTTTTCCACTTCTAGTAGTCACGGCCATAGCATGTCTCGTATTATTCCCACCCTTCAGGTTTACCACCGTATCACTAGGTAGTGCCCCTTTATCATGAGCGTTCAAAGATTGTGAGATTTGGCCTAATTGAACCTCCAAATTCCGAATAGAAGTGTTGTGCGAGGATATTTGAGCATCGGAGTCGGCATT
Organism: Nicotiana attenuata; assembly: GCF_001879085.1. Taxonomy (NCBI): domain Eukaryota; kingdom Viridiplantae; phylum Streptophyta; class Magnoliopsida; order Solanales; family Solanaceae; genus Nicotiana; species Nicotiana attenuata. Next base: position 10,756,274 of record NC_031989.1, read on the forward strand.
CTTCTCCATCATCTATTTAAACATGTTTTCAATTCTACCCATCTCATTGAAAGAAGAACTCGGGCCTTGAGAAGGATAGGGAGGTGGATTGCTTGGTTGTTGGAACATCGGAGGCCTTTGAAAACCCGGCCCCCGGTTGTTGTTGTTGTTCCACCCTCCTTGATTATTGCCTCCCCAGTTGCCTTGAATGTTGTTAACCCAATTGCCTTGATTACCAAATTGCCTTGATTTCCTTGATTGTTCCAATTGCTTTGATTAGAATTACCGCCACTCCAATTACCTTGGTGGTTTTGGTTGTTCCAATTACCTTGGTTCCCTTGTGACCTCCATTGTTGTTGATTTTGCCCCTGAGCATTGTTTCTTTGATCTTGATAATTATTGACATATTGAACTTCTTCATCTTAATCATTGAATGGATCACCTTGAACATAACCACTATCATCTTGCATAAATTGCTCCCGACGATTTTACATTTGTTGACCTTGTTGCCATCTTTTGTTTACCATTATATTCACACCTTCCATTGCATGCACTTGTTTCGGCCCTTGAACTTGTTGAAGCTGAGCCTTGGACAATTGATTCATGGTAGTTGTCAACTCGTCTATAGCTTGCCCATGGTCATGTAGCTCCTTGTGTAGGTGAATAACATTAGGGTCACCTTGTGTCACATTGGCTCTACTTTGCCACGCCGAAGAGGTATCCGCCATCTCATAAAGAATTTCACAAGCTTCGGCATATGGCATGTTCATGAAGTTACCCTTGGCGAGTTGGTTAACCACACAATGATTAGTTGTGTTGATCCCCCTATAGAAGGTCTCTTGGATCATGGCCTCAGTCATATCATTGTTTGGGCACCCTTTAACCATGGTACAATATCTTTCCCAAATCTCGTGCAATGGCTCATTGGGTTCTTGCTTGAAGGAAAGGATCTCATCCCGAAGCGTTGCCATATGTCCCGGAGAGAAGAATTCGAAAATAAACTTTTCTGCCAACTCATCCCAAGTGGTGATGGAATGGTTGGGCAACCTCTCTAACCAGTCCAATGCTTTTCCCCGTAGATAAAAGGGAAAAAGCCTCAACCTCAGCGCGTCCTCAGAAACATTTGTTTGCTTGCTCCCCCAACAAGTATCGACGAACCCCTTGAGATGCTTGTAGGAATTTTGATTCGAAGCCCCGGTGAAGAAACCCCGTTGTTCAAGCAGTGTAAGCATCACATTGGTGATTGGGAAGTTGCCCGCCCTAATGCGGGGCGGGACTATAGCACTTGCATAACCCTCGTAAGTGCACATTTCCGATGGGCTCGTTGTTGAGAGCCATTTTCGTAGCTAGAATCAATTCAAACACAAATTAGTAACTTGGAAGGAAAGAAAGACAAAACACACAAAAACCTAGATATATAGCCAAATCCGTTTAACTCCATGGTAAAGGCGCCAAAAATTGATCTCGGCCAAATCCACACCACAATTAAGTAGCGAGGCGTTCGATGCAATAATAACCCAACAAAGGTCGGGATCGAATCCACAGGGAGTTAGAATATGGGATTAGGTGTATATCTAAGTTGATTGCAAGTTTTGGCTTAAATTGTACTTCCACAATGTTGATTGGTGTATTACTTCTACTTTACTCTATTGATTGCAAAGATAAAACTAAAGGACAATATTTTTGGTTTTGAGTTGTTTTTCAATTGATAAAGGATGTCACGATCCAAAATTCACTAAGGGTCGTGATGGCGCTGGACACCACTGTCAGGCTAGCAAACACCGAGAAGTTAATTAAATTCCCATTTTAGTATTTATTGAAATTATTTCTTTTGTACATTAAACAATAAATATGAAATTCATTAAATAATAATGATGTCTTTAACAACCTTAATATTGAATAATCCCATAATCATCCCAGAACCCGGTGTCACAAGTGCATGAACAATTTCTATGGAAAAACAAGATGTAACACGATAATTGTCCGGAATATAAAATTGGACAGAAAGGAAAATACAATATAGTACTCTGAAGGAGACTCGGCCGTCTGCGGGTCGTCTCGAGAGGATCAGCTCACCTAAGTCTCCGTATCAAATATGCCGCTACGCCTGACTCGGCCACTGGTCATACATGTTCCTGTGCAACAAAATTGCACAACAAGTGTAGTATGAGTACAAAAACAACGTGTACCCAGTAAGTATCCTGCCTAACCTCGAAGAAGTACTGACAAGAGGTCGACTTCGACGCTTACTAATGGTCCAATAATATCATTATAGTAAAGAAGCTGATAAGTATGAAACAGGGCAAATATATGAAATAAACATGTATAAAACACATAGTTGTCACACCTCCTTTTTCCGACCCCCGGAAAGGGTATAAGGGAGTTTTTTCCAACTTAAAGTGACAATCGAAACGGGAATATTTTTATTTAATCCAGAGTCGCCACTTGGGATAATTGTATGGTGTCCCAAGTCACCGGTTCAAATCCCGAATCGAGGAAAAGATTGACTCTGTTTTACAGTCCGCGAACACATAAATCCGGGTAATGAATTCTGTTAACCCGGGAGAAGGTGTTAGGCACTCCCGAGTTCCGTGGTTATAGCACGGTCGCTTAAACTATCATAATTGGCCTATTATCTGATTTTAATACATGTTCTAGCCTATGGTATAATTTTTAAATTATTAACCGCTTTTAATTATTTTAAGGAAGACTTCAACGTCATCTAAAACACGTCTTTGGACCACGTCACATGAAATGCACCCGCAGTCCGAGACACATTTTATTTAACGTTGTTAAGATTTGGATTTGGGTCACATGAAATGCACACCCGAGTTTAGGAAGGTAATTTTTAAAATAGCACGTCTAAAGCAACTACGCCCTTTCAACTTTGCGAGGGCCATGAAAATTCGCTAATGGCACACCTCGATTTCTAAAAAAAAGGTTAAAATTTAAAAAGCTAAAGGGATTTTCGAATTTATCTAAAGCCAATGCCTAAGTTCAATTGGAAACCAGCGAATTGCAATTGCAAAACTACTCAACTCATTTCGAATATAACTTGGGCCAGTAGCAATCCTCAATGGACATAACCATATCGAAAGGAAAAAGGGCCATATATGATAAAGCAAACAACGGTCCAATCCACAAAGGCCTTCAGGCTTGGGCTCAAATGACCCCAAATTGATGAAACAACAAGCACCTCACGGGGTGTGTAATTGAATCCGAATTCGACTGTTATTCAGCTGGGCCAGCGTTTGGCCCAGCTCTTATGATCCAAATGGTTCATACCCAAATCAAATAATGCAAATCAACTGACGTTAATATGGAACATGAGATCGAATTGACAAATTTAAACTATGATTTTAAACATTCAACACAAATTTACTAAGCTAAATTTCTAATTTTATCTTTATGCATCTTTGGGTCAAAACTGCTACAAGAGCAATCCAGGAGCCAAACTGATGAACTACTGGGCTTAAGAAACAAGCCCAAATAGCAATGGCAGGCCATCTCCCTTGCAAATGACCTCATAATTCAAAGCTCAAGGAGCCCAAACCCTGTAAAGAACGAGGCTGAGGATTCCAGACTCAACATTGAGTCCATGCTAAAGCAAAACGACCCTTTACACTCAAACAAAGACTGATAAATCTCGTCACTACCCAATAACTAGCACACCAGGAAACTTTGAATACTACTGAGAACACATGCTCGACTTCAGACTAACAAACATTCATGCTTGGATTCAAACTTGAGCTAAATTTCAGACACAACATGGAACTTCAAACCAACTAACTCTTTCTCAATACCAAATAGTAACAAAATCTAAAGAAATAATCAGCACCCAAACTCTTTAAAGAGCACACATTAATTTGTACAGCGTACTAAAGCCATGGGACAACTAAGATAACATGTATGATTCAGGAATTATTACATAACACTAAAGACATAAAATAGAGCAAGTGGAATGGAATTCAATTGCGACTCATATTCAGCCAGGTTCCAACTCGAAGTACATCATTTGTTGACAATGATTTGGAAAAATACCTAAATGTAAGAGGAAAGCAAAAAAAAGTGAGGATTCAATAAAGAGCAAGCAGCAGAACAGAGCCCCAAGTTTAGCAGTAAAACAGTAAAAACAGCTTAAAACGATTGATGAAACAGTGGATGAGCAGCAGATCACAAACCATCTTCAAACCAAAACACAAACCATTTCTCAAGCCAAAACTTAAATAAGCAGAACTTTTGGTAGTTTCAACAGTGGAATGCAGGATTTCAGAAGTTTTTTCAAAAAGCTCAGCCGTCTTCAATTTTCAGTATTTTTAAGTCTCTAAAAATCTGACTTGCTAGTGAAGTAAAGATGCCTTTATAGGCAAGGTATTAGGGCAGCAAAAAATGCATTTAGTTTTGCACTTCTACCCTTTTTGAATTCTCATTTTTGCTTAGATATCCTTTAGGTCAGAAATCAAATTTCACATTAGTCCACACCCCAGCTTCCAAGAAGCTTCCTCAGTTAGTTACAGATTATTCCCTCACCTAGATTTCCTAAATTACCCCTTAAACAACTATTATTTACCCTCTGAAACCAGAACAGATATGGGTCAAAGTTGACCCAAGGTTTAATTAACCCAAGACCCAGCCCAAACCATGAGCCTGTACTAACAGCCCAAATTGAGTTTTCAAGTTCCGAACTTAGTAGGAATCTTTCAAACAAACCGGCCCTTGAATTTTTAGCAGAAAAAAAAAATTCACTTAGAGAAGCTCGGAAACAGTTATTTAGTAATTAAATCGACTAATTAATCAGATTATACCAGAACCATAACATTAAACATTAAAAAGAACGAGAAGAGAAGAAACAGAAGGAGGCAGGTTCAAGAATGAAACAGACAACGGAGACGAAGGAGCAAGAACAAAGAAAATACCTCGATGGCCATACGGATAGGGCTTGATAAACCTCAGGCGACTCCGATTTGACTCGAAACTGGTATTAACCGTATGTTCTCTTTGAGAACAAACGAGCAATACTCGTTTCAAGCCCAATCGTTCATAAGAACTTGAGGACTTGAGAGATTTTCTTCTCCTTCGATTTTAGATTTGAAACAGGTCCGATTTGGCGAGGATTTGGGGAAAATGGTGGTGGATTGGGGCTGAGGGAAGGGTGATGGTTGCATGGCTAGATTTTGGTGGTATTTGAGCTCTGCCGCCGGCCGGAAATGGCGAAGAAATTCAGGGCAGCGGATTAGGGTTCCTGAGATGGGGAAAGATGAATTGAAGGGGCTTGGGAACTAACCGTCTCTTAGGAGTTTCGGACATTCTTAAACAATATTAGAGAAGTTTTTAGGCCGTTAGATGAAACGAGATGAAAGGCCATGATTTATTGAAGCTTATGAACTCAAAACGACACAGTTCCACTCCCGTACTACATCGTTTCCATGGTCTTGGGGAATGAATGCTTTGGGCCGGGTATGGGCATGGTTCAGACGGGTATTTGATGTGAGAAGACTTGGGCTTGTGGAATAAACAAATAAAAGGGCCCAAAATCTGAACCTTTCCACTTCTTTTCTTTTTAATTATTTCAAAATTCTTTTCTTTTATCAAAATTAAAATAAAACCTAAACTAAATCCTAACCCCAAATTATACTACCAAATTAAGTTGATTACTCAAAATAATACTTACCACAACTGATTAATTACCAAATTAAAAAAGAAAACCACAAAATTCGAAACTACGTGCAAAAATGAGTTATTTTTGTGATTTTTCAATTTTTGTAACACAACTAAATTACTAATTAATTTAAAAATGCAAGATTAAATCCTAAATGCAAATGCAATGTATTTTTATATTTTTCATGAATTAAATAAAATAAACGTGCACAGACAAATGCAAGCACTTAACAAAAGATGCTACAAAAATCCACGAAATTGCAAACAATGGGAAAAATTTATTTTTGTTTGAATTTATGGGAATAATTCATATAGGGCAAAAATCACGTGCTCACAGCTGCCCCTCTTTGCTCGGAAACACGGAGAGTTTTCGTGCAAAGATAAAGTGAGCGCATACGAGCGATTTTTGCCCGTTTGAATACTCCGTGGGAAGCATTTTTGAAAGACCTTGACCGCACCCTGCTTCCGAGGTTTCCTACATATCCTCGGCTATAAAGGAATCAGGTCAGTGTAGTTCGGGAAGTTTCGGTAGCTGGGACTACCATGAAGCTGTGATTTCACTGTTGCTGCTGCTGCTACTGCTTACTGAACTCCTTATTACACCATGATAAAATAAAAGAAGCTAGACTAAACTGTGATTTATGCATTACAAGAATCCTATCTGTATCTTCGAACTTGATCTTGCAGTTCCTGTTGCCCTGTTGACTTGTATTCTCCAGGTGAAATTCCTTTTGTTGCCGACTTGAATTGTAATCTGAGACGCTTTTCCTTTTCTCCAGGTGGACTCCTGATTGCTGAACTTGAACCGTCTTCCTTCGAACATTGCTGCTTTCCCTTCGTTCTTCAGGTGGGCTCCTGATTACCAATACTTGAATTGCTGCTTTGTTCTTCAGGTGGGCTCCTGATTATCAACACTTGCACTGCTTTGTTCTTCAGGTGGGCTCCTGATTACCAACACTTGAATTGCTGCTTTGTTCTTCAGGTGGGCTCCTGATTACCAACACTTGACTTGCTGCTTTGTTCTTCAGGTGGGCTCCTGATTACCAACACTTGAATTGTTTTGTTCTTCAGGTGGGCTCCTGATTACCGACACTTGAATTGTTTTGTTCTTCAGGTGGGCTCCTGATTACCGACACTTGAATTGATGCTTTGTTCTTCAGGTGGGCTCCTGATTACCGACACTTGAATTGCTTTGTTCTTCAGGTGGGCTCCTGATTACCGACACTTGAATTGCTTTGTTCTTTAGGTGTTCTTTAGGTGGGCTCCTGATTACCGACACTTGAATTGCTTTGTTCTTCAGGTGGGCTCCTGATTACCGACACTTGAATTGCTTTGTTCTTCAGGTGGGCTCCTGATTACCGACACTTGAATTGCTTTGTTCTTCAGGTGGGCTCCTGATTACCAAGACTTGATTGCTTTGTTCTCCAGGTGGGCTCCTGATTACCAACACTTGAATTGCTTCTTTGTTTTTCAGGTGGGCTCCTGATTACCGACACTTGAATTACTTTGTTCTTCAGGTGGGCTCCTGATTTCAACAAAATAGACAAAACAAAGAAAATTTTCTGCCCCAGTTGGTAGCTGGGCATATCTGTGAGTGTTAACTGAATCATGTTACCGAATGACATTTTAAATCTAAATTATATCTTCTAAAGGTATGACTTCCGCTAAATCTTGTTATCTAATGGAACTCTTAAAGCTAAGTCCCATTATCCAGGAAGGTCCTGAAAACTCCTAATTGAGTCCTATCTCAAGCATGAAAACTTTGAAGCCAACTTATATTCCTTTGGGGGTATATTTATGCTAGATTTTGCTACTCATGATTGTTTTGAATTTTAAACTAGGTCCCATTTTCCAGGAGGGTCCTGAGAATTTATGGTCAAACCTGTCTGGTGCTTGCTTTCCCTTACGGAGGGTTTCTCCGAAACAAACGAAATTTTCTGCCCCTGTTTCAATCAAAGAAAACTTGTGAATTTAAACATGGTGGTTGGTTTGTGGCCTTGAACTTTGAGGGCGATTGCTCCTTCACTTCCTTCGATTTCAACTCGAAAGACCTTGCCTGTTTATTGACTGACCGCTTTTCTCTATCACCTTTATCATGGAGAATACCTCTGATCCGTTCAAACCCAATACCATTCATCTGTTGCATTGTGCTCTTGCATTGACATGTACTGAACCTTTGTGTTTCTCATGATTCCCAAAGCACGTCAATCGCCATCCACTCAGCGCGCATGCTGTTCTTTCTTGACTTAAATCACTGGCCTTGGCCTTGAGGTCTATTGCTCCATCGCTTGCCATGATAACTTTGATTTCCGCCTAGAAGACCTTGCTTGTCACTGGTTAACCACTTTCTTTGTCAATCTTATCACAGAAAATACCTTTGATCCATTCCAACCCGACACCCTCTATTTGTTGCGTTGTTCATGAATGGACATATACCGATCCTTTGTATTTCACATGAATCTCAAAGCACGTTGATTGTTACCAACTTAGTGCGCTTGCTGTTCTTTCCTGACTTATGACACTTTGATGTGCTCGTCGGATCCCGTTTTGTGCAATTGGAAAGCTGGTGGCAAATTTTGAAGTCATTTCTCACTTGTTCTGACCAAACAGACTCAGGAAGAGGAAGTAAACAAGACAAAAGGAACAGAGTAAAGGACAATGGAAAGAGATGATTCCTAACAAGAAAACTACAAAGTAGAAACCTATCAGATGTGGATACCAACTCTAATGACCATGACATGCACCTTTGGATTAAGTGGCCTAATCTGTCCAACAAAAATGATGTCCAACTCTTGTTGTACCTCTAAAACGTGAAACTGGGCTTCAATGCTCCGATTATCCAATCTGATTTACGATCCTTATTCGACTTGTGGTGCCCGAAGGGTTTTTCACCATCAAGCCTCTCTCATTTTGTTCTTTTTCTCAACTCACCATCGCCTTATGGTGCCTGTGAAGGTTTTCACCAATAAGACTGTAATGTGGCTTTTGGACAGGTTTAGAAAGAAAAGATATTATAAAGGCTCAAAAATAACTATGACAACAGGGTTAATTTATTTACAACTTTTGGAATCCATTCTAAAAACTTTGCCCTAATTTCTAAAACAAGGATTTTGATTCTCTTTTTCCTTTTCTTTTGATGGAGTTACTAAGAAAGACCGCCCCACTCTCGACTTCGTGGGATTATGAAACTTAATTTTTTTTTTTGGTATGACCGAACCCTGAGGCTGCGTACGTATCTTGTGGTGACAAGAATCAGGTCAAATGTAGTTCACAAGACTACTTTTGTTTTTGCTATTTTTCTTTTTTCTTTTCTTTTCTTTCTTTTCCCTTTTTATCTCTATTTTTCTTTTCTTTTTTTTTTTTGAATTTTCCTTTTGGTATGAACCTTTTCAAATAAACCTATTGGGACATAATTTTTTTTTATGACTGTAACTTGATTCCAAAAGAGGGGAGGTCAAGGAAACTAGTACAGGCTCAAGAGGGTATCAAATGGTATAAGTGTTTGGGTAGCTGAAAGAGGGCCTCCTAATCCCGGAAAATGCCAAGTACAACACATGCAACTTGAAATAAAAATTGAAGATCATGCACAATATTTCTTTTGCGGCTTCGACGTTGATATCACTGATATGCCTTCCACTTTTCTTTAGCGCCTTGTCAAGTACAGAACCCTCGTAGGGTGATTTCCTTTTCACAATGGATATCCTCCGTCAATTCGGAGAAAACTTCCTTGACTTTATCTTGTTACTTGAGATGCATTTGAACTGAAAGTTGCTTGCTTCAAATTGCCCGGGATGCACTCTCCTTTAACGAATTCTTTCCACCCTATTAACTCCCCAAATTATCTGCCCCAGTTTCACACAGTTCGGGCTTCAAATGATCTCAAAATGCCTTTACTTATTTCCCTCAAATGTCCCTATCATCTTCAAAATTGTTTCATTGCTTCATGACTAAACTAACTTTAAGACGAGGCCTAGAATTATGCGTGCATGTCATGTCACTAAAGCCAGCATGAAAAGAACTATAAAAGGAGAACAAAACTAAACAAAAAAATGACTAGAAATAACAGAAGACAGGAAATTGCATTAGGCGGACGGTGAAACGGTTCGAACAACAAACAAGAAAACTAAAATGGGGTTACAACCCTGGAACAAACCTAGACAACACTAAACGAGTTACTACGACTAAACAAACCAGGCAAAATAAAAGAATAGAAGGGTTTGAGTCACAAGACAATATCCGGATTACAACCCTGAAATAACCCGGACAACAGAAATAACAACAAAATGAACCACCAAGACTCCTCCCTGGCTAGCCAAAGAATGAGCGTCTTTCCAATTACCAAGCTCAACATCTTAGCCATTGAGCTCCACATTAATATTACCAAGACCGTTACCAATTTCAATATCATTAACTTCAACAAGTGGCTCCTTGACTCCTTTGACCAACCCTTCGTCATTGCCAACCATCCCAACAATCTGTATGTTATCATCTACCTGTAGAGGATTACGTGTGACACTTGGGGTATTACTGCCTTGGACCAAAATTATTCCTTCTTGAATCATTCTTTCTATTTTCCTTTTCAAAGAACGACAATCTTCAATGCTATGCCCTTGTACATTAGAGTGGTACATGCACCGTACAGTAGGATCAAATCCTTTTGCATATGGGTCCGGCGTATAGCCGAGGAGCGGCTCAATCAGGTCAGAATATTTCAACTTTTCAAACAAGTTTGTGTAGGACTCTCCAATGGGCGTGAAGTTATCTTTTTGCCTTTGTTTCCCTCCGTGCCCCAATTTTCTAGGGTTGTTGGATGCTCGAAAATGCTGCGGAGGCAAAAGTGCATTATGCGGTGCTGGCGCTCGCCATGAGGAATGACCAGTGGTTGGACAGATGGTCGGACTTTGTTCGGAGGATAATACTGAGGTGGATTATGTGGAGCTCGGGGAGGTTCATGGGGTCGGTATTGAGGCTGAAAGCGTTTAGCAAGAATGCCCACTGGATCTTGTCGTTGGGGGGGCTCAGCAACATCTTTTCTATCAATGGGAGGACTGTCCCGAGCAACTTGTTCGTTCCATCTGAACCAAAATTCCCTAAAACTTTCTTTGGGTTTCTTTTCCATCAGAGATAGGGAGGAGCAGTCTGGGACAATGTCTATATTGTACTGAAAGTGTCGCACAAAATCTTGAGCCATGTCATCCCATGTATGCCACTTACCAACATCTTGATGAGTATGCCATTCCAAAGCTGCCCCAGTCAGGCTCTCACTGACATACGCCATCAGCAACTCATCTTTCTCGCCAACACTTCTCATTTCAATGCAATAACCCCTCAGATGGGCTTCAGGATCTCCACGCCCATCATACACATTAAACTTTGGCATCTTAAACCCTTTCAGCTTTCTGGATAGCTCATCTCGCCCTTCTTTTCCCGTGAACTTTTCATTTTTCAACATGAGGCTCATTCCGAAGGCTCTGATTGTATGAGTCAGGAACCTTAGGGGTGATATTGGGCATCATGAGCTTTGAGTGGGTGTTCATTGTTGGGGATAGTGGATATGACAGGAGGGCAATTTTGGGGAAAGGTAATTGGAGGACGAGTGATGGAGCTACTAGGGTGGTTGGGAAAGCTGTGATAAGCAGGTGGATCTGGAGAGTATGGGGGATCATCTGGCACTATGACCGGAGTTTGGGTAAGGGCAGCATCTAGGAAGCTAGGTGGTGGCGGGGGTGGTACCTTCCCAGTCATCCAAGCCTGATACATGTCCGTCATGTGTTGTCTTAACATTCTTACCTCATCAGCCAACCCAATGTCCTGTTCAACCAACTGCTTTCGGGCACCGGTATCAACCAACTCAATTCTGTTGTTGTCTGCCATTGCCTTTTGACTTTATGTTGCAGAGAGGAGTTACTACTTCAAGAACCACAAACCAGCCACCCTTCTGCTATGAAGATAACAAAAATGAGGCCATTAGGTTAGCGTTAGAGCATTTAACATAAGGTAATCTCACATTATGTGCAATGCGCTTAGTCACAATTATCGGTTCTAACATGACTTCGAGGGTATGAAGGTCACATGGCATCATCCCAATTTATCCATTTTAATCTTCTCTTTCCTTTCTTTTCTAGCACTTCTTGGCTTGCTCATTTTCCTTCCTTCTTTTTTTTCTAATTTCGCTCTTTTCTTTCCTCCCATTTCTCACATCCCATAATTTCATGCGATTGCAATCAACAACTTCCTTACAACTATGCGATCGCAACACATCCTATGCGAACGCATTGAACAAAAATGGACTGCCCCCAAAAGCTTCTACGCGATCGCAATAGCACCTATACGATCGCAATGAACAAAATACCTGCAACTGAAACCTGCAATTTCTGCTATCTTTTAAGGCACAAAATGATCCGGTTGACCATCCAAAACTCACCCGAGGCCCTCGGGACCTCAACCAAACATGCCAACATATCCCGTAACATCATTCAAACTTGTTCCGACCTTCGGAACACTCAAAACAACATCGAAATATCAAATTTGCATCGGATTCAAGCCTAAGAATCCCAAAATCTTCTAGATTACGCTTTTGATAAAAAACCCAACCAAATCACGACCGAATGACCTGAAATTTTGCACACACATCCCAAATGACATAACGAAGCTACAACAACTCTCGGAATTTCATTCGACCCTCGGATCAAAATCTCACCTACCAACCGGAAATCGCCAAAATATCAACTTCGCCAATTCAAACTTAATTCTACTCCGGACCTCCAAAACCCATTCCGATCACGCTCCTAAATCACGAATCACCTCCCAAAGCTAATTGAACCATCGGAACTCGCATCCGAGCCCTCTAACACATAAGTCAACATCCGGTTGACTTTTTCAACTCCAACCTTCTTAAAAGAGACTAAGTGTCTCAAACGTTATAAAAAATCATTCCAAACCCGATCCGACCAACCCGATACCACAAAACACGGATAACGAAGCATAAAGAAGCAGAAATGGGGGAAACGGAGCGGTAACTCAAGAGACGACTGGCCAAATCGTCACATCCTCCCCAACTTAAACAAACGTTCGTCCTCGAACGTGCCCATAGTTGTTCCAAAAGCCAACCAATTGCTGAATAACCTTACCATGCATATACCCGGGGGGTGATCCCACGTCACCCTATCTCATATAGGTCTGATAACACATTGAAACTGAAATTTCACAACCCAATCTAGCCCATAAATCTTAGAACCACATTTCCAATTCCGAAATCATACACAAGATCAGAATCCTCACATCTATACTCAGAATGAGCCCGAACTAGTTGTAATAACCCATGCCTGCAATCTCCAGTGCAATTATCTGATATACCACATAACTCAAACACATGTAGCGATAACTTCCATTCACAGCAGCTGCACACAACAACCGAATACCGGTAGAAAGCCTCTTATCAACTAAAGTCTCATCCTAACACTTTCATATACTGCCAATGATAACTAAAACACGCGGTAAGCCATAACCATTTCTCAGGTCAACTGTTCATGAAGCCACTTCTCCTTGGCAATGACCATAGTAATTTTTCGAGCCGAACCTCGATATTATCCTTCCAACATGCTGGAATCGAATCCGTTCGTATTCATTAATGATCTAACCGATCCCCTCTAATCCAACACACCACTCTGGTGATATCACACATCAATATAGGTCTAAGCCACAACTTGCATAATACGCGCACCAATAAGCAACGGTCCGAACATACTCAAATCATGAAAATAACTCAAATGAAAGAGATGTACCTCAAGCTCACCAGTACCATCACAACACAAGGCTGAGAACCCGTCTCACATCATAGAAATAGAACACATGAATCTAACCCAAAAGGTCATATCTCTACGTAGCTTCGCTACAATGCGCGATCCTATCCAAACACTACTCCACATGAAACACCTTAAGTCACTATGCTCGAAATCGACAGCCACGCACAATTTAATGTCTGGCACCAAAGCCAATCATTACACCCGTAGTGAAAAAAATAACATATGCCATGCAACCCGATAGGACATAACCGATACGCCATTCACCGAGCAACACCCAATTACTCTTCTCGCTCGACTTCCACTATGAGACCCCAAATGAACCGTACCATATGTGCCCATAACCAACAAATCACAACACCTCGCAACACAGAAAGGTAACTCATTGATCTCCCCAGGTTACTAATAGGCTCAATAACAGTCGAATCGACACATCCCTCAACAATACAATTCGGAGCCAACCAAGCCGACTCAAGTCAGAACACGCATCCACATTGGCCTGCCAATGAACTCCTTATCAAGGACACCTGAAGCTGCTCCTTCCACTCCCATAACTCTGCCGGTGCCATACGATACGGTGCCCGACATCAAATCGATATCGAAAGCAACAACCCTGCCCGGCGACATGCCCGGCCACAAGAAGCATATCCGAAAAGTCCCTCACCACCGGAATTAAATCAATGGTAGAAGCCTATGCACTAAAATCCGTCACGAAAATCTAAATAAGAGGGACAATCCTGCCCAGCCGTCTGCTGGGTCTTGGAAATATAAAACCACCCTACTAGGACATAATCTGTCGCACCTCGCCACTCAATCTGTGGCATTCCCGGCATGGCCAACAGCGCCGCCTTGGCGCAATAGTCCAGAATGACATAGCACGAAGACAACCAGTCTGAACCCAATATTACTTCCAAATCCAACATACCAAGCATAAAAGATCCGCACGGGTCTCCAGACCCCGATAGTCACTAGACAGCCGATACACGCGACTCACAACAACAATATAGCCTGAACATGAGAACTCCCAGTCCCCAACTCCATATAGCACACAAATCACCATACCTGATCCCAAATTCCGCCGTCCGAATACATATCACACCTCAAGTACCCAATCATTCCACGAAAGATATTCAAAAATTCCCCTGAGCTATCAAGCAAACTCGAATATCAGCAGTCGATCTAACAAGAAAGCGCCGCAGTACTACCGAAGTACTATCAACTTAATCACATTACCTTTTTCTGAAACATATACCCTCGTCAAATCACTATGATTAGCAATACCATTTCCTTAATCATCTGAAAATCATTCACTCTAATCATCTGAAACTCATTTCTCTAATCACCTAAAACTGCCCGTACTGCCTAAAAATTTTATGACTTTCCATTCAGAACTGAACCGTAACCTTACACACGCAAATCTCAATCCTCCACAACATATCGCATATACCATACCACCCTAGGATAACATGAGAACTTCATCTCCCTTCCGAGCCACAAACATCTACGTACTCAAATAGTCAAGAACTTCCATTGGTCCCACCTAGAAGAAAATCACTATACATCCCATGCTCCGCATGCCCATAGAAAATATACATCTCCAAACCGCGGTAAAAACCATCAAGAACTCTCCGAGTTCCCCTTGCACAAATCAGACCTGCCAGGACTGAATCCTTCTAACTCGACCAAGCTAAGCAAGCAGTCAAAACCTACGAGCCTTGCCGGAAAATACCTGTAAGAACTCATTACCTCGAACACACACAAGGAACAAATCATATCCTTATCATACCGGTCCGGTATACTACCAAGCTACCCCATCTATCTAAATTTCCTTCTGATTCATCTTCAACAAATCAACTTGTTGTAGCACCATAATTCCTCAACTCAGACTTACCACACGAAACCAAGCATAAAGCCACACCGTCTAAGGCTCATAAGTCGTTGAATACTTTCTTAAACATTCCCAAAAGTACCACATTCCAAAATCTTTACTCTGAAGAACTCCCTGTGAATCTAAATTCGTTACCTTTACCTTCCTGGTACTGATACATGGAATCCCATAATTAACATAGGAATACCACAAGTCTTGACCTCTTCCAATGGAGACTCAGTTTCTAATCACATATACAACTTTAAGATACCCAATTGTTACATGTAGAATCTTGAACACATTAGAACCATTCGCGAGAGTCATTTACTCTATTTAAACTGCAATTAGCCCGATCAAACGAGCAAAACCACCCGTACCACATTAGCACTCTGACACCGCAGGATATAACCTCATCCCAATACAACCAAGCAACTTCCTGCTCTATGCACCGAGCATTCTTTACCAACAACAACTTAAGACATCCCGTGATTCTCACACATCTACGAAGCATAATATAACTTTTGTCAAAAATTTTCCTTCACTCGAGCCATCCTCGACCCCAATCCCCGTAAGCCATAACTGACTCACCAACACGCCCCAAACTGGAACCAACATAGCACCTAACCGTGCAATCGCCTAACCAATAGCAGACTCCCCCACTTGGCTCGAAGCCATAGATCAAAACGCGCCCAATAACTCATAACTCTTATACTCTATTGATACCATAATACCATAGTGAGATTAAACTCAAATCCTTTATAAGCTTGTGTAAACATAGATCATCTAGAATTTTAACTCTTCTGCAAATCTCGCATTCACTCTCACAACAGTTAAGCCCACTTTCTAAGCGACCCAATTTAGAATTTCAACACATGTTCTTCACTTGTAAATGAGATCTTCTAATAGATAACATAAGGATCACATAACCTTAGAACACTCCGCAGGAGATAACCCACCTGCTTTGCCTCCAACTAACATTTCTGTATACCTTCCACCGTCACAAGCATTACGCAGTCACTTGATTTTTCCTGAGTCCGAACACATACCGAAACATGAAATTTACTTCACTCCCAACTGGAAAACATGAAAAGATTCTTCACACACCCATAACTCGGGGCTATACCTCGAATCAAGATGGAATTCAAGCACCTAATAGTACTTCCATCCTCAAGCAAACCCTTCTCGTCGCTTCCAAATCATATGGATACATCTCGCAGTACTAACATACTCATCACATAGTTATCAAGCCGTTACTTCCACTAATAGGAACAATACCGAACATATAAGTTCAAAACACTTGCTCACACAATCAGCACCTCGGTGCTCAAGCCATAGGCAAAGATCCGGCCTCAAGTCCTCCAGACTGGCCCAACATCAAACTTACAGAGATCACATCTCGCCCCTCGATCAGGGGATCACAAGCCATCGATGCACATCTGATACTGAGCACTCATGCGCTCATACGAATGCGTGGAAGGAATTTCAAGAGTTACTCTTCAAGCTGAATCAAAGGACGCACGATAAGAATTCAAGAATGTGAAGTTTTCCTAAAGGTTCTGCAGCCTCTCGGGGATAAATACAGACGTCTCCGTACCGATCCGCGAGACTCTACTAAACCTGCTCATGACTCGTGAGACCTATGTAACCTAGGCTCTGATACCAACTTGTCACGACCCTAAACCCGATCCCGGCCGTGATGGCGCCTCTCGTGAAGACAAGGCCAGCCAGACCAATACACTACACCTTTTAACACAATTAATGATCATGAAACAGTTTAAAGTATGATTAAATAGTAATAAGTTCGCGGAAACATAGTTAACAATAAGGGGGAACCATCCCGATACAGTCCAAACCGGGGTGTCACAAGTCACGAGCATCAATCAAAGTATGAATACAACTACAAAGTCTGAAATATACAGTATGGGGCTAATGAACGAAAAGGGAGAAAAACGGTGTTGCGAACGCTGGCAGTCACCTCGCTAAACTCCGTTAACTCTGCCTCCGGTCAGCCAAAACCCGCTACCGGGTGTATAAATACCTGCATCTGCACACAAGGTGCAGGAGTAAAGTGAGTACTCCAACTCAGTGAGTAATAAAGGTAAATAACAGCTGAGCAGTAAGAAATCACGTAAGGCAAATCATCATGCTGTGTAGAAGCAGTATAAAACCCCTTGAGAAAATAGCAGTGAAATTGTAAAATCTTTAGGAAACATCTTAGCCCAGTTTAAACCTCTTTCGAAAGTGACTTTTTCAACAATTATGCAAATGAATGCAAAACACTTAGTGCAGATAAGCACAGAAATTCGCCCCTCGGGCACAACACTTACTCAACAGATAATGCCAGGCAATCAGGTAGGTACCCCGTGAAGAAACACAGACAACAGATAATGGCAGACAATTGAAACAAAGTAAACACATAGATCAGTATCATATAGTAACCGCTGCGGCGTGCAGCCCGATCCATATATCGCTGCGGCGTGCAACCCGATCCATATATCGTCGACGGCGCTCACTGGGGTGTGCAGACTCCGGGAGGGGCCCCTTACGGCCCAAGCGCAATATCAAGCCATCTCGTGGCATCAATTTCAGGCCCTCGACCTCATATCGGTACCAGTATAATACTGCTGCGGCGCGCAGCCCGACCCATAGTATCCTCACAACACAGGCCCTCGGCCTCACTCAGTCAGATAAAATCATCACAAGCCCCTCGGGTATTAGTAAAACAGTAGTTCTCAGCCCAAAATATCATTTCGAAATATCGTTTAAGTCTCAAAATTGAGTAAAAATGGCTGAGTTGTACAACAGTGGAAAACAGTATGACTGAGTTCAAGTAATAAGTCAAAACAGTGAGGAAACAGTGATAATAATCCCCGAAGGGTTCAAATAGTTGGCACGAAGCCCAAATATGGCAATCAACCCAAATCATGATGATAACAAGTAAGTTTCAGTCAAATACACGGTAAATTCATCAATCGGGACAGACCAAGTCACAATCCCCGACGGTGCTCTACCCCACGCTCGCTATCCGGCGTGCAAGTCACCTCAATATAGCAATACGATGTGCAATCCGGGGTTTCAAACCCTCAGAATATCATTTACAATCATTACTCACCTCGAACCGGCGAAATCTCTAGCTCGTGACGCCTTTTCCCCACAAATCGGCCTCCACGCGTGTCGAATCTATCCAAAATCAGAACGAATACATCACAATATGCTAAGGGAACAAAGCCCAAGCGAAAACAATCAATAAGGGCACAAATCCCGAAATTACCAAAAACCGAGCCCCGGGCCCACTTCTCGAAACTCAGAAATTTCTACATCAACGGGTTCCTTATCTCCTCACGAGTTCACACATACCAAAAGTTCCCAAATCCGACCCCAATTGGTCCTTCAAATCCCCAAATCAAATTTCAAAATCCCAAGCCCTAGTTTCTTCCATTTTTAGCTTAAGTTCCATGAATTTCTAGGTTAATTTCACAATAGAATCACGTTTTAGGTTCAAAAATCTTAATCACCTTGAATTAGGTTAATTTCCTTGAATCCCTCTTTAATCACCTTCAAAAAGCTTTCAAAATGCTCAGCTATGGAGGAAAAATGGCTCAAATCGCGGATGAAATGTTTTATAAACTTTCTGCCCAGGCAAAAATTCCTTCTATGCGAATCGCGGGAAAACCTTCGCGATCGCGAAGCACAAAAATCTCAGCTCCAAATTAACTCTATGCGAACGCAACAAATTCCATGTGATTGCAATCAACAACTTCCTTACAACTATGCGATCACAACACATCCTATGCGAACGCATTGAACAAAAATGGATTGCCCCCAAAAGCTTCTACGCGATCGCAATAGCACCTATACGATTCCAATGAACAAAATACCTGCAACTGAAACCAGCAATTTCTGCCATCTTTTAAGGCACAAAATGGTCCGGTTGACCATCCAAAACTCACCCGAGGCCCTCGGGACCTCAACCAAACATGCCAACATATCCCATAACATCATTCAAACTTGTTCCGACCTTTGGAATACTCAAAACAACATCGAAATATCAAATTTGCATCGGATTCAAGCCTAAGAATCCCAAAATCTTCTAGATTACGCTTTTGATAAAAAACCCAACCAAATCACGACCGAATGACCTGAAATTTTGCACACACATGCCAAATGACATAACGAAGCTATATCAACTCTCGGAATTCCATTCCGACCCTCGGATCAAAATCTCACCTACCAACCGGAAATCGCCAAAATATCAACTTCGCCAATTCAAACTTAATTCTACTCCGGACCTCCAAAACCCATTCCGATCACGCTCCTAAGTCACGACACCTCCCGAAGCTAACCGAACCATCGGAACTCGCATCCGAGCCCTCTAACACATAAGTCAACATCCGATTGACTTTTTCAACTCCAACATCTTAAAAGAGACTAAGTGTCTCAAACCTTATCAAAAATCATTCCAAACCCGATCCGACCAACCCAATACCACAAAACACGGATAACGAAGCATAAAGAAGCAAAAATGGGGGAAACGGAGCGGTAACTCAAGAGACGACTGGCCGGGTCGTCACAAATTTTTTTTTTCAATTTTCATTAATTTACCGAAGAAAGACCTCAAAAGAAAATCTTCTTTTTTTTTTTTGGATTTTTGAAATTAATACCTTAAAGAAAACCTTTTAAAGAGGTACTAAAAGAAAATTCTCTTTTTTTTTGAATTTTTAGTCTTAATGTACTAAAGAAAATATAAAAGCATTTTTTTTTATTTCTAGATATAATTCAATAAAGGAAAACCACCTCAAATGATTTTTTTTATTCCTAGAATTAGTATTCTAAAGAAAACTTCTAACGGAAATATAATATGCAACATCTCTTTTCTTCTTTTTTTTGGAATTTTGATTTAAAATACTTTTTTCAAATGCAAAAATAGGAAATAATAACAAAAGATTGACAAACTTAACTAGACTATGACAGACTCAAAAATCAACTAAATGATTGAATACTACTGTACAGGACTAGAAAGCAAAACATGAACAATAGACTCAAAAATATAAAAAGACTCCTCAGGCAGCTCTTGAATGCAGTGGTCCTTGGGTATCTGTCATGCTCAAACTCCGATAAGTAGATCCATACCTGTATGAGAAAACTCCAACCAACACTATGTGAGACAATAACATTCCCGACTAGACACATGCAAGACATGGTTGTGACTATTTTTCTTATGTGGCTAAAAATGCAAGATTTGGCTAAGACCCCGCGAAGCCAAGAACCTAAGATTTACTAGGGAGACCGGACCCTATGTGGGTTGCCTACGTATCACGCCCCGAAAGATGAGAATCAGCTATGTGTAGTTCGGGCAGATTGGATACGGGCAAGAATAAAAAAACTAATTTAGAAAAAAATATGTTTTTGTCTTTTTTTTTATTTTGAAAATGATGAAACATGTAAACTCTTTTTGGATTTTTTTTCCTTTTTTTTCGATTTTTTGATTTTCGAAAAATGATGAAAAAGTGCTAAAATCTTTTTTTTTTTTTTTGAATTTTTCATTTTTTTTCTTTTTCTTAACAAAACATGTGAAAGAAAACATAACTGGGACCTACTTGCTTTATTTTCACACTTCACCCTATTTTTTTCCTTTTTTTTTTCATTTGCCCTCAACTATCATTGGTCCGCCAAATGACCCTTTTACCCTTGAAGAAATGCAACATGTAGCACATAGGATGCATCAAGATGGTCTGTTATTTTGGGTACACCTATCCTAGACGGACCCAACCCCTGTGTTGAGCCCCCTAAGTCAAATGCACATGATGCAAGCAAACGTTCCTACTAGGGATCCGGCATGAGGCTATGTTATTCTAGGTTTAAAAACCTGGGCTTATTTGTTCTAGACCTGGCTTACCCGAGCGGACAACTCGAGCCGAGGGGGGGCAGCGTACCGGGAATACAGAAGCTTCACCGGCTTTGCAACTTGTCCGAACCTCGTTCTAAAATTAGGATATGATTCTAACAGAAGAGAAGCTACACGAAGTGCACCTAAATGATTTAGAAGACTCAGAGAGAGGAAGGATTCGTAATAATTTATATACAGTTCAACAATATCAAAGCGGTAAAAAGCAACATTTAGCACATTAGGCCCAAACATGTGAATAAAAGCAGATAATAAATAAGCCAAATATAACAATTATTCTAAGCTCGAATTCTGAACCCTGAACCAGAAGTTCTGGGTTCTTTTCCCCAGCAGAGTCGCCAGAGCTGTCACACCTCCTTTTTTCTACACCCGGAGAAGGGTATAAGGGAGTTTTTTCCAACTTAAAGTGACAATCGAAACGGGATTATTTTTATTAAATTCAGAGCCGCCACTTGGGATAATTTATGGCGTCCCAAGTCACCGGTTTCAAATCCCGAATCGAGGAAATATTGACTCTGTTTTACAGTCTGCGAACACAAAAATCCGGGTAAGGAATTATGTTAACCCGGGAGAAGGTGTTAGGCATTCCCGGGTTCCGTGGTTCTAGCACGGTCGCTCAACTGTTATTATTGGCCTGTTTATCTGATTTTAAAACACTTTTAAACCTATGTGAATTTTAACTTTAAAAATCGCTTTTAATTATTTTAAGGAAGATTTCAACTTCATCTAAAATACGTCTTTGGACCACGCCACATGAAATGCAACCGCAGTCCGAGACACATTTTATTTAACGTTGTTAAGATTTGGATTTGGGTCACATGAAATGCGTGAGTTTAGGAAGGTAATTTCTTAAAATAGCGCGCCTAAAGCAACTACGCACTTTCAACTTCGCGAGGGCCATGAAAATTCGACTAAATGGCACATCTCGATTTCTAAGGATTTAGAATAGTAATTAAGCAAGGGCGATGCATTTTGGGATTTTATTTGGCACGGCACACCTCAAATTAACTATAAAGATCTACTAATTAGATAAGGCTTAAGAAAATTATAGCTACTTTTAAACTAAAGTTCGAATTCAATCCATTAAACAGAATGACTAACAATTTACGAGGTCCAGTCTTTTATTCCGAGGCCTGGGCCTAACGTGAGGCCCAACAGCCTAAAACTGCAAGATCATGGATCCTACAAAAGCCTCGTCCAGGCCCAAGTAGAGAGCCCAAAGCTTGATGAAGCACGCATAAGCTGGAAGTCTGCGATTCGTAGATCGAACCCATACAAGAACAGGAATGGCATTTGGATTTTTAGAAAGTGTCAGTACTGAATTAATGGCAAACCATAAACAAGCAGATTTTACGCATACTGAACCTCAAATTCACATGTTTTCTAAAGGCTCCATACTTAAACAAATCTGATTTCAGTGCTTAATCCAGTCAATTTAAACGACTTCAAACCAATCTAAAACAAACCCTGGCTTTTATTTGGTATGAAATCAGAATTGTAATCTAAACATGGTTTAACAAACTGGATAGACATGAAAAGCAAAATTGTCTTAGTTTTAGACTTCTATCACAACGATCCATACTTATCCCAAATAACCAATTCAATAATTTGAAAACCATATAAAACAAAACTTCAATTCATTTGAACCAACAGTTCAACCAACTCAAACCCCTCATTTCTCACAGTGGTAATATCTCAGAACCTAACATGTCATTCATTGAACCCAAACCTTGCAATCACACTCTCAAATAACACTAGTTTATCTTTAAAGCATATTAATGGCATGGGAAAAACGAAAATAACAAGTATAACTTTAGATTTATTACAGAAATGCTACAGAAATAGAAAGAAAGAAACAAGGTTCAACACAATTTCGTATTTAGTCAAGTTTGCACTTGAAAATGCATGTTTACAATCACTTGCCATCCATAGTTCACAGAAATACCTGGAAATAGGGGTGTGCATTCGATTTATCGATTCGATTTTGACCCTTATCGATAATTACTTATCGATTATCGATTTGTACATATGCTTATCGTTATCGTTTCAATAAGGTTTCGATTTTTTTCAATTTCGATTTATCGGATTTTGGGTCTTATCGATTCGGTTATCGATTACACCAATAAGAAAATTTGCAGGATTCCACGGAAAGTATATCTCTATAAACACGCCTAACTAATATGGACCAAAAGAAGCTAAAATAAGATGAACACCGTTTATTACATAAAAATTGTGTCAACAAGCACATGCAACGAAACTAAAGTAAGGGATCAAATGTATGCCACCAACACTCCAACGGTATAAAAAAATAAAAATACATCATCACGGCTAATTCTATTTTCCATTAATTTGAACTTCATTCTCTTGAACTTTAAATATGATCATTCCTTAAATGTGCTAGATGAAATAATAGGGTTAGGGACTTAGGGTAAAGGAAAGGGTATTATAGAATAAGGGTAAAAAAAAAACACTAAAAAAATTAATTTTTTTCTTGGTATTTCTTATCGGTTTATCGATAAACTGATAACTGAAGAGGACAAAATCGAAATCGAAATAGATAACTCGATAAGGAAAATTTTCGAAATTGAAATCGAAATCGAGAAATCGATAAACCGATAACAAATAATCGATTCGATTTATCGATAAACCGATTCGAATGCACACCCCTACCTGGAAATTGAAAGGAAAAAGAAGTGAGGAAGCAATAGACAGCTGCAGAAATCATCTTGGAAACCAATTAATGTAACAGTATTCCACACAGCAACTCAACACCAACTCTTAAAATCTCAAAAGTCAAACCATTTTCAACTCAAGTGCAGAATTTTACAGTTTTCAGAAGTTCTAGAAGATCAGAAATCCCAAGCCAGACAGAATCAAAACAGTTTTTTCAGAAAATGCAGGGGAATTCAAAGGTTTTTTCAGGGTTTTAGCCGTTTTCAGTTTTTAACAATTTTTGGTCTCTTTATTTTTTGACTTGAGCTTGAAGAAAAGGATGCCTTTATAGGCAAGGTATTAGGAGAGCAAAAAAGGTATTTAGTTTTGCACTTCTACCCTTTTTGAATTCTCATTTTTGCTTAGATATCCTTTAGTTCAGAAATCAAATTTCACATTAGTCCCCACCCCAGCTTCCAAGAAGCTTCCTCAGTTAGTTACAGATTATTCCCTCACCTAGATTTCCTAAATTACCCCTTAAATAGCTATTATTTATCCTCTGAAACCAGAACAGATATGGGTCAAAGTTGACCCAAGGTTGAATTAACCCAAGACCCAGCCCAAACCATGAGCCTGTACTAACAACCCAAATTGATTTTTCAAATTTCGAACTTAGTAGGAATCTTTCAAACAAACCAGCCCTTGAATTTTCAACAGAAAAAAAATTTCACTTAGAGAAACTCGGAAACAGTTATTTAGTAATTAAATCGACTAATTAATCAGATTATACCAGGATATTGATATGCTAACCTATTTTATTGAACTTAAAAATAAACTTAAACTAAAGAGGAAGAAGACTCAGAACCATAACATTAAACATTAAAAAGAATGAGAAGAGAAGAAACAGAAGGAGGCAGGTTCAAGAATGAAACAGACGACGGAGACGAAGGAGCAAGAACAAAGAAAATACCTCGATGGCCATACAGACAGGGCTTGATAAACCTCAGGCGAATCCGATTTGACTCGAAACTGGTATTAACCGTATGTTCTCTTTGAGAACAAACGAGCAATACTCGTTTCAAGCCCAATTGTTCATAAGAACTTGAGGACTTGAGAGATTTTCTTCTCCTTCGATTTTAGATTTGAAACAGGTCCAATTTGGCGAGGATTTGGGGAAAAATGGTGGTGGATTGGGGCTGAGGGAAGGGTGATGGTTGCATGGCTAGATTTTGGTGGTATTTGAGCTCCGCCACCGGCCGGAAATGGCGAAGAAATTCAGGGCGGCGGATTAGGGTTCCTGAGATGGGGGAAGATGAAGCGAAGGGGCTTGGGAACTGACCGTCTCTGAGGAGTTTCGGACATTCTTAAACAATATTAGAGAAGTGTTTTAGGCCGTTAAATGAAACGAGATGAAAGGCCAGGATTTATTGAAGCTTATGAACTCAAAACGGCACAGTTCCACTCCCGTACTACGTCGTTTCCATGGTCTTGGGGAATGAATGCTTTGGGCCGGGTATGGGCATGGTTCAGACGGGTATTTGATGTTAGAAAACTTGGGCTTGTGGAAAAAACAAATAAAAGGGCCCAAAATCTGAACCTTTCCACTTCTTTTCTTTTTTAATTATTTCAAAATTCTTTTCTTTTATCAAAATTAAAATAAAACCTAAACTAAATCCTAACCCCAAATTATACTACCAAATTAAGTTAATTACTCAAAATAATACTTACCACAACTAATTAATTACCAAATTTAAAAAGAAAACCACAAAATTCGAAACTACGTGCAAAAATGAGTTATTTTTGTGATTTTTCTATTTTTGTAACACAACTAAATTACTAATTAATTTAAAAATGCAAGATTAAATCCTAAATGCAAATGCAATGTACTTTTGTATTTTTCATGAATTAAATAAAATAAACGTGCACAAAGAAATGCAAGCACTTAACAAAAGATTCTACAAAAATCCACGAAATTACAAACAATGGGAAAAATTTATTTTTGTTTAAATTTATGAGAATAATTCATATAGGGCAAAAATCACGTGCTCACATCTACAAGCCTCTAAGAGTACATAAGTATCACAAAGGTCGGGATTGGGCCCCGCCATACCAATCAATACATGTCCTAATTATACTAACCAAATAAGCAACTCCGGAGCAAATGGAGCGCACCAACACCTTTCGCTGAGCTGATAGCCTACTTGGATGACTCTCAACCTGTCTATCGGAACCTACGGGCATGAAACGCAGCGTCCCCAGGCAAAAGGGACGTCAGTACAAATAATGTACCGAGTATGTAAGGAATGATAATTAGTACACAATAGACATGAGAGAAACAAGGAGTAAAAGATTCGACATGTAAGTTTGAATAACTCTATAAATCATAAAATACTTATAGTGTCATGCATATGAGTATGAATGTCATGTCGTGCATAGGTACATGTGTTCATAACATCATCAAGCCTTTTAGGGCATCCCATCATATCATCTCAGCCACTGTGGGCAAATCATCAACGTATACCAGCTGATCAGGTGGTGGTGTGTATATAACGCCGTAATATTTTCCCATATTCCATATACATATATATACATATAAATACACGTATATAACGACATCTGGTCATGGGTCAATGTAAATGAATGCAATACATGAGAAGTACGTCAATAAAATCTTTCGGAGTGTCATAAGACCATTATACCTTTGATTAATATCATAAAATAAACTTTATCAACTTACGTATTTTCTGAGACCCATGAACAGATGATAGAATAATATGGCACATGGGGAATCAAGAACACAAGCATCTCTAGTATTTCTATGAATAGAGTCATTTATGAAAATTGTGTATTTGCTCGTTTCGTTTGTGTCGTATAGATCATGCCAAAAGAAAGAAGGAACATTATTTACATACCTGAACCGATTCTCTTGACAATCCTTCTAACACATGCCAATCGCGACGAAACACGTAACGGTAAGATCAAAATAGGGAACAATCCGTATGATATTCTTGAGAAAGATTGCGCCGTACTCCCTTAGAATCGCAAATCCCACGTTGCTATAATATTAAATGGTCTTCGTATGAAAGGTTTGAAGCAACTATGTTGCTATTATAAATTATTACCCTTGCTGAAATTTTCTTTCCTAACGTAGTAGATGACAGCAATTTGTTGTAAATTTGTATGAATCACGTTACATTGCCAATTTGTATGAATCTCTCTTAAATGAATTAGAGAGACTCTTTTGTATCATGTTATAAGGTCACACATTTTGCCTAATTGCGCCACCTATATTCTAGCCAAAAGAGTCACCTTTAGAGGCTTAGTTGGCTGCCACGTCGGGGTAGTGTCCCCCACAATATTTATCCAAAATTTCTAATTACCTTGTTAATCTTCATCTAAAAATTCATAATTAACCAATCCACATACAAAATTCATTTTCTTCGATTTGCTTACCCTCTCACCTTCACGAATTTACTCATCACTTATTTGAAATAGCATAATGCTTATAATCTCAAAATAATCTCATTTCCGAAAACGTCGATTAACTTACGACGAAACTTTAACGTACGAAAATACGGGATGTAACATCTCATTTCCGAGATCTCATTAATTTTTTTATGGCGTACTTTCATGTACGAAAATATGGGGTGTAATAACATACCTCTAGTTAATTTTGGAAATCGTAATTATGTCACGCGAACGTGTACGCAATTACGATAATAAATTAAATGCGCGCCTAAATGCATTTCTACGAAATGAATATTTGAAATTACAATTACGTCACGCGAACGTGTACGTGATCACGATGATTTGATTAATTAAACGTGTCCAAAAGCATATTACTGTCTAATTTCCTAGAATGTCAGATTACAAGAGGGGATTTCAAGCTAATGGCGTTAAAGTGGGAAGGTTATTGTAATTACTGACTTTGAAAATAATTAGGCTTAGTCCCAACATTTCATCTTTTAGGCAAACTAATGGGATATACAAAGTTCCTCCAAGGTTAACGATTTTGGGGGATAGATGACATTAAATTCCCACAACAGCATAATCAAAGTCCAAATGGGCTGTCCAGGTTTGTCTACCAGACAAACTTTCGAATTGGGCTTACTTACGGAGTCTGGGCCCATCAAGCTAAGCCTTAAATAAACTATCAGCTGAGTCCACTATTTAGAGCTCAAATTCAAATTAAGGGAACTCTACTAATTTAGGATTGCAGAGTTACCAGGCTTAATACGCAACTTTAATTTAGAAACAAATCTCCATAGGATTATTACTCTAAAGCTATAGAATCAAACATGCATGTATTTAACTAAAACATGTTTAAAATAATACAACAAAATCAACTATTATATTAAATTAACTTATCAGTACAAAAGAGGTATAGAAAGCAAATCATTACAAATTATTAATTAACTACAACCCCACGAGTTCAATTCCTTTTATAAATAAGGAAGCAGATCTGTATATTACTGCTCCTAACAGCTTTCTTCAAACATTATGCAGAAAGAGAGAAAATGATTTAGGCTATTGACTTTTCAATTGCCTTGTTAATCTTGATTTACAATGAGATAGCCACTGGGCCACTCTCATAAATCACCTAATCACCAGCGGTAGCTAAACACTCAAATGCAAATAAGATTAGTCTAACTGTTGAGTAATCCTTGTGTTTAATCAAAGAACAATTCCATTTTTAAATGCAAAAGATCAACACAAACTGACTTTTACTAATCAGCCCCCCTGCAAACACCATTTCAAACATGAACCACCGATTCTAGAAAATAAGTCATTATTCAGGGAAGAATCAATCAAACAAGGAGATGTTTTGAGCATGAAAGAACCTTTAGACTAGATCAATGGCCTAGCTATGACATTAGACTTGAATTATGACTAAACTAAAAGATAACATGTAATTGAAGTGATTCATGGAGCAACAGTAGGATCAACAAAGTTAAAACTCCTCATTTCAAGTTTTGTAAACATAAAAACATCACCAACACTCCTGAATTTGATAGGCTCATATTGATACTTGCATTAATAATGACTTTGGACCAAACCAGTCAACATAGCCTATATGTTCAGTTTTAAATGAATTACAGAATCATATAACCATCAAGAGAAACATAGATGAATCAGATCTAAGCATATCAACATCAGAAACACAGAGAAAATAGGTGTAGACAGGGTATTAGCATGTCAATTCTGTATTTCCACATTCATAAGAGTCACAAGAAGGAATCTTACATACCTATTTGTGAAAGACAACCAACAAACAGCCAAATAAAGGCTGAAAATTGGATACTAAAACTCAGCAAACTTAGAGGAAACAACAACCAATTAGCAGTAGATTAACAATGAAATCCCAGTAATGAAGCTTGACTTCAATTCCAAATCAGCTTCAAAAAACCAAGGTTGATCCAAAAAAAATACCAAACTTATGAAACCCTTTTTCACTCAATATATGAAAGAGACTGAATCTGTAAGAGAAGAACTTCTAAGGCAAAATTCTGTGTCCAAATCAGTCTAAAGGTGAAAGAAAAGAAGCTGTATTTTAGAAAGGTTTTTCTTATACAAAAATCAGTCTCCAAAAATCAAGGAAAAATAATTCTGAACTTTAGAGCTTTTAGTGTAAAAATCCGTATGAAAGTCTGCCTATTCATGAGAGGGCCAGGTGTCTTATATAGAATGTGAGTATGCTAAGGAGTAGGGAATAATCTGATGAAGGTACAACTCCTAAAGATAAGGAAAAGAGCATTTTTCTTCAACCAATTTATGTACAGCTGTCCCTTTGTATCAGATATTTTTATTTTTCAGCATCTTATCCTAACAATTTTGGACAGCTGTCCATTTCTAGAAGTTTCCAATCAGTTACTAAAGATTCTTTCAAGTTAAAACCCCCAAATTAACCTTTTAGCGTTTCAAAATTGCCTCAGAACCAAACCTGATTCTGGGCTTGAGTCGTGTGACTCTGATCCAAAGACCCCCCCCCCCCCCCCCAGTTCTCAAAACAAACAACTGAATTTGTGGGCCTGCCTATCACACAAACAGGCCCGACTTTGAGCCAAATCAAACGGTCAAATCAATTGGGGCCCAAACTCGAAATCAACATACAATTATACTAAACTAGCTTATGCATTTAACTAATTGGTCATGCAATTAACCTAAATAATCCTATTTTAATTGAACTAATCAAAACAATAATTAACACCTAACTGAGGATTCAAAAACAGAAAAAGAAACAAGTAAAAGGGAAAAGAAAAGTAAATTGATTTGGCCAAAATGAGTGGACAAACCAGGCGAATCAACGAACGACGATGACGATGAAGCTTGGCCGGTCAGCGTTGACTTCGCCGAAATCCGGCGAATTTTGAAATGAACCAAACTAACATGAATTGATTGCTCGTGTCAAGAGCAATCGACTCATGTAAGTTTGAACCAAAACATGCTTGAAATTTCCAAAGAAAACCATATTTAGGTTTATGATTTTCTTAGATTTAAAATTGGCCGAATTTGGTGGGGATTTTGGGAAAAAGGTTATGGGGTTTGAGGAGAGGGGAGGATGAGGAGTATAAGGTGTGATTTTGGGTGTGTTTGGAGACTGTACGTCGCCGTGAGGCGATTTCCGGCGGGCGGCAAACGGTGGGGATTTGAGAGAGGTGATAGATATAGAGACAGGTTCTGAGAGATGAATTGGGGGGGGGGGGGGAGGCTTTCTTCGACCGTTTTAAGGGAATGGGATGGGTGGTTATGGTCCATTGGATCAAAAGGAGATGAACGGTCACGATTTGAAGAGGTAAAAAACGGGGTCGTTTAGGTTTAGTAGGGCTGGACGGGGTTGGGTTTGGTTTATGGGCTGGGGCAGGTTTGTGAAAATTGGGCCATTGAAAAGCTTTAGCCCAATTTTGCATAAGACTAAACAAATTTCTTATTTCCCTTCTTTGTATTTTTTCTTTTCTTTTAAATTAAAATCCTAACCTAATTAATTAAAAACCTAGATTAGGTCCTAGATCAAAATATAAATTTTGAAATGAACTTAATTAACTATTTTAACATTTGAACAATTAATTAACTTTAAAACTAATGAAAGAAATTACTAATTTAAGACTAGAAACTAAAAATGTAAAAATGAACAATATTTTGGTGATTTTTGTTTAGTAATGCAATTAACTTATGCAATTAAACTCTAAATGCAATTAAGACCTAAAAATGCTATGTAACGAAGATTTGGATATTTTTGTTATTTTTATGATTTTAAAATGTTAAAAATGCATGAAAAATGCAAATAATTACCAAAAAAATCCTAAAAAATCTGTAAAAAATTAAAAACAATTAATAAAAAACTATTTATTGATTTTTTGGGAGTATTTGAGGCAAAAATTACGTGCTCAGAACTGTTATAGTTATTTTTCCCATTTCACTGCTGTTATGCTTTAAAGAATTAAACATGATTTAGTATTATTCAAAGCTAATTATGCCTAGTCCCTTTTCCCATTTCACTGCTGTTATGCTTTAAAGAATTAAATATGATTTAGTATTATACAAAGCTAATTATGCCTAGCCCAAATGGCGAAGCCAAGAAATTCAATAAGGGTATTCAAATTTTTAACATCCTTTGGCAATGAGCTATACAAGAGTGTTCAAAGTCTATTTTTTAATCAATAACAAATACCAATATTTTACCTTATACATAGTATAATTTTTCGGCAAATGATGTTCAGATGACCACCCTTGGCCATACATAACTTCGCTTCCCCCAACCAATATGAAACGCTTTATATTTTCCTCATACATTTGCCTCTCCCTCCAGCTCCATGTGCAAAAGATATGTAGGCTATATTTTCTGATGTAACTTCTTTTTTTTCCTTCTAAATGAACAAAATTAGAAGAAAAAAGAGGAAAACTTGTGAACTTGTGAATATTTTCTGTCATCTGTCATCATTTATCATCTACCACCGCACCTCCGCCTTAAAATGCTTAGAACTTGTGAATATTTTCTGCAGTTTTCTAAGTTCGAGATATGGAATTGAGAGCAACTACCTTCCTGTTTCTGCCTCCCTACCTTTATGTAACGCACCTCATTAATATTTATTTGACTCATAACAGAAAATGCCTTAATTGCACTACCTTAATAGTAACAGGTCAAAGATCAATTACTTCATTGTCCAGGTGGTAAAAGCACAAACTACAACATGCATGCCTTTGGACACTAGTCTACAAATTCCTGAACACTTACTGTTATTTATGGTCAATTTCTCTCACAATATTCCGTTAACTGTTTAGTATAGTAGAACTGTTATTGAACACGACAGGTTCAAAAGGAATTTTAGTGTTTGTTTTTATCTGCACATTCTGTTGTTTATTTTCAGTTATTATAGGAGATTCTAAAGAAAAAAGTCCAGGACTTGAGCTTAATTTCTATAGGAACAGTTGTCCAAATGCAGAACAAGTTGTGAAAGATGAAGTGAGTAGGTCTATGCTACTTGATCCTACTTCAGCTGCAGCCCTCCTAAGACTCGCTTTCCATGACTGCCAAGTAGATGTACGTACAATTCTCTCTTTCCCTCTTTCAGCAATTAGCAACGGTCAAGTTGTATTCATGTGACCTATATGTCACGGGTTCGAGCCGTGGAATCAGTCATTGATGCTGGTATGCCATTAGGGTAGGCTGCCTACATCACACCCCTTGGAGTGCGGCCCTTCCCCGGACTCTCAGTGAATGTGGGATGCTTTGTGTACTGGCTGCACTTTTATCATCATATTTCCGTACTACATATGTCGGGCGATAATCACATCTCAAGAGTTTGAAATCATGCGCGTCGAGTTCTGCCCTAGCAACATATTTCAGTTATAGAGAAAATATAAATAGCTCTCTAATACTTGCTTGATATTCCATCAGTTGTTTTAACCCGGTATTTAATTTCCTTTTATTTTTTTTTATTTTTTTGTTTTGCAGGGTTGTGATGGTTCAGTAATGCTAAGTTATTCAAATGGTTCAATAACTGAAACAGAGTCAGACATGAACTTTGGAGTACGCAAACTTGACTTAATCGATGGAACAAAGAGGTCTTTGGAGAGAATTTGCCCTCAAACTGTTTCTTGTGCTGATATCATTCAGTTAGCAGCTCGTGATGGTGTATATCTGGTACCAATTAGGAATGTTTTTTTTTCTTGTTTCTTTCCTCTTATGATCTATAACTATGGTTTATTTTTTTGAAAAAATAGGGCATCTCATTATAACTGTCATGCAATATTGACCAACAGGTACATGGAGCCAGGAATTCTAAAAGGGATTTAAAAAGACGCAAAAAGCTATACCTAGGATTGACCTTTTGACAGAGGGGATTCAATTGAACCCTCTTGCGTTCACCTAGCTCCACCCTAGATTGTATCCAAAATGATCCGTCAAAATATTAGGTCAAAACAATGTAATGTAACCGAAACGGCTCAATTGTGTTTTTGTGTTATTTTACAAGGAATGTTTTGTGTTTTCAGGCAGGAGGACCCTATATAGAGATTTTGACCGGGCGAAGAGATGGTAAATTGTCAAGCAAGGAAAGAGCTGACAAACAGCTTCCAGCTGCAGACATTTCTGTTGATAAATTCATTAAAATTTTCCAGCAGAAGAACATCTCTGTCCAAGAAGGAGTAGCCCTTATTGGTACAAACTACTTTTTCTGTTCCATATTATATGACACTCGTGACTCATTTCTATATTTGGCATAAAAAGTACATAGTACATTCAAGACCATAAGTTCTAGAGTACTTTTGGCATGCGGTAAAAGTCTTAATTATTCTTAAACTCTATGTCCAGTCAAATACATCATATTTGAGCGATTTTGATGCAGGGGCACACACGCTAGGCATCAGCCATTGCCGGAACTTTGAGAAGCGATTGCAGCCTCCAATAGATCCTACATTGTCAACCTCATTCAAACTTACTTTACTGGTGATTTGCAGCGATCCATTTTTATCTAATGTAACTTTTGCAACCAATGATGCTACTACTTTTGCATTTGATAATCGTTACTTCACTGATATTCTTAATGGAAGAGGACTACTCAAGATTGATTCTGAGATTTCAAGTGATCAAAGAACAAAACCTTATGTCCTTGGATTTGCAAGCAATCAGCAGCAGTTTTTTAACAGCTTTACATCAGGATTCTTAAAACTCTCGAGCCATAAAGTTTTGCTAGGGAAAGAAGGAGAAATTCGCAAGGACTGTAGGTTTGTGAATAATTGAATAAGATTTGTGTTGTGGCTCATCTTGTCAGCAAATCAGCAATCAATAACCTAAACTTACATATGTAGGGCAAAAAATTTAAGTTTTCTTTCAATCCAACTATGATAAGAAGGAAGAATATGACATCTTTGTTTATATCGACTTTCACCTCTCCATTGAATATTTGTGTTCAGTCATTCTCATCTGTCTGTATATATCTCACAGAGGTTTCAGTTTACGCAGCAATTCAAGCTACAGAATTAGCAGTTAATTTAAGTCTGCAAATATTAGCTGCTGATGCTACATGCCTTCTGACTCAGACCAACCTCACAGTAGTTAATAGGCAAAATACATAGTTTACCCATCGACCTTTTACCCAAATCCCTGTTACACACCTCTCCACTACGGGCAACTTTTTACCCACATAACCTTTGTAGAGTGTGTCTAAGACACACCACTTTTTTCTTACCCAGATTTTCAAAGCATGTGTACTATCACGCGACAATAAGGTCGTGACACTTGTCACTGACCAATAATAAAAAAGATAGCACATAAAATTATAATTTTATCCCCATCTTCTTCATCTTGTCCACCATAACTGCCATCATCAAGCATTCATTTTCTTTTTGTGCTCTTTCGATTCCCTCAACTGAAGCAAACGAGGTAGTAATAATAATAATTATTTGTAAACTCACCCATTAACAAAATTAAAGAATGTGCTTATCTGGAAAAGCTTGAGCTAAGCTTTAATAGTTGGGGAAAATTTTAAAAATTTCACCCTTTCAGAAATTTAACTTAGCCACGGCAAAGCTCAAGTCTGGAGAAAAGAAGAATCTTCTGTATATAAGTTTAAGCCTAGTTTTAATGGTTAGTGGAGCTACAAATTTGTGAATTCTAATTACAATTTCTCAACCAAAAAAAAAAAAAAATCGACAAAGCTAAGGACTAACCAACAAGAGAGATATGAGAAATTTTGGTGGGTCTTCTTGAGAAGAAGTAGATCGAGTGGAGAGAAGTGGGTCTAAGCATCAAGGAGTAGCTATGGCAGATTTAATAATTTTTTTAAACAAGGAAGAAGATGACCTTAATTTAAATTTTAAAAAAAATAAAAAAATTGACATCTGATATAAAAATTCTCATGTTCACGCGCTTCATTTGTTGGTAAAAACACGCATTGACCACGTGGGAAAAATGATATGTCTTAGACATACTTTACAAGGGTTGGATGTGTAAAAGGTTGCCCGTGATGAAAAGGTGTGTAATAGAGATTTGAGTGTAAGGTTAATGGATAAACTATGTATTTTGCCTAGTTAATAAAATAAGGAATCTGACAGAATGAGCAAAGCTTTAAAATGTAGCAAGACCCTCATTTTGTCGTGGTTGGTCAATTGAACCGCCCGTGTGGATGTGTAGGTCGATTAACAGAACCACGTGACTTTATATTTTCTTTGTTAGAGTTCTTTTTGTTGTTTAATTATCGTCGTGCAAAGTTTGATTTGTTAGTTTTGCATGACATACAGATTATTTTGATCTTATCATAAACCATTAATTACAAGCTAAATAACGAGCCTGACTATCTAGAAATTTCAGGACATCAATAACAATAAGAAGAATTAACTCAAATATCTGCTCATCCAACCGCTTAAACTAAAAATAGCAGGTAGAGGTATAATATATGCGTAATTAATGTATTATATATGTATAATCGTGTATAATCAATGTCTAATTTATATATATGGATAGAAAAAATAAACAGTGAATATGACCGACTATCTGGGTAAAGATCGCGTACTGAGCTCCTACTTAAGAAGCTTAATACTAGAACTTCATCAATCAAAGGGATTGATGAAGTCTTCAGTATAAATCAAGTTTTTAGTTGCATAAGCACAGTATTAAATTTTATGAACTAATAATCTACATTGCATAGATGTAAAATAGATGTACATTCGTACAAAATTAGACAAAATTACAACTGATCATCCCGCAAGTAACATAGAGAACAAGATGGTGGAAGGTCACCTGAAATGGCTTGATTCATCGACCTAAAACTATTTTTCTTTCACTAACCAAATACCAAAAACATGTTATAGGAAAATACTTTTCACATAAGACAGAAAATATTTTCCAAAAATTATTTACGTAAAACACAAGTTTTAGCTAGGCAGGCATTATCTATTTTTTAGTAACTATGTAAAGTAACTTTTTCGGTAATATCTGATCATGGAAAAAAAAAAATACCTTCGCTCAAATTTAACAAAAATTCACAAGTTTGAAGGGATAGGCTTATCCAGCCTATGACACGTGTCGCCACTCAAATGGGATTCTATATCTCTAAAAAGATACACAAGTTTGCCACATGTCTTGCTTGGATCCACGCAAAAAGATCAAAAAGCAAGACATCAATTGCCAGCCCACACTCTGCATTCTGAAAATAATTTTGTTAGTTTGGAGTGAAAGCCATGGCATCTTTGGCAAACTTTGCTGCAGTGCAGCCTACCACCAATGTCAAGGGCCTAGCTGGAAGTTCCATTACTGGAACTAAGCTTCATCTCAAATCATCTCGCCTCAATTTGAA
Organism: Nicotiana attenuata; assembly: GCF_001879085.1. Taxonomy (NCBI): domain Eukaryota; kingdom Viridiplantae; phylum Streptophyta; class Magnoliopsida; order Solanales; family Solanaceae; genus Nicotiana; species Nicotiana attenuata. The sequence continues at coordinate 10,792,931 of NC_031989.1, forward strand.
GCCCACTAAATCCAGGTAAATGGATTCCCCTCTACCTTCTTGTGATTGCCAACTGATAATTATTGTCGAAATGTGTGACCACTTTATCTAAAAGTTTGTACTGTTAGACAAAACATACTTTTGATTTACTTAATTATATTTTCAACACGTCTCCTCGTGTGCATTCTGGCGCTCTTTCTCGAGCCAAAAAATTTACTGCAACATCTATTTGATAGTGACTTAAACTCAATATCTCTGTCAACTGTGATAATACGTTGAAATGTGTGATCACCTTGTCTAAAAGCTTAAGCCGTTAGGAGAGCATGATTTTAAATAACTAATCATGTTTTCAACAATTCTCGGTGTCATCTATGAACATCCATTTGTTGGGGTGTGTGTGAACAAAGTCCTACATAGAAAATAGAAAGGCAAAAGAAGCTACTTATAAGGAGTTGAATACTCTTAATGGTGTGAGGTCTTTCAGAAGAAACAGACAATATCACACCTTGTTACGAGTATCTTTGGCCGTTTTAGCCCAACAAGATTCAGTTCATCTAATAAAAGAAGGAACTTTTAAAAAGAATAAGTTCCTCTCTTCATATAGTCACTGAAGAAGGGGATAAAAATGACGTTGGATTGGATGTATTTATGCGTATAAGCATGGCTTGTTTTGGTCATTATGAAGTGAATAAATACATGTTTGTGTAGGGCTGGCCCTGTGGTCGCCAAATATGGTGACAAGAGTGTATACTTTGATTTGGAGGATTTGGGCAACACCACTGGCCAGTGGGACTTGTATGGATCAGATGCACCTTCACCATACAACCCTCTTCAGGTATTTTATTTTCGCCCACATCATTGATGAATAAATTAAGATTTTAGTGTTGCAGCAGGTGTCTGAGTTATAACTGCCTCGCCTGCTCCTGCTTTGTGTTTTGTAGAGCAAGTTCTTTGAGACATTTGCTGCTCCATTCACCAAGAGAGGCCTTTTGCTCAAATTCTTGATATTGGGAGGTGGCTCCACCCTCGCTTACTTCAGTTCGACAGCATCAGGGGATATCCTACCAATCAAGAAAGGTCCACAACTTCCACCCAAGCTCGGCCCACGTGGCAAGATCTAATTGCTTTTTGATCCAATTATCAACCTTCTATTTGTAATTGATGTATGTTTCCCCAGTTTGTGTAAGTATAATTGAAGACTTTCCATTATATCAAGTTATATCTTATGGTAAATTTGTGGCATTGCTTTCTTACTTGGTTGCTTCTGATATTCTACTCAAATAATTGGGATATTAACTTTTATTAGTTCATGTTGGTGATCATTCCTATTTGGTGTTGTAAATTACACTATTAAAATTACCAACTTTGACTTCTATAAAAGGTCAGAAACTTCTATGTAACATAACTAAAAGAGTTCCTTGCCTTAGTTTGTCTGTGAATTTCAGCAAATTTTTGATATATTCTCACCTTATACTTTCTTTTGGTGAAGTGAAAGAAGGATTTAAGATAAGTTGCCGGTGAATTAACTAATAACCAATTAATGATTCTGTAAAGTGCAAACCAAATAGACTTTAAATAGTGAACTACAGATCATGTTACTAATAGATCTGAAAACCAGAGGTTATTCAAGGTAAAAGGTCTGTAATTCCCATTGTTGTTCAACAACAAGGTGACATCTTGTACTGAGTAAATCATTTCAAGAACTGCCACAGACCCAGTAGGTCTACTAACTGTATCCCTATTTACAAAAGGAATGACTTAGTGAAATCCTAGATTGGTATGCTTCATCTCGATATGTACATTTGACGCCGAGCTTTCTTAATCTGATGAAACTCTAGTCGTCGATCCTTGCCTCTGAAGAGTCAATCAGTATTCTGCAGTGAAGTCTGCTAGTGGCGTGCTGTTGGACTTCTGGAACCAGCTAAATTCTCTAAGTAAGACACTCTCTTATTAGTGACTATATTTGGAGGTTTGCTTAGGAGCTTTCCATCAGTGTCTTTGGTTCGGTCCTCCTTCAATTCTTTCTCAGTATCATCGTCTCCTTGTTCCGCCCCCCAACCCATGAAATCCAGCAGTGTCATTGAATTAGGAGTCTCTGCAGAATTAAGCTTCTCTACTTCTTCCTTACCATCCGGGAATGCTTCTGATGCTGCGACTCCTAAGGAATCATCCCCAGGAAACCTCTTTACCTCTCCATTGGCAGGATTTTGGGCCACAGCATCTGCTTGGAGAACATCTTCGATTCGTGACATGACTGTGTATGCCCTGCTTTCAATTATTCTCGAATAGCTTTCTAAAATAGCTTGCCCAACATCCTGTTAGATAAAAATAGATTATAAGTTAAAATTTTAAAGTTCAAGAACTAGATTATTTATAATATATTGAATCCTTTTGTGAAGTCAAAAGGAGATCAAAGAAGAAAAGATGGAACAAACTTGAGAACCAAGCAAATGCAGATGAATGTTATGGTAATATAAACAATGTAATTGCATATCATACAGAAGCAAGGTAAAATAGTCTCGACTCTTTAGAATATCAACAGGGGTTGCTTCTTACTCTGTTGTACTGGATTTTGCTTATGTCTAGTGATGACTGAGGAATTCCAGGGAACCGATGCTTTAGGATAAGCAAGATAGTCTCTGCTCTTTCTTCAAATAACTCTCTCTTCTCCATACTAACGGCTGAACCCCAGGCTGATTTCCCATCTTTAGCATTCATTTTTCTTCTCCATATAATTACAGATGCCTCAATCCTGTTCTTGAGGTCTAATATTTTATGTTCCGAAGACAAGTCCATAGTTGAAAGGAAGTAATCAGGATCAAAGTATTCATCAGTAATGCTCCTGTATATCGAATCTCCAAGACTTGCTCTTCCATTCTGAACACAACATAAAAGAGTAATAAAAATCAAGATCATAAGCTTGCAGTTAGCTGTACTAAGATTCTAAGTTTTTAATCTATTTGTACCTTCGGTAGGGATTCTATATAATTTTCAGGGACCTCCATTTCTGTTAGAACTTGAGCATTTATGGCCATGGCTGCTTTATGTACTTGGTTTACAGAATCTTTCTGAAATTGCAGCCATTTTCTCGTAGCATCGGACAAGCCATTAGGAGGAACCTTAGGTGTAGGTATCCACCATTTGTCATCTGCCCTGCTATTTTTTCCTTCATCATCCTTGGACGTATAAGAGATTTCACTTTGGTCTCTAAAACTATCTAAACAATCCTGTTTGTTATCAAACCAAGCATAAGCATAATTGATCGAGCGAATTACACTATTTAGAATGACATAAAACCCCAAAAAATAAATCAAAGAAAAAAAAAAGTAGTTTTATCTTACCAGAAGCATCGCGTCTAGTTTGCGTAGTGCTGGGATGTTCATTTGAAGATCAGTTCTCTGCTTTGTCACCATAATCTGAGAAGTACACATGCGGCTCGTGTTAGTTTGCTATTTAGATAGGTGACATATGTGAAGAAGAATTTCAGGGGAGAGAGGTGTATATACCTCCATGTTTGTTCCATCTTTTGATTTTTGTTTAGAAGGAACAAATTCAACAATATGATCTGTAACAGATAAAAGCCAATCAATTTCTTTTCTCCACTTGGCTTTTGTCTCTGGTTGCATGGGCTCTAATCTCTTCTGTTCCCCAAATGCAGAAGCTGCATTTTGTAAAACAAACAAAAGATATGAAAACGAAGCATACAATGAAACCTTCAAATGATCTCTGTAGAAAAATAACAGACAAAGATGAGATATTTTTTCTGGTGATACATATATTCATCAGAATTTTTTTCTTTTTTCTGGTGATATATATATTCATTTTTTCTTTAGCTGAGAGTGTATCGGAAACCGCCTCTCTACCCATCTAGGGTAGGGGTAAGGCTGCGCACATCTCACCCTCCCCAGACCCCACTTGGGGAATAAACTGGGTCGTTGTTGCTGTTGTTGATACATATATTCATCAGATAAAGGTATATATATAGCTGAGAATATGGTAGGATTCAGATACCTGCTAAGTTTGTGATTGCATTTGACAATGCCAATGCTGATGAAACACCCTTTCCTCCGCCAGACATATCCTCACCAAGGAGCAACTTGGCAAATTTTTCCTTCATCAGCTCCATATCTGAACAAGAATGAGCAGAGTACGTTCGTCAAAAATATGATCAAAACACGAGAAATAGAAAAGATTAGGAACAACGAATTCTGATAACAGAACTCCGTGAAAATTCATTTCAGCCAAAAGAGCGAATAAACGAAAAATGTGATAACATTTTCAACAAGACTAAAGTTTTCTCTTGAAATAGTAAGAAAAGCAGAAGAAAATGACATGCCTGAAGGCTGGTTCTGGTTGATGTTAGCGGAGCCTGAATCGTCGGCTTTATTACGTGACTTGATGGTCTCTTTACGAAGAAGCTTCAACTCATTAACCTTTTGAGATTCAGCAGATGGAATCCCTTTCTCTTCTTCTTCTAGTGCTCGAACCATTTTTTCTGATTCAAGCCGAAAGAATGTTGCCTTACGCGGCGAAGTTTGAGACCATAAAGCAGAAATATAATATGATATGGAGATTGATGAACAAACTGGAAACTTTTGGCGTCAGAAAAAGGAAAGGGTTTCAGCTGGCGCAGATAGGAGAAGAGAAAAGGAGACAGAAGTTTTCTTGATAGAGAATGAAGAAGTCTTTTGATGTTTGTTCTCTTGTTTTTGTGAATGGTTGAGAGAACGTGGGGTGCATGTTTTTGTAAAATGAAAGATGAAATTGAAAACAGGTCATTTCTGTTGTTTTACGAATTTAGGAAAATTCCCCTCTTTGGCTTATACTTACAATTTTTCTTGCTTTTTTTAGAAGAATATTGCTGAGACAATGGATGGCTGAATTTTAACGTCGGGCCATCCATTCAACGAATTAAAGAATCAAGAATAAAAAAAGACAACTTTTTCTCCTCAAATATTTGGGATGTTCAAATAGGAAGGCGGTTCTCTCAAGGTTGACAAGTGGCCTTTTACTTTAGTACACAACAGGATTGCGTCGCACGACCTGCTTCTGTGTAAGCAAGAGTCAACTTCTATTGTAGAAATTACATTTCTGTAATGTTAACTTCTATTCGAGAATGTGATTCCTTTTTCTGTAATATGATTGCACTTTTCTTGATTTCTTTCTATATCTATTAGAAATTACGATGCATAAGCATGTTAACTTATAAACAACATAATATTACTCCTTGTTCCACTTTATGTGGCAAAGTTTGATTAATCACAACGTTTAAGAATATATTTTTTTTGAAACTTAATGGTCTAAAACAAGTTATAGATATTTGTATAATTGTAAATTATCTCATTTAGAATAAAATTTATTTTTAAAATTATTTTTTTGGAATAGACAAAAAAAGGAAATGTTGCCCAATAAAATGGAACATAGCGAGTACTCCCTGTGTTCACTTAATTGTCAAGTATTCTAAAAATAAATTTTTATTTTTACTTGTCACTTTTCGCATATCAAGAGAAAAATAATTTATTTTTCTTGTTTTGCCCTTAGCATTGATTACTCATTCCAAATCCATTAAGACTATACACCAATTAATATGGATATCATGGTAAATTATGTACTTTATTTATTATTTCCTAAGGGGCGTGCAAAGTCGATAGTTGTTAAATGATATAAGGGTAGTACTGTAACTACACCATTTAAAGTTAGTTATTAGTGATCACTAATTAGTTAAGTTGTTAGATTAGTAGTTAAAAATAGCGACAAACGAAGGAATACCAAATCTGAATTCTGGACGAAATACTGGAAATCAAGTGCATCAAGTAACTGGGATCGATTACAATCATCCTCTTTTCCTCTCACCTGCTAATGTTAGCGGAATTCAAATCATTTTATTTCAGCTAACAGGTATTGAAAACTACTCTATTTGGAATAGGTCTATGAGAGTAGCCTTGTTAGGTAGGAATAAACTTGGCATTGTTGATGGTACATGCAGTAAGGATAAGTTCCCAAATTCAATGGGAAATCATTGGGAACGAGTAAATGTCATTGTTCTATCTTGGATGATGAACTCTGTGACAAAGGTCTTCTTGGAGGATTATGTATGCCTCCAGTGCTCAAACTGTTTGGGAAGACTTAGCTAAAAGATTCAATAAGGTTGATGGCTCAAGAACTTTCAATTTACATAAGAAATAGCCACCTTAACTCAGGCTCTGCATCTGTCTCGGTATATTTCTCAAAACTTAAAGATCTTTGGGAAGAATTTGAGGCTTTGGTTCCTGCACCTGGGTGTGATTGTCCTAAATCAAGGAATTTTGTTAACTACCTACACAAATTGAGGCTATACCAGTTCCTAATGGGATTAAATGAGTCTTACTCACAAGCTCGGAGTCAAATACTTATGAAGACTCCTTTACCTACTGTGAATCAAGCCTATGCCTTAATAGTGAGTGATGAAAGTCAAAAATCTATAGCAGCAAATTCTGGGATTCTTGGAGCCAATCCTGTAGAAAATTTTGAAGTTGCTATGTATACTAGACATGGTGGAGGTGGACAAGGCCAAAGGTTCAAGAAAAACTTTAATGTTCAATGTGATTATTGCAAGTTGAAAGGCCATATAAAAGAAAATTGTTATAAACTTGTTGGGTATCTTCAAGAGTTCAGACAAAAGAAAAGAGGAGGATATAATGCAGCTCATAATGCTAACATTTTGAATGAGAATAATGATAATCAAAATCAGAATTCTGATGTGCCTACTGGTGTATATGGAAAAAATGCTAATGTCATGAACCAGTCTGCTTGTGGAAATCAGATGCCTTATAGTCAAGGACTGGAAGCAATTGCAAATCAGTTGGGAAACTACACATTCACAAAAGACTAGTATGATCAGATTGTTCAGCTGTTGAATAAAGGAGTAATCTCAACAGTCACTAACAATGAAGTTTCAGCCGCTAATGCAACAGGTACTGATACTGATACATCATTATTGGTTTCAAATGGCTCACAAGAACGGATCATGGACACTGGTGCAACAAATTACATGGTGTCTGATACTAATCTTCTGAATAAGTCTACTATAGTTCAGACAACCAATCCTAAGAAGGTTATGTTAATTAATGGTGATGTGTCACTAGTCACACACACAGGGGCAAGTTCAATTTTTTGATAAAAGCACTATAACTAATGTTTTTCATGTGCCTCAATTTACGTATAATCTTCTTTCAGTTTCAAAAATAACTAAGAATTACAGTGTGCTGCAACATTTTTCCCTGACTTTTGTGCTTTCCAGGATCTCTTCACTGGGAAGGTAAGGGAGATTGATAAAGAAGTAAGAGGATTATACATACTACTAGCTAGACTGGCAGAGAATAGGCAAAGGGTTGTGTATGCTGCAAAGGGATTGGCTGCAGGTGAAACAAATCAGATCAATGTGGAGTTATGGCATCAGAGAATTGGACATGTGTCTGTTCTAGTGCTGAAGAAAATACTGCCTATTAGTGTACAGAATATCAGAGATAAAATAGATAAATGCACAATCTATCCTTGTGCTAAATAAACTAGATTGTAATTTCCTTCTAGTGATATTAGAAGTATATACTGTTTTGATTAGATTCATGTAGACCTATGGGGTCCTTACAGAATAGCTACATTTGATGGTAATAAGTACTTTTTAACAGTTGTAGATGACTACAGTAGAATGACATGGGTGTTTCTTCTTAAACAAAAATCAGATGTATATCAATGCTTATAACATTTCTTCAGTTTTGTCAAGACTCGGTTTAATAAGGTCATCAAGGTTATTAGAACAGACAATGGCACAGAGTTTGTAAATTCCTTGTGTGAGCAATTGTTTAAGAATCTTGGGATGATTCATCAAAGAACCTGTGCTTACACTCCTCAATAGAATGGAGTAGCAGAAAGAAAGCACAGACACATTTTAGAAATAACAAGAGCTATAAGACTACAAGCTAATATTCCCTTAAGGTTCTGGGGTCACTGCATTTTGGCTGCAGTATACATACTTAACAGATTACCTAGCTCAGTAATTGCAAATGTGTCTCCTTATGAAAGGTTATATAACAGGAAACGTTCTCTAAATCACTTAAGAGTGCTAGGCTGCCTATATTTTGCTAAAGTAATTCAGGAACATGACAAGCTAAAGTCTAGATCAAGAGTATCTATACATATGAGATAATCAGAAGTTCATAAAGGCTATGTACTATATGATCTAGAGAATAGGTCCTTCTTCATCAACAGAGATGTAATATTCAAGGAAAATATCTTTCCATTTAGAAGAACACTTCTTCAATACCTATATTTATAGACACTACATCAAATGTAGGGTCATATATAGACAATTCAAAAATCTTTTTTGAACAAAGGATTGATACACAAACTAATACAGGTCACAATGGTGACAATTCAAGGAATTCATCTACAGCTGTCGACGCCCCCTTTTTCTCGCGAAATCGGGTTTACGACATTCGGGAAGACAACTCTATTCCCGTTTGGGAATTGGGTTTTTGGAATTGAAGAGTCGCCACCTAATGATTGGGTGCATTAAGACACTAAGAAGGGTTTTGAATTGGAAAACCAGAGTTCGGGTAAGGGCTAGAAATTATCTCGGGGGGAAGGTGTTAGGCACCCTCAAGATCCACTAGTGTGGTTCCCGGCCATGCTATGTTGTGACTTTAATGTAAACAAGTATGCAAATAAATTTACACATAAGGGTTGCTAACAAGCATGTTGGAATTTATAAACAAAGAAGAAAAAGGGATAATGCAGTAAAAAAATAAAGGGGAGTTTTTGGGTAATTGAAAAGACAAAATTTATTGATATTAAACAAAGTAACATAGGGCAAGGGGTCCTAGGTTTATAAATCACATGGATCATCCACACAACACCGGTAACCAATCGTACGCGTAGTGTTATCGTGTGATCATCATCTCCATGTCTACCCTTCCCACCCCGATAAGGTATTAAGCGCGAAATGGTGTCGTTACCTACAGCGTGCTATTACCCGTCCCACCTATCAGTCCTGGAGGCTTTAGGACCACTAATCCTAAAGGGAGGGAGCTTGGCTTTTCAGAGGTTCAAAAGGTTAAAATGCTAAGGCGTCAGGCAAAACACATAAAATAATTATGGGAGCACAAAAACAATTAAGGCTCAGACAAACCTCCTTTAATCACAGAAATCATATAGTTTAGCACGTCTTACATATACTGATTAGGTTCAAATTATGCTTAACGTTAGGCAGGCTGGTTCATTACATATTTTTAGACAAGAAGTTCGCATTAGGCTCGCCTGGCTATAACTTATCGAAGACTGGTGCAATTAATTAACTACTTACTTGTTTGCCTAGGTGATGGCATCTACTGGTTTCAGGAATAAGAAAGTGAACTGATTACTGAAAGTTGCCAATTTTAATAGAATGATACGAGTTCTGCATTTGGTTACTACTGACGGACTAATCTTAAAACGAGTGATTCACATTGGGTTAATAGTTCCTATAGGCATGCTTTCTAGCATTGTTAATTTTACACACTTTTTACAGGCGTGGCAAGAGTGCAGAAAATCCTACGAGCATGGTATCTAGGATGCAATTGATTGTTATTTTGACCTATAACTGTTTGCCTAATGATAGATGCAAAAAATGCAGAATCTTAAAGACATGGTTCCTACATGCGGAATTCTTATGAGCAGGATATCTATATGATATGCAGAGTTCTTATGAGCATGATTTCTATATATATGAAAGTGCAGAATTCCTATGAGCATGGTTTCTACATATGAAAGTGCAGAATTCCTATGAGCATGGTTTCTACATATGAAAGTGCAGAATTCCTGTGAGCATGATTTCTATAGATGAAAGTGCAGAAATAAGCATGATTTCTATGTGTGGAAGTGCTGAAATTCAAAGAAAAACTCCTATAGGCAGGATATCTACCCTTATGCATACACATATAACCCTCCTCTTTTTACTAAAACCCCATAAGTTATTTCAAAATTTATTACAGACCAAATGAATCAAACAGAGAATAAAATTACATCAGAGCTTTCAAGCTGCATCCAAGGAGCCTACTTCAGACCGAAGGTCTAACAACATGATATGAGCCAACTGCCGGGATCAAGTTCCAAGGCCTTTCTCTTATCTGGAATGTGTCAAATTTCCAAGGAGTTTCAAGAAGTCCAGGCAATGCTTACAACCAGATATCATTACAGAACTGAATTAAAGTGCAGTGTGGAAGGGCCAACCCTCCAATGTCCAAGTTCAGAGGGAACTCAAGGTCCCAAGGCAAGGCTTATAGGAGGGGGCAGAACTTAGAATCTAGGAACAAGTGTAAGTGCAATAGAGGGAATTAAGGGATGCCAAGGCAGGTTGGTGGTCATGCCCAGCAACATAGAATGCTGGCACACCCCTGACCAGCCCACTAGCCAAACATTGGAGAGTTAGGACCTATTGAAGGTCAGACCAAGGCCTGGGCAGTAATTAGGATACTGTCAGGCCAAGGCTTTAGAAGGGATTAGGGGGTAGGGATTCATATGGGAACAGAAGCGAAGAAGGAAAAATACTTAGCATAAGTTACAGGACATGAACAACAAACCACACAAAAGAATGAGACTATAGAGTAAACACATAGGGATGAGGAAAAAGTTTAAATAAAGGCGTACCAGTTTCAGAAAGAGACAAGCAAAAGAGAGCAGAAGTCTTGCAAAGAAGCCACAGCAGCAAGAGAGAATACTTTGTGTGTGGGTGTGAGTTCAGAAAAAGACTCCAGTGTTTTTTCTTGTTTTTTTTTTGTTGTCAATAAAAGAGCAGGTATTTATAGTGTGAGAAACATGCAGAAATAAGGTAAGGACTGTAATTCAGACATAATTGGAGGAATATGTGTCTTATTAAAATCAAATCAGTATCAAAGACTTCCTTTAATAAAGCAATTAAACCAAACGGTAGCATGCAAGTGTTAAATAAGGAAAGAAATCACGCAGGGCCGGACATGACAAATAAGGAAATATTTTCATGCACAGTACGAGTATACCACATGTATTAGGGGTTAAGTTCATTAGACCTTAATTAAGGAAAGGTCTGTAAGAATCCCATACTAATATAATTAAGGTAATGGGATCAAATCAACTTAAGTAGAAAGGCAAGGTCGAAAGGAGAATATTTCAACAAGTCCAAGAAACAAAGAAAATCAAAACAATAAAGGAAAGAATCAATTCAAGAGTGCAATCAGAATTACACAAAGAGATTTGAAATCAGCCCACAATCAAGGTTATTTTGAGAGGGAAATTTGACCTATAAAGAGTGCATAAACATTAAGCATGCGAGGCTGGATTTAAGACAAAGAAGAGTGTCATGCAATCAAAGAAAATCAGTGAGTAGAGGACCATAGGAACCTGGTAGTCATCTCAGAGAAGAGGGAATACCAGATAGCATGCAAAAGGTCAAGTAAAGAGGTTAGAATCGTATGAAGAAACAAAGTTGACACAAAGATCTCGAAACTCAGTCGAACAGTAGAGGAAACAACTTCAGGAACTCAAATAGGTCCAAAGAGACTAGGGTTTTGAAATCAACACGTTCAGAGATAAGAAACAAACAAATCACATAACAAATAACCTCAAAACCCGAATGAACCCCTAAATTCTAGGGTTTTTTTACCATTAATCGAGTCTAGAGATGAAGACAAGTAAGTCAGGCAAAAATATTAACGGAATAAGAGTAGAAATCATAAAGGAAAACGTATTTCCCAGTAGAAGAAACTCATGAATAACATAATAAAGAACAATCATGCAAAAAAATACAGTAAAAGAACTCGTAAGAACAAGGTAGAAGAAACACAGTAGAAGAAGCACATAAGGATCATAGAAGAAACATAGTAGAAAAAAAACATATAAGAATCACAGTAGAGCATGGAAAAAGATCAAAGAAATCCTAAATCGGGGAAGATGAAAAGGTTAAAAAGCAAGTTTTGAAAGAAACTTTTGAGAAAACGTTTGAGACCCCAAGATAAACACAGATCTAGGATAGATCTAGAGAAATCAGGAGAACCTCGAAAGGTTATGGTTTCAGAAGAAACCTAGAAGTGAGAAAGGCCTGGAAAACTCGTGGATCTAAGCCGGAGAAGTTAGACTCAGGCTCGAACGTCCACGATATGTCGGAGACGACCATGAAACCCTGAATCGAATTTGGGCTAAAATTGAAATACAAAAGGGCTATCATTTAAATAGCCAGTTTTCCCCTTTTAATTTATAAAAATAGTAAAAAATGACTTGACAATAAATTAAAGGTACTGGACTAATTAATAACATATAAATATTAATGTAAAAATACTAAAAGTGATTTTATAATTATAGAATGTTGTTAATCGTAAAATAGGCTATAATTACAATTATATGCAATTAGCTTAAAAAAATACCAAATAAATGTATAAAAATATACAAAAATTACCCCAATTATATCTTAGGGTAAATATGAGAATGAAATAAATTNTGGAGGAATATGTGTCGTATTAAAATTAAATCAGTATCAAAGACTTCTTTTAATAAAGCAATTAAACCAAACGGTAGCATGCAAGTGTTAAATAAGGAACGAAATCACGCAGGGCTGGACATGACAAATAAGGAAATATTTTCAGCACAGTACGAGTATACCACATGTGTTAGGGGTTAAGTTCATTAGACCTTAATTAAGGAAAGGCCTGTAAGAATCCCATACTAATGTAATTAAGGTAATGGGATCAAATCAACTTAAGTAGAAAGGCAGGGTCGAAAGGAAAATGTTTCAACAAGTCCAAGAAACAAAGGAAATCAAAACAATAAAGGAAAGAATCAATTCAAGAGTGCAATCAGAATTACACAAAGAGATTTGAAATCAGTCCACAGTCAAGGTTATTTTGAGAGGGAAATTTGACCTATAAAGAGTGCATAAACATTAAGCATGCGAGGCTTGATTTAAGACAAAGAAGAGTGTCATGCAATCAAAGAAAATCAGTGAGTAGAGGACCATAGGAACCTGGTAGTCATCTCAGAGAAGAGGGAATACCAGATAGCATGCGAAAGGTCAATTAAAGAGGTCAAAATCGTATGAAGAAACAAAGTTGACACAAAGATCTCGAAACTCAGTCGGACAGTAAAGGAAGCAACTTCAGGAACTCAAATAGGTCCAAAGAGACTAGGGTTTTGAAATCAACACGTTCAGAGATAAGAAACAAACAAATCACATAACAAATAACCTCAAAACTCGAATGAACCCCCAAATTCTAGGGTTTTTTACCATTAATTGAGTCTAGAGAAGAAGACAAGTAAGCCAGGCAAAAATATTAACGAATAAGAGTAGAAATCATAAAGGAACACGTATTTCCCAGTAGAAAAAACTCATGAATAACATAATAAAGAACAATCATGCAAAAAAATACAGTAGAAGAACTCGTAAGAACAAGGTAGAATAAACACAGTAGAAGAAACACATAAGGATCACAGAAGAGACATAGCAGAAGAAACATATAAGAATCACAGTAGAGCATGTTAAAAGATCAAAGAAATCCTAAATCGGGGAAGATGAAAAGGTTAAAAAGCAAGTTTTGAAAGAAACTTTTGAGAAAACGTTTGAGACCCCAAGATAAACACAGATCTAGGACAGATCTAGAGAAATCAGAAGAACCTCGAAAGGTTAGGGTTTCAGAAGAAACCTAGAAGTGAGAAAGGCCTGGAAAACTCGTGGATCTAAGCCGGAGAAGTCTAAGCTGGAGAAGACACCATGGAACCCTGAATCGAAGGAGATCTGGGTAGAGATCTTCAAGGTCAGGCCTTGAATCTTCAGAAAACCGGTGTATAAGAGCACCAGGGGGGGTGTGAGATCCCCATAGCTTTGGTGGCCATAGATTCCGGTGGATCTCTGGTCTGAGACGGCAAGAGGCGGCTAGGGTTTGAGAACCCTTGAGAGAGTTTGAGAGAGTGGAGGGTTTCAGAGGCGGCGGCTGAGGAGAAAATGAGGTAGGGTAAGGGGTTGTTTGAATTAAAAAAGGAAAGGGACGAGGGGAGCCGTTGATCTACGGCTGGGATTAAATGGGTCGAATGGGGGCCATGTTTGGGTATGATAAGAAAGGGTATGGGTCGGGTTATAATAAAATTGGGTCGTTTGATTAGGGTGTGATTGGGGGTCCAATTTGGGCTAAAATTGAAATACAAAAGGGTTGTCATTTAAATAGCCAGTTTTCCCCTTTTAATTTATAAAAATAGTAAAAAATGACTTGAAAATAAATTAAAGGTACTGGACCAATTAATAACATATAAATATTAATGTAAAAATACTAAAAGTGATTTTATAATTATAGAATGCTGTTAATCGTAAAATAGGCTATAATTACAATTATATGCAATTAGCTTAAAAAATACCAAATAAATGTATAAAAATATACAAAAATTACCCCAATTATATCTTAGGGTAAATATGAGAATGAAATAAATTATTCACTAAAAAAATGCTAGTTTGGGAATAATTATTGAATTTTGTAGTATTAAAATAGACAATAAATTGGTTTTAAAATCTTAAAAAATAAAGGAAAAATACCAAAACTTTGGGGAATGCTTATATATGCCTGTACATGTTATTTTGAAATTATTTTGCATATATAAAAAATATAGGGAAAAATTGGGTATCAACAGCTGCCCCTCTTTACCCGGGAAGGAAGAAAGAGTTGTCGGGTAAAGATATGATGACCAATTTTGACCGCGAGAAACGACTTGCAAAGGTTTTGACCGCGCTCTGGTTTCTGAGCTGCCTACATATCCCTGGTTTTGCAAGAATCAGGTCATATGTAGTTCAGGATACATCGACGGAGTATGCCGATGGAGGTTTTCGAAGAGAAGGGCGCACTATTTAGGTTGGGAAGGGTGGTCAGGGACTGATGGGTTGCGAGAAACCGGGGCGAGATCGCTCCTGCTGTAATGGCCGTAGCCAGCTGAGGTACCTGCAATTGAGTAATACAAGCATATCGTGCGAAATTTAAACGTGATGCAAGTTCCCATTGGACCATGAATGTTGTCTTTGGACGGTTAAGATGACGTCCTCAGACCATGATGTCCTGGGCCATGAAGCGCATAATAAAGGATTCGCAGGCTATGAAATGATGTTCTCGGGCTATGATAATGGTGCCTCCGAACCATGATGCCTTTGAATAATGATGTGCAGAATATAAAGAGGGGTCCTCGGGCCATGGCATGGGGTTCTCGGGCTATGAAGATGGTGCCTCCGAACAATGACGCCCTTGGACAGTTTGGCGGTATTTCAGCCCATGAGATGCAAGATTTGGCGGTATTTCAGCTCATGAAATACAAGATTTTTCGGTATTTCATTCGATGTGAAGGAGAAATGTAAATGGCGATATTTCAGCCGGCATAAATTTAAATAAAGCTTGCGATGTTTCAGCCGATGTAGAGAATGTAAATGGCAATATTTCAGCCGACAGGAATTTAAATAAAGTTGGCGATGTTTCAGCTGATGTAGAAAAATGTAAATGGCGATATTTCAGCCGATAGGAATTTAAATAAAGTTGGCGGTGTTTCAGCCGATGTAGAAAAATGTGAATGGTAATATTTCAGCCGGCGGGAATTTAAATAAAGTTGGCGGTGTTTCAGCCGATGACATCCATTCCCCAAGCGGCGAACGGCCATAGTGAACTTGTTGCATTGAGCTCGTTAGGAGGCACCTTTATCATGTCTGCATGGATCTGGCAACGATGGCATTTCCGAACATACTGGATGCAGTCCGTCTCCATAGTTATCCAGAAATAACCGGCCAGGAGTATTTTCTTGGCTAAGACAAAACCATTCATATGCGGACCACAAGTCCCTGCATGAACTTCCTGCAACAACCTGGATGCTTCCTTTGCTTCGACACACCTCAGTAATCCCAAATCGAGAGTCCTCCTATACAGGATTCCTCCGCTATGAATGAAGTGATTGGATAGCCTCCGCACTGTGCGCTTTTGTGTAGTGTTTGCAAATTCTGGGTATTCTCCTGTTGACAGCTACTTCTTAATGTCATGGAACCATGGTTTTCCATCTGCTTCTTCCTCGACATGAGCACAGTAAGGAGGTTGATCCTGGATTTTTATCGGGATAGGATCAATGAAGTTCTTATCTGGATGATGAATCATGGATGACAGAGTGGCCAATGCATCAGCGAACTCATTCTGAACTCTGGGGACATGCCGGAATTCTGTCTTTGTAAACCTCTTCCTCAACTCTTGTACATGATGCAAGTATGGGAGTATCTTGGAATTCTTGGTTGCCCACTATTCTCGAACATTATGTATGAGCAAGTCTGAATCCCCGATCACTAGTAACTCCTGAATGTTCATATCAATGGCCAGCTTGAGCCCTAAGATGCAAGCTTCATACTCGGCCATGTTGTTGGTGCACGGGAACCTGAGTTTGGCGGACATCGGGTAATGCTTACCTGTTTCTGATACTAGAACCGCTCCTATGCCAACTCCTTTAAAGTTTGCCGCTCCGTTGAAAAACATTCTCCAGCCATCATAGGATTCTGCAATGTCTTTTCCTATGAAAGAAAGCTCCTCATCGGGAAAATACGTCTTTAGAGGCTCGTATTCTCCGCCCACGGGGTTTTCGGCAAGATGATCGGCTAGTGCTTGTCCTTTGATCGCTTTCTGGGTCACTTAGACAATATCGAACTCACTCAACAGAATTTGCCATTTGGCCAGCCTGCCCATGGGCATGGGCTTCTGGAAGATGTACTTCAGCGGATCCATCCTTGATATGAGATAAGTGGTATAGGCACAGAAATAATGCCTCAACTTCTGAGCTACCCAAGTCAGAGCACAACAAGTGCGTTCTAGCAGGGAATAGCGGGCCTCGTACGGGGTGAACTTTTTGCTGAGATAGTAGATGGCTTGCTCCTTTCTCCCCGTTTCATCATGTTGTCCCAAAACACAACCAAATGCTCCATCCAGTAATGCAAGGTAGAGCAATAGCGGTCTACCTGGTTCGGGCGGAACCAGAACTGGCAGCGTTGACAACTATTCCTTGATTCTCTCTAAAGCCTTTTGACAATCATCGGTCCATTTGGTGGCGGCGTCCTTCTTCAACATTTTAAAGAATTGTTCACAAATGACAGTGGACTGGGCTATGAACCGGCTGATGTAGTTGAGTCTCCCCAAGAAACTCATAACCTCTTTTTTGTTCTTTGCCGGTGGCAACGGATCGAGTTCTATTCCCCGCCGACTTACGATGAACCCAAGCAATTTTCCGGCTGGAACCCCGAAAGCGCACTTGGCGAGATTCAGTTTCAGGTTATACCTTCTTAATCTGTTGAAGAACTTTCTTAAATCTCCCATATGGTCAGTGGATTTCCTAGATTTGATGATGATATCATCTACGTACACCTCGATCTCTTTGTGTATCATGTCATGGAAAATAGTAGTCATGGCCCTCATGTAGGTGGCCCCAGCATTCTTTAATCCAAACGGCATCATCTTGTAACAATACATTCCCCACGGTGTAATGAAAGCCGTCTTTTCTGCGTCTTCTTCGTCCATCCATATCTGATGATATCCAGCAAAACAATCGACAAATGACTACAGCTTGTTCTTGGCGCAGTTGTCGATCAGGATGTGTATGTTCGGCAAGGGGAAATCGTCTTTCGGACTGGCCCGGTTGAGGTCCCGTTAGTCGACACAGATTCTGACCTTCCCGTCTTTCTTCGGCACTGGCACAATGTTGGCTAACCATGTCGGATACTCCACTACCCTGAGGACCTTGGCTTTGACTTGTCTAGAAACTTCTTCTTTAATTTTCAAACTCATGTCTAGCTTGAACTTTCTGAGTTTCTGTTTTACCGGCGGACATGTCGGATCTGTTGGAAATTTGTGAGCTACAATAGATGTACTGAGACCGGTCATATCATCATATGACAAGGCAAATATGTCCTCATATTCTTTTAAGAACTCCGTGTACTCTTTCTTTTCTGATGGTGACAGGTGAACACTGATGCGCGTTTCCTTGACATTCTCTGTATCCTCCAGGTTGACGACCTCGGTTTCGTCCAAGTTAGACTTAGGCCTATTTTCAATGTTCTCAACCTCTTTAACAACCTCTTCTTGTATATCGTCCTCTTCTGAGTCTGTATCTGTTTGTTGCGTTATCTCGTCGCATTTCACATTCGTCGGTTCATCAAGATAAGTAATAGTAATGCTGTGTAAATAAAGTAAATGATAGAGAAAATAATAAGAGCAAGATTTATAAGAAACTGAAATATTTTGATAAATTCCATAATTGTTTTGAATATCGGAGCTCTTTTCGAAATTTGAAGATAATACGGAAAGAAAATCGACTAGCAAAAAAGTTAAAGATAATGCATAGTGCTTTGCTCAGCCTTGCTACCCCGAAGCTTTCCGGGCCTTGGTGGTTCTGATGGACCAATTGCTGAGATGTGCCCTTCTGCCTAAGATGATCATGCCTGAGTGCGCGAACTAACCTTTGGGGAAGTGGAATAAAACAAAAAGTAAAAACAAAAAAGGTAACAAGTTAGTGTGGATCATGAGGAGAAAACAT
The DNA here is from genome assembly GCF_001879085.1 of Nicotiana attenuata. Classification (NCBI taxonomy): domain Eukaryota; kingdom Viridiplantae; phylum Streptophyta; class Magnoliopsida; order Solanales; family Solanaceae; genus Nicotiana; species Nicotiana attenuata. The sequence goes on from NC_031989.1 coordinate 10,811,477, forward strand.
TGCAGTATTTAAACACACAGTACAAGAATATAAATCGTGTCCTAATTTGGGAGCCTCGTTGTGCCCGAGGTAGGCCTAGCGACAAGTTAATTTGGAGAACTTATAATGCTAAATGCCTCATTTTATTGATAAAAATAAGACGAATCCCAAAACGACACTAAAATTGCAGGAAATAAAAAAAATGTCACTAATGGCCATTGGCCTTATTACATTTAAAGCAAAAGAAAAGAATCCTATCTATTTGGTCCCAGAAGGACCTTCCCCGTGTTGAATGTTCTCGTTGATCAGATCCTCCAGCTTTTCGCTAGCCTTGATGACCCTCTCTTTCCATTCATTGATTTGGTCACTTGATGGGAGATTCCTCCACCAGGTCAGCAAGAGTGAGGGCGTGCTAACCATACCGAAGTTGGGGACTTCGTCATTCATTTCCTGCAAAACAAAATGGTTAGACCCTTACCCCCACCGGACTCGACTATTTAAACCAATAATTAGCATAGACAGCATTTAGTTCTCCAAATAAATGCACAGAGTATGGTGTTATCCGTTTGGGTCCCAGGGGAACCTAGTGGACTTTGGATAAGGTCATCTTAATGAGTCATTATGTGGACAACATAACTGACTCGACTAGGTTTGACAGTGATGCATGAACAGTTAAATAGAATAAGGTTTCTATGGGGTGCTAGACGGTACCCTTGAGCGGACAACTCAAGAGGGAAAGGCACGGAACCGTCGACTGCACCGCTAATCGACTAATTTTACCACAAATACGCCTTTGCCAAAATTTAGGGGGTAATAATATTGGAAGAGCGCAACCACTCATCAAGCGTTGCTATGGTATTTATTTGGCACGAGTGGAATATGATGTTGAAAAATGCAATTACACAAAATGAAACAAATTGCCACGTATTTTCACGTTCATAATGATTACAATAATTGCTCGGAAATTACAACGGTATTAAAGAAAAATAGTAAATGAAAGCGTTAAAAAAAATAAAAAAACAAAAAGACAAGTCAGTTTCGAATAAAGGCATTAAACAAAGAAATAAAAGAAAATAATAAAGTCACATATAACATGAAGTGGTAAAAGCCTAAAGAATCCCCAGCAGAGTCGCCATGCTGTCGACGCCCCCTTTTTCTAAAGAAATCGGGTTTACGACATTCGGGAAGACAACTCCATTCCCGTTTGGGAATTGGTTTTTTGGAATTGAAGAGTCGCCACCTAATGATTGAGTGCATTAGGACACTAAGAAAGGTTTAGAATTGGAAAACCAGAGTTCGGGTAAGGGCTAGAAATTATCTCGAGGGGAAGGTGTTAGGCACCCCTCAAGATCCACTAGTGTGGTTCCCGGCCATGCTATGTTGTGACTTTAATGTAAACAAGTATGCAAATAAATTTACACATAAGGGTTGCTAACAAGCATGTTGGAATTTATAAACAAAGAAGGAAAAGGGATAATGCAGTAAAAAAATAAAGGGGAGTTTTGGGTAATTAAAAAGACAGAATTTATTGATATTAAACAAAGTAACATAGGGAAAGGGGTCCTAGGTTTATAAATCACATGGATCATCCACACAACACCGGTAACCAATCGTACGCGTAGTGTTATCGCGTGATCATCATCTCCATGTCTACCCTTCCCACCTCGATAAGGTATTGAGCGCGAAATGGTGTCGTTACCTACAGCGTGCTATTACCCGTCCCACCTATCAGTCCTGGAGGCTTTAGGACCACTAATCCTAAAGGGAGGGAGCTTGGCTTTTCAGAGGTTCAAAAGGTTAAAATACTAAGGCGTCAGGCAAAACACATAAGACAGTTATGGGAGCACAAAAGCAATTAAGGCTTAGACAAACCTCCTTTAATCACAGAAATCATGTAGTTTAGCACGTCTTACATATACTGATTAGGTCCAAATTATGCTTAACGTTAGGCAGGCTGGTTCATTACATATTTTTAGACAAGAAGTTCGCATTAGGCTAGCCTGGCTGTAACTTATCGAAGACTGGTGCAATTAATTAACTACTTACTTGTTTCCATAAGTGATGGCATTTACTGGTTTCAGGAATAAGGAAGTGAACTGATTACTGAAAGTTGCCAGTTTTAACAGAATGATACGAGTTCTGCATTTGGTTACTACTGACAGACTAATCTTAAAACGAGTGATTCATATTGGGTTGATAGTTCCTATAGGCATGCTTTCTAGCGTTGTTACTTTTACACACTTTTTACAGGCGTGGCAAGAGTGCAGAAAATCCTACGAGCATGGTATCTAGGATGCAATTGATTATTATTTTGACCTATAACTGTTTGCCTAATGATAGATACAAAAATGCAGAATCTTAAAGACATGGTTCCTACATGCAGAATTCTTGTGAGCAGGATATCTATATGATATGCAGAGTTCTTATGATCATGATTTCTATATATATGAAAGTGCAGAATTCCTATGAGCATGATTTCTATATGTGAAAGTGCAGAAATTCAAAGAAAAACTCCTACATATAAAAGTGCAGAATTCCTATGAGCATGATTTCTATAGATGAAAGTGCAGAAATAAGCATGATTTCTTCACGTGAAAGTGCAGAAATTCAAAGAAAAACTCCTATAGGCAGGATATCTACCCTTATGCATACACAGATAACCCCCCCCTTTTTACTAAAACCCCATAAGTTGTTACAAAATTTATTACAGACCAAATGAATCAAACAGAAAATAAAATTACATCAGAGCTTTTAAGCTGCATCCAAGGAGCCTAATTCAGACCCAAGGTCTAACAACATGATATGAGCCAACTGCCGGGATCAAGCTCCAAGGCCTTTCTCTTATCTGGAATGTGTCAAAGTTCCAAGGAGTTTCAAGAAATCCAGGCAATGCTTACACCCAGATATCATTACAGAACTGAATTAAAGTGCAGTGTGGAAGGGCCAGCCCTCCAATGTCCAAGTTCAGAGGGAACTCAAGGTCCCAAGGCAAGGCTCATTGGAGGGGGGCAGAACTTAGAATCTAGGAACAAGTGTAAGTGCAATAGAGGGAATTAGGGGATGCCAAGGCAGGCTGGTGGTCATGCCCAGCAACATAGAATGCTGGCACACCCCTGACCAGCCTACTAGCCAAACATTGGAGAGTTAGGACCTATTGAAGGTCAGACCAAGGCCTGGGCAGTAATTAGGATACTGCCAGGCCAAGGCTTTAACTCAGCACATAAAGGGGATTAGGGGTAGGGATTCATATGAGAACAGAAGCAAAGAAAGGAAAAATACTTAGCATAAGTTACAGGACATGAACAGCAAACCACACAAAAGAATGAGACTACAGAGTAAACACATAGGGATGAGGCAAAAGTTTAAATAAAGGCGTACCAGTTTCAGAAAGAGACAAGCAAAAGAGAACAGAAGTCTTGCAAAGAAGCCACAACACAAACAGCAAGAGAGAATACTTTGTGTGTGAGTGTGAGTTCAGAAAAGACTCCAGTGTTTTTTCTTTTTTTTTACTTAAAAGAGCAGGTATTTATAGTGTGAGAAACATGCAGAAATAAGGTAAGGACTGTAATTCAGACATAATTGGAGGAATATGTGTCTTATTAAAATCAAATCAGTATCAAAGACTTCCTTTAATAAAGCAATTAAACCAAACGGTAACATGCAAGTGTTAAATAAGGAAAGAAATCACGCAGGGCTGGACAGGACAAATAAGAAAATATTTTCAGCACAGTACGAGTATACCACATGTATTAGGGGTTAAGTTCATTAGACCTTAATTAAAGAAAGGTCTGTAAGAATCTCATACTAATGTAATTAAGGTAATGGGATCAAATCAACTTAAGTAGAAAGGCAGGGTCGAAAGAAAAATATTTCAACAAGTCCAAGAAATAAAGGAAATCAAAACAATAAAGGAAAGAAATAATTCAAGAGTGCAATCAGAATTACACAAAGAGATTTGAAATCAGTCCACAATCAAGGTTATTTTGAGAGGGAAATTTGACCTATAAAGAGTGCATAAACATCAAGCATGCGATGCTGAATTTAAGACAAAGAAGAGTGTCATGCAATCAAAGAAAATCAGTGAGTAGAGGACCATAGGAACATGGTAGTCATCTCAGAGAAGAGGGAATACCAGATAGCATGCGAAAGGTCAAGTAAAGAGGTCAGAATCATATGAAGAAACAAAGTTGACACAAAGATCTCGAAACTCAGTCGAACAGTAGAGGAAGCAACTTCAGAAACTCAAATAGGTCCAAAGAGACTAGGGTTTTGAAATCAACACGTTCAGAGATAAGAAACAAACAAATCACATAACAAATAACCTCAAAACTCGAATGAACCCCAAATTCTAGGGTTTTTACCATTAATCGAGTCTAGAGATGAAGACAGGTAAGTCAGGCAAAAATATTAACGGAATAAGAGCAAAAATCATAAAGGAACACGTATTTCCCAGTAGAAGAAACTCATGAATAACATAATAAAGAACAATCATGCAAAAAATACAGTAGAAGAACTCGTAAGAACAAGGTAGAAGAAACACAGTAGAAGAAGCACATAAGGATCATAGAAGAAACATAGTAGAAAAAAACATAGTAGAATCACAGTAGAGCATGTTAAAAGATCAAAGAAATCCTAAATCGGGGAAGATGAAAAGGTTAAAAAGCAAGTTTTGAAAGAAACTTTTGAGAAAACGTTTGAGACCCCAAGATAAAGGGGTTGTTTGAATTAAAAAAGGAAAGGGACGAGGGGAACCGTTGATCTAAAAGATCAACGGCTGGGATTAAATGGGTCGAACGGGGGTCGGGTTTGGGTATGATAGGAAAGGGTATGGGTCAGGTTTTAATATAATTGGGTCGTGGGATTTTGGGGTTGAGATTGGGGGTCCAATTTAGGCTAAAATTGAAATACAAAAGAGCTGTCATTTAAATAGCCAGTTTTTCCCTTTTAATTTAAAAAAATAGTAAAAAATGACTTGAAAATAATTAAAGGTACTGGACCAATTAATAACATATAACTATTAATGTAAAAATACTAAAAGTGATTTTAGAATTATAGAATGCTATTAATCGTAAAATAGGCTATAATTACAATTATATGCAATTAGCTTAAAAAATACCAAATAAATATATAAAAATATACAAAAATTACCCCAATTATACCTTAGGGTAAATATGAGAATGAAATAAATTATTCATTAACAAAATGCTAGTTTGGGAATAATTGAATTTTATAGTATTAAAATAGACAATAAATTGATTTTAAAATCTTAAAAATAAAGGACAAATACCAAAACTTTGGGGCATGCTTATATATGTCTGTACATGCTATTTTGAAAGTATTTTGCATATATAAAAAATATAGGGAAAAATTGGGTATCAACAGGGGTGGGGTGGGTTGGTGGGGGTTGGGTTGGTGGGGATGAGAAATAGGGAAAGGTTAAAAAAGAGTTTTGAAAAATATTTTCCCTTCTCTTGATAGAGAAAATATTTTCTTCCGATTGAAGAAAAATAAGTTTATGAGAAAATATTTTAGCCAATCAAATATGGGAAAATTGGAAAAATTTTGTACCAAACACACCCATATATGTTGGAAAGCAATGTAGTGGTATCTCATCATACACAAAAATGATATCATAGCGGAGCACTTGAGTTTTCAAGGTTATGAACTAAAACTAGTAACCAATGGTTATCGCGATTGGAAAAAATGACTCAATTTTGCAATTCAATTTAATGCTGAAAAAGCCGGACTTCTTTTGTAACAAAATGTTTTCTTTTTTAAGGTAGCAGAAAAACAGAATAGTATCCACAGATTTTTCCTGGATAGGAAAGAAGACAAAGCGCTACAGTAAGCCAGATTGACTACACCAATAAATATTGGTGGCAAAATGGTTAAAAGAAAATAGTTAACCACCCATATTATTCACTAAAAAATGGGTTCAATAATGAACTTTTTAAAAACGGATCAAATATGGATAAGAACCATATTATCCATTTAGAAAATGGATAACCAATGGGTAACCAATGGGTCTAACTTTTACATTGTAAAGCCTCAAATTGGGGTTCCTCAAGTTAGGGAGACTAAGAATTCTTCCAAAAGTGATCGTATGCAAGAAGTCATGGATAATATGATTACTTATATTATCCGCCGGTTAACCTACCTCTTAAAGTCAAAGACCATGGAGGAAGGCATTTTTCATGTCAAGTTGGCGAATGGGCCAATTTCGTGAGATGGCAACTGCTAGAACTGAATCGTGGGTTCCGTCCTCCAAGGCCTGTTAGAGCTCTCTTCAACCTGCTCATGGCTACATCGATCGGTTTCGGGTCAAATAGGAAGAACTAGAAGATTCCACTGGAATTACTCGAACTCATTTGCAAGACTCCAAGGCGAACTTCTTCTACGTCGAATTCACGAAAATAATCATACGAGAAATCGTCTGATGAAGAGTTTCCTAGCTAGACGATTTTCCACATGGAATGAATTATGAAAATAGTATAGCAGAATGCATACAACGAAGAATGGAGAGAATGAACCTAGAGAAAGGAAGTAAACCCCAAGTGAAAGTTTTTTATTCGTCTACCCGTTTTCAATCCGAATCATATCGACTCGACCCGCCCGTTTGTCAATCCTACCCATAAAGAAAGTAACATGGTCGATCAATTTAATTTTAGTTCGAGAAATTGAAATAGAAAACTTGGAAATACTATTTAATGCATTCATACGTCATTTTATAAAAGTAAAGAAATCTTGTATTCATCCAGAAGACTTTGAAATGGTTTTTACAGCTTTCCTAACGTGATAATAAAAATTAAAAGGAGATGGTGTTCTTTTATTTAATTTATCGTTTTTCCTACCCGTTTAATAACTTGAAAACTTGGAAAGAATCTTGTTCCACTCTTAATGTCACCATAGAAGAGGACAACTTACACAAAATAATAAGATTTTATTAAATAAAGAGATCAAATAATGATCGCAAGAAAATAATAAAATTTTTAAAATTAATTGTAACGTTTTAAGTTTTAACAGAGATGGTACTCCAATTTTCTTTATTATGGTTAATAAAAAGACTATTCCAGAGAACTCAAAATTAATTGCAACTAGAGAAATTGAATTAACAACTTCGAAATGAGATTTAATGCATTAGTAATGTCACTATACAAAAGAATAATTTTTATTAAATAAAAGGGCCTGATAATGAATACAAGAAAATTAATTTTTTAATAATTAATCTTAATTATAACTTTATCCAACATGAAATGCACACGAAGGGTGAAAAAGTCTATTAATATTTTATGTTAGACTAACGTGCTTTTTACAATGTGTGTGTGTCAATTTTTTCAAACAATTCTTTGTTAATTGAAAATAGAGCAGCTCTTTCTTGATACGTTGTTGATCTTAATAATATTTTATTAATTTTATTTTGAAAGCATCTTTCAGTTAAGACAAGTAATTTTAAGAATTGTTAGCATTATTCTATAAGTTATATAAACATTTGGAACAAATCAAAATTTTCTCGGTAATATCTTCTAATTGAATTTTCTCTTGAACTTACAATTCTGAAAGCATGTGTAACCGTCATTAAGGTTGTTTATTGCATAAACATTTTTTTTTCAAATTCTCATGTCTCCTTTTTCTTAGGAATTTTAATTACAATCAAATATAAAGCAGGCAATCTTTTTTTTTTTAAATTGTAAAAACTTTGTAATTTTTTCTTTTGCTACAAACTTCAATATTTGCTGAAAATAAAATCATACTTTCCACTATTAAAAGTTTTTCTAGCCTCAAGATTTTTGGGATCTCAAGCAAAAGATTTTACTGATCTCTCACACCCCCCCCCCCCCCCTCCCCCGAACCGCCTGACGATGTTATCCTTTCGCATTTCAGGAACTTTTGAGAGAAAATAAAGAGCATATTCAACGTTTAATCATTCTCAGCCAAGGGAAGGGGAACTTTGGATTCCCTAAATCCGCTTACTGAGCCCATATTACCGACTTCATTTAGTTCCCAGAATATTTGTTGATACATGAAGCTACTTCTTCCACATAAACGTAGCAACCATACACTAGAATAGTCGAAAGGACAAACTAAAAAGAGAGATTGCCAAATAGCCCTCTAAACTTGTCACCACCTTTTATTTTGGCACCTCGCTAAGGCTTTCTCAATAGACACTCCAACGTCCACCAAAATGTACCCATTAGACACACACTGCTTGGCATAAATGTGTGTATCATACACTCTTTTGAGAGTGATTTGCAAAACTTAATGCTGAAACGGGTCCCAATACAAGATAAAAATAAAAGAAGGATATAATTTTTTTCAGTTTTTCTTCTTTTTTTTCTTCATCGCCGCCACCTCCCGGCCGCCTCCACCATCATCATAGCCACTATCTCCACAACCTCCATCACCACCTCCACCATCATCATATCCACCATGTCCACTATCTTGTTTCTCTAACTAACTGCTCACTGGCAATATATAGCTTGATCGATCTGTGGAGGAATTTGCTTGATCTCTGTTCCTAGTTCTTGTTCAATTCTGTACCTGCCAGATGCAATCAATATCATAAGAAACCGACACATGAAAACTAAATGTCCTTCTATCATTAAAAAAATAAACTTTATGCATACAGATTGAAGCGATCTTCATAAGTAATCAGGTTAACAGCTAAACCAAGGTGTCCAAATCTCCCTGACCGTCCAACCTGCAAAAACAATTATCAATGAGGAAATAGCACAAACAGAGAGATAAGTTGATAAGCAAGACAATGATCTGTAGCACATACCCTGTGCAAATACGTTTCTGAGTTCTTAGGGAAATCAAAATTGATAACAACATTGACTGCTTGAATATCTATTCCTCTAGTAAACAAATCTGCAACCATCATGAAAGAGCAGTGTTACTAAATCAATCAATTAACATATTAGACACTTCCCACAGGAACACATACTGATCCTGTAACAAAAAACTCTCAATGAGATTTAGGCATGCATCATGAAAGATCAAGTCAAGATTCATGTAAGAGTTAAAAGCTTAGCAACACCAAGAACATGGCAACATGGACAATGGAATAGATACAAATTCCATTTAAGGAAATGCATAAACTCCAAATAGAATATAGTTAAACCCCCCAACCCCACCACCCCACACCACCCCAAAAAAAAAGCAACCAAAAGAGGTGGGAACTAAACCTTATTAACACCAACAAAAAAGAGGCAACTCCATTTAGCACCAGTTTGGTCAGATAATAAGTACATGCAATCTGACGCAACAAAGGTGCACTTGAAACCAATTGAGTTACACCACAATATACCAGGCGTCAAATACTTCTCATGATATTTGTCTACATGAGAACATATTATGAAGAGAATACTAAATAATAAGCCGCACCTTTTACGGAATTATTATGTATTTAGAAGTACTGATCCCTAAATAAGGATGAATCGTAATATCCATAGTGAACATGTGGACACATTAACAAGAATTAATAAGGAGCATATTCACCAATCACTAAGCCACATTAACAACAGAAAAGCATAGCAAGTATGAGTACGAGGAGTGTCAAGCAGATGCATTAACCATACCAGTACAAACAAGGTTCCTGCAGGCACCATTGCGGAAGTCATGAAACACCCTGTTCCTATGATCTTGAAGCATCTTGGCATGAATGTAGAAGCATGAATAGCCCAGCTCAGTAATCTTCTTGGCAAGAAGTTCCACTCGATTTACAGAGTTGCAAAAAATAATTGATTGGTTAATTTGAAGCTCCATCAAACAAAGAACCAGATAGAAACAGGTTAGCATGTGCACGTTGAGCTATTTAACACCTATACTCCATTGTATAACCACGACTAACCTTTGAGAAGAGAGTGTTAAGGCAGTGAATCTTCTGTCTTTCTTCAACAAAAGCATAAAATTGTGTTATACCCTTGAGTGTAAGTTCATCCATGAGGTTGATAACATATGGCTTATTCAAATATCTATCTTTAAAGTCCTTCACAGTAACAGGGAATGTAGCAGAAAACATCAAGATCTGGCGATTTGCAGGTATGAAACGGATCAGCTGTACAATGGAAGGTTGGAATTCTGGTGAGAGAAGCTTATCAGCCTGAAGGACAAAAGTTGACACAGTTACAATTTATAATCACGTACGGTGTCTTCCTAGGAAAGGAGAATAAGAGGGTGGGAAGGGCAAGCAGAAAACAGTTTATCCAATTCAAATGAAGTCATAATGTTAGAGAAGGTTGCTACAGTATATTTTGTTCTCAAAATATAAATAAAATTGCATCTAGACTTTGTAGGTTATAACTTTAGCATTCTAAATGTCAGCTCTCTCAAGAACAAAAGTGGGCAATGATCGTTTGATTTACTTACTCAAGAAAGGATTACCTCATCCATTATAAGCATGGAGCAATCCTTCAAAATGCACACTCCCTTTTTTGCAAGGTCAAGAATTCTCCCAGGAGTTCCAACAAGTAAATGAACTGGCTGATACAGTCTCATAATGTCCTCCTTTAAGCTAGTCCCCCCAGTGGTAACCATGACTTGAATTTTTAAGTGCTTCCCCAGTTCTTTACAAACTTGAGATGTTTGGAGGGCCAATTCTCGAGTTGGGACAAGAATAATAGCTGCATATGAACGCACCAAACAACATTCAGATATGAAACTAAAACAGCATGATCTAATTGCGCATCTAGGGTAAATACTACACCATATTTTCCTCTTAATTTGCAGGATGCTAAATCTATGTTAGGACCAATTATAAGCTCTATCATTAGCCCACCGTATCAAACATAGCTTGCTCGTGACCAAATAAAAAGCAAGATACTCACAGCACATTACTTCATGTGAAGCAAAGAAATGTAGCAACATAGACTACATATAATAGGAAAATGCCAGCAACATATGCTTCTAAGCTAAAACTTTCTATGGCAGGTCAAAATTGACAATATAATCTTGTCATTACACTTCTAACTCTAAGTGACATAGTTGCTTTATTAATGAGGCCATGGAGGGGCACCCATCGGAACCTGGAAATGGCTTACATTAACTCAGAACTCCGAATGAGTCAAGACAATTGATAGAAGGCCTGAACTTGGCTCACCAGTAAATAAGCCAACCCAAGCTTAAGCTCAGAACTGTTAAGAAGCAACATAAAATTGAACTCAACTAGATTAAATTCAAGCCAACTTCATACTGAAAAAGAATTGTTTACGAGAGCCTTGGAACAAGTATTTTACAAGCATGGGCTTGGATTTAAGTTCAAAACATTTTGATTTGGAATGGAGATGTCTTTTTGGATATGGGAATTTAAATTCAAAATATTTATTTACAAGAGCCAATACTTCCGGAACTTATTGTATTACTTGATATTTCTTAATTACCTCCGCAATTGTAAATGAAATGCAATAAGCTCCATAGAATTAATCCAAAAAGAATTTTGTTTTAGCCTTTTAGGCGATTAAAATATGATATGGAGATACGAAAACCATTACATTACAACTCCTGTAAGAAGAAAAAAGGGAATCTACTTGAGGGCAGTGTTGTTAAAGGGTCATCTGAGGCACGCTTAAGTCCTAAAGCTCGGCTAAAGCCAGGTTGTGGCTTGGCCTTGCTTAAGTACCACTGCAGGCACTAAGGAGATAAAGCATGCACCTTATTTCCCTTAGCTCTGTCTCACAGAGAGCAAAAACAGAGAACAAATATAGCTGGTAGACTAAGACATGATTTGTTAAAAAGCTCGAATGTATTTTTTGTGATTTGGATAGAAAAAGGGCATCCCCGTGCACGAAGCATCCCACTTTCACGCAAGGTCCGGAGAAGAGCCCCACATGGATAAGAAAATAAAATTTTAGCAGAAAAACTAGCTCCAAAAAATATAAAACTAGATCGTTTCATCTAAAATCAGAAATTTAAGATGGTTTGTAACCTAGATTGATATAGTTTTTTACATTACGAATTTCGCTTTAATAGATTGATGCATTACACTTTTTTTTTTTTAATTTTCTCTTCATGTGCTGCTTTTCTTTGTTAAAGCCCACACTTTAGATCCGCTTTGCGCTTAAAGGCCCAAAAGACTTTGGCTTTTTTCTTTTTTTAACTTTTGACTACTCTACTTGAGGAGCCTAAATGAATTCAGGCCCAACTCAACTACTTCAGCAAAGGAGCTATATGCCAGATTATGCAAAGCTTTACTAGCAACTCAATCCATGCTCAACACCAACTTGTATGTAAAGCTTAGTTTACTTGCAGCCCTAGAGGCACTAGGGAGTTCACAATATAACTATAAGATTCCTAGATAAGAACCTTGAATTGCATTCTTGTCTTGATCAATTTTCTCGAAAGCAGGAATGCAGAAGGCAGCAGTCTTCCCAGTTCCATTTTTGGCCCTAGCCAAAATGTCACTTCCAGTTAGAGCGATTGGAATGCTTTCCTCTTGAATCGGAGATGGTCTCTCAAAGCCCTTTTCATAAATTCCCATAAGCAGTTCACGCTTAAGAAAGTAGTCTTCAAACTCATTTCCCTTGGTTGCTGTCACATCCTGCAAGGAAAAGTAGCAGCGAAACAATCAGTAATGCAAGTCCAAAGCAGAGGAGGATATAAGCAGAAGCTCAAATGTCATTCGTGTATGCAGAACAACCAGAAATAACCTCCTAAACAACACTACATCATCACAGAAATTTTCCTAGAGCCAAAAGAAAAAAGTCAGGGATAAAAAAAAACACCAAGTAAGACGAAATGAGAACCCAGCACTCAGTGAGTAAAATATATAACTTAGATGTTACTATATTGTGCATAACTTAGTGTTAAAACACGCAAAAGACTATAAATGTAGACTTACAATGCTATGCTACACATCATATGAATAGCCTCGCACTCTTCTAGCACTTGTGTGAATAATATGAAGGCTGTTAAAACATGCAAAAGATTAGAAATGTAGACTTACAAATCTATGCTACATATCATATGAATAGCGCCAGACTCTTCTAGCAATTGTGTGACTAATATGACATCTTTCAGCTGCTCTACATAAGCAATTTGTTTTTGCTTTACAGTTAACTGTCAGATCCCACTCTCCTAATGGGTTAAATTAGGAACAAGAGCATTTACGTGGCCCTCAAGTGCACAACTACAGAGTTAGATCAATAATAACATGGGTGAGGAAGGCCAAAGAGGGAAAAATGACAAAATATAAGCTGAACTGCCATAACTAAGGGAAAATCTCAGCAGGAGAAATATCACTGCCTTTGTCCCAAAAAGATAATGTACTTTCTTCTTTAATCCATCACAATGGTGATCGCTTAAAAGAAATCTTTTACCCACTTTATATAACACCAAAAAGTCCTCTGGTACTCTCTACTTATTTTCAGTACGAGTTTGCATTGTGTTATTCTCCAAAAAAAATAATAAACACGAACAACTCCAGATAGAGGATATGTTATAGTCCTCATTTAGATGTAACATTTGTTTTCTGGATTCTCAAAAATAAAACAACTCAAGGGCTGAAATTGATAGATATTTCTGGTCTTTAGGCACTTTATATGCAAGCATTCCATGACAAAATTTCATGAGTCAAGCTAATAGTTTACGAGATGCTAGTCGGACACCTCATTTCTTACAGCATTTACTTATGATTCAAGTCTTCGGCAACAATTTATCAATGAAACTGCTTATGGCAGATGGGAAACCACTAGGTGTAAGAGACAGATAGATGAAAATTGACATCGGGAAGAAAGAGAACAAACATGGTCACAAACATGTTGTCACAAAGAGAATACAATATACTGAACTGCACGAAAAGATAACGGTTTCCAATTTACCTCCGTTCTGTATCGAGTATCAGGTGGTGGTATCTTCAACCTAGCCTTCCAATCTTGTGAACTGAATAAAGGGGAAAAGAGAAGAAAAGGAATTGATTTATCATTATCCCAGCTATGGTTTAAAATATGTTTGACAGAATAACTTAATGAAATAATTCAAACTCGTCACTCGTGATACATGAAAATAAAAAACGTCCTAAATCTGTATCGAAAAATGATAAGCCAATGAAACTTTTTGGGAGAACAAACATCCTCCATTGATATACTGTTTGCAGTTAATAAGAGAAATCATCCTTTCTTTCCTTCAGTATTTCTCATATGGAAGAAAAAGTCTCTTCCAAATTGCAGGCGTTTGTTGGTACCTGGCTCCCTGACCCTTAAAAGTTCCAATCATAATGACTTGAGTAAGATGGGAAAACTAAGCAAAGCTCTGCCCCCTGACATTCACATTGATGCAGTCATCATAATGAGACTCACAACCATCTCTTAAGCTTAGTCCAACAGAGTCGTTCTTGGGAAAATCTGGTTTCACAAAATGCTAGGACATGCTGTTAGCAGTTGAAGGTCTGATCTATCGAGGAAAAAAAAGTTTGGGTGGCTGGATGATTGTCTCAAAATGCTTCGATTCGGTGTATGTGGACGATAACGTATACAAGAAACTTTTTAGGGGCAAGACAAACCAACAAAATTCGTCTAGGAGGAAGTAGTTTTTAGCAAGCCTATTGCTAGGCATATAATACGAGAGCTCGGATCGAATTGGTATCACTGCATGTAGGAAAATTAGACTCGCCAATATCTTGCCTGGTCAATAAAGAAAAAGAGTCGCCAATATCTTGCATATCCAAAAAGTGCCTCCTCAAAAATAGGCCTTATATCCTAAAGTTCTCAACCAATAAAGCAAGTTAATACTGTGATTACTATGAGATTTATGATGTGCTTAGTTTAGTTGAGAAACAAAAACACTGAATACTCTAGCTTGAGCCTTGAGCACAGTCATATTCATGGTCCAAGCTTATTGCAACCTGAAAATAAAATGCTCAAGCTTACCTACTATACTGGAAAAAGATATCGGGCCCAACAACAGTTTATGTTGGTACATAGAGAGTCACGTACGTACACGTGATATTGAGTTAACAAGCTCTGATCCTCAAACGCAGATCAGCTTTGACTCAAGCAATCTAAGGAAATAACTCGCATGCACCCCCACCAAAAACCTAGTAAAAAGTTGATTACACACTCTTAACATAGTCCAACTAATTAATAATCTATTTCTTTCCATCCATCAAGAAGTTCCCTATATTCTGATCCCACATGATGACAAACTAGTTTAGATAAAAAAGTGATTCAGAAAAGAAGTTAGCTAGCTTTAAGACCATGACCTGCAACACTCAAAACATCAATTATACCAATATCTCTAACTTGACCGATTTGTTCACTTACCACATTTGTAGTTTGTACTAAAACAATCTGTAATTGAGTACAATGTAGCATACAGTAATCGACAAAAATTCTTGCCTCGATCTCAAACAAGTTGGGGTCTGACTAAGAATCCTCTAATTCATTAGAATACTCAATAATTTGAGTTTTAAGACAAATAAGGGTGAACTATAAATTCTCAAAATCTCACACGTATTCATACATTCTATGCACAACAAAATGAAAATAAAAGGAGAAAATAAACCCTACCTCTGGTCAACGGCTTCGGACTGTACAGTCTTTTCAATCTCGTCAACCGTAGAATCAGCAGATGGCAACTGATTCCTTCTGAGCCACTGCTGTGTTTGCTGGTTCTGAAAATGCTGCTGCTGGTGTTGCTGCTGATAGGGCGCAGGACCTCTCTGTATATACTGCTGAGAGTTTCTAGGTTGAAAATAAGGGTTAGTATTTGGATGCATACTCCCGCTGCCGCCACCTCCACGGCCCAATCCCGGCGGTTGAAATCTCGCTCTCGGATTCATCACTAATTAGGTATCTCCAAAAACTAAAGAAATTATCCAATTGAAACACGCAACAATTATGCGACAAAAATGTTCCTAGCTTAATTTCTGGTTGTAGCTCGGTGACAAAAGTACGATCTCCGGCAACCTACGGCGATTATATGTGCGTTCTCCGGTGACAGAAGTATTACGAAAATTCCGCTAAAAATTCGAGGAAAATTCGAAGTAGAAGAAAATGAAAAAAATGATTAAAGGAAAAGTGGTTCGAGGGCGTGGAGAGAGATTTGTTAAAAACTTAAAATTACTGAGTAATGAATGTATTTATGCTAGCTTTTTGTGAGCATTAAGCAATGGGGCTCTTAATTTAAATTTAGTGGAGACTTTATTACAGGGGAGAACAAATAGAACATTTGGTTGACTTTCTAATTCCGGTAATAAAAATTTTGAGGGTAAAACCTTATGCCTCAATTTTAAAGTTCGGCATAATTTTTCTCCATTTTAAAGCATTTTTAAGCTCGTAGTAATTATGATAATCATCATGATATTGTCATAAATCTTAACGGATCACCAGAAGTTTTTAGCATTAAGGCTAAAAATTTTGGTGTGTCATAATTTCGGTTGCTTCAAAATTCTGACCAGAAGCTATTTTTCAAAAAAATTCTTAATGAAAACAAAATATAAGTAGTTGTTAAAAAAGGTTCATCCAGCCTAATTTTCCGTTACTATTACTAGTACCTTTTTTTAAAGACGGAGCTTATTGTTTATTATTCATTGGCCACACGTACTTTGGTGTTGTGTGCTAGAGTTGTATGAATTTGATTTAAACAGTCACACAGTTGGAGTAATTTAGTAACCCAACTAATGATTTCAATATTTGCTTTTAAAGGGACCAGATTGCAAGTTGATAAAGAATACAAATTGTTATGTTGTAAATAGGGGTGTTCATAAAAACCCGAAAAACCGAACCAAATCAAACCGATCAAAAACACCAATATTTTTTGGTTTGGTTTGGTTTTGGTTTTGAATTTTAAAAACCGATCAAATTTGGTTTGGTTTTGGTTTTAATCAAAAAATAACCGAAAAAAACCGAATCAAACCGACTATAGGAGTAACTATTTCAAATTTATTATTACACCTATATATATGTATATTTTTATACAAAGTTTTAAAAATTTTATGGTAAATGTTAATCGTTTGCACTTTTACTCCAGTTCTTTACCTTTATATTCTAGTTTGATTGGTAGTTTTCTTTTTTTAAGTGTAAGATTCCATATCATGTTAAAAATAATATATTTTTAATTGAGTCCTTAAATTATTCATCACTATTTGATTCAACTATTATCAATATATTTTAGTAAATAACAGATTTCTCAAAGGGCAATTGATTTGATAGTGTTACGTTGAAAATGTGATCGCCGGAATATGTGTTTGGTAGTGTATGTCTTATATTTAAGAAAAAACCGACAAAACCCGACATAAACCGAATCGAGAAAAAACCGACTTAATTGGTTTGGTTTGGTTCTAATATTTGAAAAACGGACTCAATTGGTTTGGTTTCTTTTTAGAGAAAAACCGATCCAAACCGAACCATGAACACCCCTAATTATAAAGTGGTGCCAATTGGTAAATCTATTCTATCTTAACAATCCGGTCCCTAGTGACGCGTTTTAATCAAGGAATGAACTCGCATTAATCAAGGAGAACTCGCATCATATATGTAACACCCCAAACTTTAGACAGAGTCCCAGATCGGCAAAACACAAAAGAGATGTTGGGTATGTAAGTTAACAAGCCTTAGACCCTAGTGACGCGTTTTAAACCCGTGCGGGCCTAGCCCCAGAGCGGACAATATCACTAGCGGGCTGGGCTGTTATAGTATAGGGAGAAAAAGACCTTATATCATCCATATGTTTTAAGCATAACCAAAATGAACTCAGACGGAATCTAGCTCAATCAGCAACAGAAAAAAGTGAAAAACATCTATCGAAAATGTATATACATATTCTGCTGCAAACTAACTTTACATCTGTAATCCATATATTTTATAAGCATAAAATCATCCAAGTGCAGATTATCAATACTTATAGCAAGAGATAAAGCTATTCATACATCAATGAAAAAACCAAATCATATACACATAAAGTACACCATTAGGGACATCAATGCCATATGTTTCCTCTTCTCAGTTTAATTTTCTTATATCAACTACCAAGAATTGTAATATTGAGTAAAAGAAATATTCGGCATGTCTTAGGAGGGACCGAAAAACTCTTAGACATGTCCAAGCACAAGAAAAAATTCATGAGCTAGTCTTACCATCTTCCATTTTCTGCACCAACTTTACTTTCTATATCATCCTTGGAAGATAGTGCCAGCTTCTCTCTTAGACTTTCAACCTTTTCTTTCAGTGGGGTGACACTAAGGGCAGCAGCAATCCCTTCCCTGATCTCAGTTTCCAGCTCTTTTACCTTTTCTGAGCTGGAATCCTTCACAATCTCCAGCTTCAACTCTTCAATCTTCTCACTAAGACCTGATCTAGTCACAGCTCTTTGAATCTCCTCCTTTATCTCCTCATTTACCTTTGCCAAATCCTCTTCCAATTCTGGAGGAGCAGCAACGTTCGTCCTTTTGCGCGTGCCTACTATTTCCAGGTTAGCTGACTTTAGAACATCCTCCAGCTCTTTCTTAGCTTTTTCTACTTCCTCCACCAGATTTGTATCCAAAGGTTCGCCGTTTGATAGCTTTTGAGAAGCTGCATTTAAAAGCTCTAGCTTGGCTTTTACAGTTGTTGGAATTTTCTGGTTGACATCAGTTTTTAGTTTCTCAATTTTATTCTTCTGCTCGATGAGCTTGCTAGCCATCTCCACAGTGTGGAGCTTTTGCTTTAAACCAAGATATGCGCCAGGTTGTGACAGCTTCTGCTTAAATTCTTGCATAATCTTATTAGCTTTCTCCTGCAAAGACTTGTTAAGTGGTTGATCCGGAATAGGAGCTCTTTGCAACTCTAGTTTTAGAGATTCAATCTTATCCTGCAAGCCCATAGCTATGAATGCCTTTGTTATCTCAGTATCTAGATCTTCTTGGAGCTTCTCAAGGACTTGGGTTGTAACAGGATCAGATGGTCCCTTAGCTTCTAGAATCTTCTTCCTAAGATTTGCAAGCTCTGATTCCAAATCAGCAGGCTGTGTGTTAACCTCGGATGGCTTCATTTTGCGCTTCCTTTCAGGTTCAACCTGAATGCCCTCCTGGAAACCTCCAATTGAACGAAATTTAAGCATCCGGTGGTGAAGCAACTGTTCAGTGTTCATCCTTCCAAGTTCCTGTATTAGGAAACCATAGTGAAAAATCAACGCAAAACTGCAAGTAGAAATGTAGAATACAGTCAAACACAGAAGAATTCATTATATCGATCAACTATGTCAATTCCAAACTAGTTCAGGCTGGCTATTATGTTAGAATTCAGTCATTCGACAAATTCAGAAAGCACCGTTAGATAATAGTCTAGTATATGGTAATTCTATTCCATCCTATCCCACAGAAGTACCCCCAAACAAAAATTGGCGTCCTTGCTGTTACTTTCTTTCCATTTCCTCTTACAATAAGAAGCCAATCGTTACTCTTTCTTAAGAAAAAGCATTAGCCTTTGATCAATTTCCAAAGACATGAGGTATTACCGCCATAGCCTCGACAATTGCATGTTTAATCTGCTGAGACGCCCAGAAAGGATCGGCATGGGCACCACCCAGAGGTTCCTGCAAGAGATGACAAACAAAGCCAATATTACAGCAAGGATGATTGGATGGGTAAAATAAGCAACTTGTTTCAGTTTAACTACTGGAAGCCTTCACCATGAATTTCCAAATCTTTTCCTCTCTAAAACCAAGAAGTGTAAAAGGTGAAAGTATAGATGGCAAGAGTTCTTACAGGAATAATACCATCAGCTATCTTGAGCCTGTAATGTTCCTGAGCTGTGATCCTCAGTTTTTCAGCTGCCTATTCAATAAAAATTTCAGTAACGGTAACCATATTTTCACAAACTTCAAACACAATATCTTGTATACCTTTGGAGCTGCTTGTGAAGATTTCCACAATATTGCAGCACAAGCTTCAGGACTGATCAGAGAAGCATAGACTTTGTAAAGATATACCAAAGAACGAGATAATCAAGGAAACAATGCGAGAAATGTAGAAGCAACAACTAAATTGTCATTTATTATACAGGTGTAGAGACTAACATGCTAAAGCAATATTGTGTGCCTCAAAGGATTGATCAATCCCTGAAACTTAAAACCAATACTTAAACACATGTGCAATGCGTCCACATCTTTAACCTGACACAGCATGTTTTAGTTTGCCATTGATGCAGTGAGCTGACAGTTCATGTCTTGCTTATATTTCACGCACAAAAAGTACTTTTGACTTGAACTTTTGGTATTCTTCAAAATGTCACATGCCTGCTAAGCAGTTGAATAAATTTATGGAAAATAAAAATGAACCAGATTTTACCTAGCAACATAAAACGCTGAGTTTTCCAACATTAACAACTTGTTTGCACATCCAATAGCAAGAGCACCGCCTGAACCACCTTCACCAGTTACAATCGTTATGATTGGAACTTTCAGCCCAAACATTGTCCTTAAATTGTGGGCTATAGCCTCACCCTACATGAAAATATTGGAGGGGATTATAGATGCTACATGACTAAACCTTATTCAATAACGCAAAATTTGATAGTCAATGTAAACATCCATACCTGACCTAGCTCTTCAGATCTTAAATCAGCAAAAGCGCCTGGTGTGTCTACAAATGTAACAATAGGGAAGCCATGATGATCAGCATATTTCATCATTCTCAAAGCCTTTCTGTAGCTGCAAAGGCAAAGATTTAGTAGTTACCAATCCATCTTTTTACAAAGCCAACTTTGAGGTATCAAATTAAAGGATATTTCCATCGTTACATTGTCAAAAACTAAAGGATATCTCCTTTTAACAACTGAACGATACATAGACTCTCCAAAACCCTGAATAGCCTGTGCAATTATAAAACTGATTTGGGAACATGCTGAAAAACTCATAAGCAGACTACTTCAGCTTAACTTGATAGACTAGTGAAAAAACTAATTCAATTTATCCTTTTAATGCACACAGAACAGATTACTTGGAATGCTTAATGATAGTAAATAAGTACAATTCTGCACATGAGATAAATCTAATATTGCTGTGAAGGAGAATTCTTGAAACATACCCATGAGGAGTTGGCATTGCAAAGTTTCGCATGATGTTTTCTTTTGTATTTCTACCTTTCTGGTGGCCAATGAAGAGGTAACTTCTTCCTTCAATGCTCCCAATGCCAGTAATCATGGCTGGATCGTCATAGCCAGCACGATCTCCATGGAGCTCTACCCACTTTATGCATAACATAGGAATAAGATAACTCGAGTTGTAAGAGAAGCTGCTAACAAACATTGGTGAAAAGCAAATATCACAAATTATACCTTCTCTGTCATATTTAGTATATGATCAAGAACAGTTGGTCTATTAGGGTGTCGAGCAATTTGGAGGCGTTGAATGGGTGTCAAATGAGTGTACAAGTCCTTCAGGGCCTGAAAGTATGGCATATGTATCAAATAGAACAGAAAAAAGAGTTGGTCAAATGACTATATTTGCAAAGATATATATCACCATAATAAGCTAATGTCCTTTGCAAAATGAACAACACAATGTGTTACTTTGTAACAAACCCTTAGAAGCAAAAAAGTAGATAGTATCTCATAAGTTAGTTATACAAGGAAAACGACACTTAGCGGACTGTTGCCCTCTTTAAGATCAGTTTAGTTCAAAACTAAAGCAAATTTTGGTAACAAACATATACAACCAGCTATCTATTGTAAGAGTCATGTGAGTTTACCTGTTGATACTTGGCTTCCAAAGCATTAATCTGATCAGTGAAATCCAATCCAGTGTCTTCAGCCATCCTACGCACCTGTACAAGAAATGAGTTGAATAAAGCATTAGTTTTCTGATTCTGGCAACTACTGTCAATAGAATGAGATTTTACATTCCCGGTGCCATAATCATGAATTAGCCACGCTGTCACCACATACTTAATTTGTGTCAGCAATACATACATGTAACGGCATATATAGCCATTGATAATTGTCATTGTACACTTTAATTGGCTATAACCAAACATCATTTGTAACCAACTCACCTCAATAAGCTGTTTCTCTAAATCAACCAATGGCTTCTCAAAGGCAAGTGTGACTGGTTTTGGTTTCTCATCAAGAGGTTTAAAGAAGGAAAGATACTTTAAGGGTGTCTTAGTGTTTGGATCAATATCACCAGGCCAGGGGTAATCATGCTTCTTCCACTTCTTTATTTCAGCACCAACGCGGAATTTCTTCCGTGTCCTTAGTTTGGGACCATCCAAATCCTTCAAATTCAGGCCATACAACCTTTTGGTAAGAAATACACTACCAAGAGACAAGTGTGGCACAAATTCAGAAGTGAGGTCCTCTGAATTTCTGCCTTTTCCACAATTCCCAACTGTTAAAGATAAGGTGGCCATCTACTTTTTGAATGTGCCAAACTGCAAATCAGCTTAAATGCCTTACGAGCCAAATATCTGCATTTCCCACACAGAGAAACAAAATTAAGAATGAACATTCAAAAGATAGACAGATTAACATCAATTACTTGTACCACTATGCTTGACACATATACTTGAGATAATAATAAGTAATCAAGAGAGTTTTATCCTCAAAAAGTAATCATGTGAGTTCCATCAATACCCAATTTTCAAATATTTCAGTAAAACATGTCTTGAAACTTGACTGAGACAAAGATTTCATCTTTATACTTAGATACCACATATAAATAACAATGCTGAAGAGCCTAGCTACACACATTAGCAACAAAAGTCATTACACAACTCAATCACACCCATTAGCAGAAGCATCAATTCTTGGTTTAAAAAAATTCTGAGCAGCCCAAAGGAGAAATGCACAACTGGGTAAACAAAAGCAAGCAGAAATGAACTACAAGAAACAAAAAGTTTGGGCACGTAGGACAACTAGCCCTAGTAATATCCTCAACTAATCATCTTAAATTTGAAATTATGTACTCTATCAACAAAAAAAGAAATGAATAAAATAGATGGATAAATATCAACTGAGAAAGCATATACCATGGCTGAGCCAAGAAAGTATAGAGCACGAAATATGGAGCTGAAAATTCTGGGGTTCTCCTTTTCTATAATATGGCTTTTTTTGGTATGAATAGGCTAGTAGTTCAAGAACATGAACCAACGGTTGAGATAGAATACATGTATATATGTCAAGTTATCAACTGTACAAATCTGAATGCTCCTTTTTTGGCTGTAGATGATACTAATGGATTAGTATTTGGAAAGTCGTGGAGGTCCCCGCCAAAACATGTCATGTCCAAAGCATGTGACAGGTAAATTTTGCCTTTTGAGGGGACAAATGCTTGAGCTGACTTGTTACACAAGAAGACACACAATATTACTAGTGTTTATCCAAAGTGTTCCATGCTATTTTTATTTTATGGGTTCTAGAAATTATTAGATTTAGAAGGACGATTTCAAATATTAATAGTTAAATTCTGAATTTAATACTATATACATATTTAATAACAGCGGCGGACCCAGAATTTTATACAAGCGAGTTCAATTTTGGAAGTACATAACTTTAGTCGTAAAATAGTAGTTGTCAAGTGGGTTCAAATAAAATATTTATACAAAATTTACGCAGCTTTAATTGTAATTTATACATATACACAATATTATTTTTTGATCAAGTGGGTTCAGTTGAACCCGCTTGCCACCACATGCGTCCGCCACTGTTTAATAAATATTTTTAATATTAAAACATTATTTGTGAATATGTCATTAGGTTCGATCAAATTCCTACTATTAATAAGGGAGAAAGAGAGGTGCCTCCGGGAAAAAAAATGAGCTGCATCCGGTTGCAATTCGGGTCAGAGGGTATTTTTGTAGTCACATAAAAATAAAATGATCCTATTGGCTGACAAATAGAGTTACTGTAGCTACTGTTTAAATATTTGGGTGTGTTGACCAGCTTGCCCCTTGAATTAACTCTTTGAAAGAAAGGTGTGTCATAGCAGACTAACCAACTTAGCCCTTGATCCTGACACGCGTAAAATTTGAATTCTAAGTGGACCCCACTCTTTTCATTGATAATAAATGGGCATGATTTCCTTACAAATTCATTTTATATTGTGGCTAACGTCATACTACTCCTAAGGCTTAAACCAAGTAGAAACGACTTTAGGAATCCAACAAAGCAACTGATGCTTTTGCAGAGTCTTTTTTCGTCAAATTTGTTGTAGTTCAAACTTGTAAATTTAAACATGGAGGCTTTTAAACATGTCACAACCCGGATTTCCCACCCTCGGGAGTCGTGATGGCGCCTATTATTGAGAGCTAGGCAAGCCAAACACTAACTACTTTATCATTAACAACATAATCCTTTTTAATAATTTATCAGCATTAAAATAAAAGCAACCAATTTAACTAAATAAGCGGAGGTCTTAAATTAACGGGAAAAAAAACTGAATGGAAATGCGGAAGAATTCAGCATAAGCCTCTACCCAAGGCTGGTGTCACAATACTCACGAACATCTAAGAATACTAAATACAAAGTCTGAAAGAAATATAGCTATTTGTCTCGAACACAATGAGATAACAGTCTAAAATAAAAGATAGGGGAGACGCCGGGCCTGCGGACGCCTGCAAGGCTACCTCGGTGTCTCGCTGGATTGAAGGCCTGCTCCCACGCTACTGCTGCTGCTGTCCAAAACCTGGATCTGTGCAAAATAGCACAGAGTGTAGTATCAGCACAACCGACCCCATGTGCTGGTAAGTGCCTAGCCTAACCTCGGCGAAGTAGTGACGAGGCTAGGACCGGACTACCAATTAAACCTATGCAGTTATATAATATACAGCGAAAAAACAAAACAGGAATAAACAAGCAAAGATGGGAGGGGGGAACATGCTGTGGGGGTATACCAGTATTAACAATAAATCCAGAGTAACAGTCTAAGGGCAGCTTAGAATTTACAGCGAACAAAGAAACTAATATCCAAAATAAACACACTTGTATCAATAATTGTTGCGGCGCGCAACCCGATCCCAATATATAACAGCACTGTTGCGGCGTACAACCCGATCCATATCATTTAGCATTGTTGCGGCGTGCAACCCGATCCACAAATATCATTGTTGCGGCGTGCAACCCGATCCATATCATTCAGCGTTGTTGTGGCGCGCAACCCGATCCACAAATATCATACAATGCACGGCATCACCCTTCGTGCTTTAACACTCTTCCTCACCCAAACAACAATCACAAATAAGGGTCAAGAAAGTAAACANTACTACAGCAATAGGATGACACTGAAAGTAAGGCCTTAATTTCCTAGATGCCATGATTAATGCGAGTGCAAGCTTTTCCAATTGAGGATACCGCGTTTCCGCATCTAACAAAGATTTACTCACATAATAGATAGGGGATTGTTTACCTTGTTCTTCTCGAACCAAAACCGCACTTACCGCTACTTCTGAAACAGCAAGGTAAATGAGCAATCTTTCCCCAGCCTTTGGTTTTGCTAGTAACGGTGGATTTGATAATTACACTTTCAAATTCCTGAGTGCTTGCTGACACTCTTCGGTCCATTCAAAATGATCCTGCTTCTTAAGAGCTGAGAAGAATTGAAAACACTTCTCTGATGATTTAGAAATGAATCTTCCCAAAGCTGCAATCCTCCCTGTTAATCTTTGAACCTCTTTCTTGCTCGAGAGTATATCAGGGATTTCTTCAATGGCCTTAATCTGTGCAGGATTTTCCTCAATACCACGGTTAGAAACAAGAAAACCTAAGAACTTACCTGATGCAACACCAAATGCACATTTTTCGGGATTTAACTTCATATTAAATTTCCGCAAAATTTTAAAAGTTTCAGATAGATGCGATATATGATCTTCTGAATGCTGAGTTTTAACAACCATATCATCTATATATACCTCCATAGTTTTTCCCAAATGTTCTTGAAACATTTTGGTAACTAACCTCTGATACGTTGCTCCTGCATTGTTTAGACCAAAGGGCATTACTTTATAACAGTAAGTCCCCCTGTCTGTTATGAAGGAAGTTTTTTCTTCATCTCCTGGATCCATTTTAATCTGATTGTACCCTGAATATGCATCTAAAAAACTTAATAGTTCATGACCTGCAGTTGCATCAATCAATAGATCTATGTGTGGTAGTGGAAAAGAATCTTTAGGGCAGGCTTTATTAAGATCTGTGTAATCTACTCAAATCCGCCACTTACCGTTCTTTCTTAGAACTACAACAGTGTTGGCTAACCAGTTAGGATACTTTACCTCACGAATAGAGCCAATTTTTAGCAATTTTTGTACTTCTTCTTGAATCACCTGATTCTTGAAAGTTCCTTGCTTTCTTTTCTTTTGCTTGACTGGAGGATATGAAGGATCTTCATTTAGTTTATGAGTCGTCACCTCTGGTGGTATACCTGTCATGTCTGTATGGGACCAAGCAAAACAGTCTGCGTTAGCTTTTAAAAATTCAATTAACTTACGCTTCACCTCCGGGCTAAGATTAGCTCCTATATACACTTTTCTCTCTGGCCATTGTATAAACAAAACCACAGCCTCCAGCTCTTCTATCGTCGTTTTGATGTTTTCATTTTCCTCTGGTGTCACGACCCGGATTTCCCACCCTCGGGAGTCGTGATGGCGCCTACTATTGAGAGCTAGGCAAGCCAAACACTAACTACTTTATCATTAACAACATAATCCTTTTTAATAATTTATCAGCATTAAAATAAAAGCAACCGATTTAACTAAATAAGCGGAAGTTTAAATTAACGGGAAAAAAATTGAATGGAAATGCAGAAGAATTCAACATAAGCCTCTACCCAAGACTGGTGTCACAATATTCACGAACATCTAAGAATACTAAATACAAAGTCTGAAAGAAATATAGTTGTTTGTCTCGAACACAATGAACCCCATGTGTTGGTAAGTGCCTAGCCTAACCTCGGCGAAGTAGTGACGAGGCTAGGACCTAACTACCAATTAAACCTGTGCAGTTATATAATATACAGCGGAAAAACAAAATAGGAATAAACAAGCAAAGATGGGAGGGGGAAACATGTTGTGGGGGTATACCAGTATTAACAATAAATCCAGAGTAACAGTCTAAGGGCAGCTTAGAATTTACAGCGAACAAAGAAACTAATATCCAAAATAAACACACTTGTATCAATAATTGTTGCGGCGCACAACCCGATCCCAATATATAACAACACTGTTGTGGCATGCAACCCGATCCATATCACTTAGCATTGTTGCGGCGTGCAACGCCATCCACAAATATCATTGTTGCGGCGTGCAACCCAATCCACAAATATCATTGTTGCGGCGTACAACACGATCCATATCATTCAGCGTTGTTGAGGCGCGCAACCCGATCCACAAATATCATACAATGCACGGCATCACCCTTCGTGCTTTAACACTCTTCCTCACCCAAACAACAATCACAAATAAGGGGCAAGAAAGTAAATAAATATTGATAGAAATCCCGGCAAGGGAATGCAATTAAACAATTAAATCCCGGCAAGGGAATAATATCAATAAATTTCCATGTCCCGGCAAGGGAGAAAATCAACAAAACAACAAAACGTCCCGGCAAGGGAATAAACCAATAACTCTTCCTCTTTCTTTCACTTTCATCTCATAGTTCACATTATCACTTGAGCTAACGCTCCAAGGATTTAAATATCTCATATACCTTCACAATTTGTATTTCAACTCGAGCCAACGCTCCACGAAGCTCAACAATCACAATTTCCTTTCACATACTCTTTACAACATATAGAAATCATCAATTAAGTATGGAAGCTATAACAAAACCAGGATATTCGCAATATAAGGACTCACGGTCATGCTAAACACCGATGTATAGATACTCGTCACCATGCCTATACATCGTACTCGGCAAATAGCAAGTAGCAAATAAGACTCAACTCCTATTCCCTTAAGCTAAGGTTAGACCAAACACTTACCTCAACTTCCACGGCCAAATCAATCCACAACAACCGCTTTCCCTCTCGAATTCGGCTCCAACTTAATCAAATCTATACAATAATGACTTCATAGTATCAATACATGCTAAACAAATCAAACCCAATGCCAAATTATAGATTTTCAAGCTTTCTTTCCAAAATCCCAAAATTGACCCCGGGCCCGCTTGGTCAAAACACGAGGTTCGGACCAAACACATATCCCCCATTCACCCACGAGCCCGAATATATAATTTGTTTTCAAATTCGACCCCAAAACAAGGTCTAAATCAAGAAAATCCAAAAAGCCCTAATTCTACCTATTTCCCCCAATTTCTATCCTAAATTACATGTTTTAGGCTTAGGAATTCAATAAACATTGATGGAAAATGAAGAAAACGAAGTTAAGATTACCTAACCCAAGAAGTTTTGGTGAAAGGGAGCTTCAATGGACGCCTAAAGACCTTGGAGAAGAAGGAGCTCGTGTGTTTTTATGAAAACCGCAATACACTGATTCTGGAAATTAAAATATAACTGGGCAAAATTGCCCTTCGCGTTCGCGAAAAGGAGATCGCGTTTGCGAAGGGTAACTTATCAGACCATCGCGTTCGCGTTGGAAGGAGTGCGAACGCGAAAAGGAAATGGGGGGGGGGGTCCAGTACTTGGTCTACGCGAACGTGTGGAACTTCACGCGGACGCGATGAGGAAGATCTGGGAACTACGCGAACGCGTGGCTACGAACGCGAACGCGAAGAGGAAAGAAGGCTAAGCCCCCCACGGTCAATTGACCCTACGCGAACGCGAAGCTAATGCTGCGAACGCAGATGATGCGTCGCGAACGCGAAGAAGAAATGGCCTGCAACTACTGAAGCCAAAAACCTGCAATCTTTCTAAGTCCCAAATCACTCCGAAACACCTCCGAAACACACCCGAGCCCCCGGGGCTCCTAACCAAACACATACACTAACTCAACAACATCCCACGAACTTAATCGTGCAATCAAATCGCCAAAATAACATCAAAACAATGAATCAAGCCTCAAAATCACTAGTTTTTCTTCAAACTTCATAAACTTTCAAATTTAGAGTTTTAAGTCCGAAACACGTCAAACGACGTCCAATTTGAACCAAACTTTACAGAAATATCTTAAATCACATATAAGACCTGTACCGGGCGCCGGAACCAAAATACGGGCCTGATACCAACACGTTCTAACCAATTTTCATTTCAATTTTCTTCATAAATTTCAGAAAAATAATTTTACTCAAAATTCATTTCTCGGGATTGGGACCTCGGAATTCGATTCCGGGCATACGCCCGAGTCCCATATTTTCCTACGGACCCTTCACCGTCAAATCACGGGTCCGGGTCCATTTACCCAAAATATTGACCGAAGTCAAATTTATTCATTGTAATATCAAAATTTAGCATTTTTCATAAAATTTCACATTTAGGCTTTCCGGCTACGCGCTCGGACTGCGCACGCAAATCGAGGCGACTAAAAATGAGGTTTTCAAGGCCTCGGAAGCATGAAATGAGTAAGAAAATAGGTGATGACCCTTATCGTCACATTCTCCACCTCTAAAACAACCGTTCGTCCTCAAACGGACAAAAGAAAGAAGTACCTGAGTTGGGGAATAGATGGGGATAACGGCTCCGCATATCGGACTCGGACTCCCAGGTCGATGCCTCAGGGGGCTGACCTCTCCACTGAACACGAACAAAAGGAAAACTCTTGGACCTCAACTGACGAACCTGCCGGTCTAGAATAGCTACCGACTCCTCCTCATAAGATAAGTCCTTGTCCAACTGGACAGTGCTGAAATCTAACACGTGGGCTGGATCGCCGTGATACCTCCGAAGCATGGACACATGAAAAACTGGGTGTACGACTGATAAGCTAGGCGGCAATGCAAGTCTATAAGCCACCTCTCCCACTCGATCAAGAATCTCAAACGGACCAATGAACCTAGGGCTAAGCTTGCCCTTCTTCCCAAATCTCATCACGCCTTTCATAGGCGACACTCGGAGCAATACCCGCTCACCAATCATAAAAGCCAAATCTCGAACCTTGCAGTCTGCATAGCTCTTTTGCCTAGACTGCGCTGAACGAAGCCTATCCTGAATAATCCTGACCTTGTCCAAGGCTTCCTGAACCAAATCCGTACCCAACAACCGAGCCTCTCCAGGCTCAAACCATCCAACCGGAGATCGACACCGTCTACCATATAAAGCCTCATAAGGAGCCATCTGGATACTCGACTAGTAGCTGTTGTTGTAGGCAAACTCTGCTAAAGGCAAGAGTTGATCCCATGACCCTCCAAAGTCAATAATGCAAGCTCGGAGCATATCCTCAAATATCTGAATAGTCCGCTCGGACTGTCCATCCGTCTGAGGATGAAATGCTGTACTCAACTCAACCTGGGTGCCTAACTTTCGCTGAACTGCTCTCCAGAAACGCAAGGTAAACTGTGTGCCCCGATCCAAAATGATAGATATCGGCACACTATGAAGGCGAATAATCTCCCGAATATAGATCTCAGCTAACCTCTCGGATGAATAGGAGACTGCCATAGGAATGAAATGCGCTGACTTGGTCAGCCTATCAACAATAACCCAAACTGCATCGAACTTCTTCCGGGTCAACGGAAGTCCAGTAACGAAGTCCATAGTGATCCTCTCCCACTTCCACTCGAGAAGCTCAATCCTCTGAAATAAACCACCAGGCCTCTGATGCTCATACTTAACCTGCTGACAATTAAAACACCGCGCCACATATGCCACAATATCTTTCTTCATTCTACGCCACCAATAATGCTGCCGCAAATCCTGATACATCTTCGCGGCGCCCGGATGAATAGAATACCGGGAACTATGGGCCTCCTCTAAGATCAAACTCCCGAAGTCCATCCACATTGGGCACACAAACTCGCCCTTGCAATCTCAAGACTCCATCAGCATCCAATGTAACCTGCTTGGCACCTCCTCGCTGCACCGTGTCTCTAAGGACACACAAATGGGGATCATCAAACTGCCGATCACGGATACGCTCCAATAATGAAGAACGAGCGACCGTGCAAGCTAACACCCGACTAGGCTCAAAAATATCCAACCTCACAAATCGATTGGCCAAAGCCTGAGCATCCAAAGCAAGCGGCCTCTGACTGACCGGAATAAAAGCAAGACTGCCCATACTAGCTGACTTCCTACTCAAAGCATCGGCCACCACATTGGCCTTCCCCGGGTGATATAAAATGGTGACATCATAATCTTTCAACAACTCCAACCACCTCCTCTGCCTCAAATTCAACTCCTTTTGCTTGAACAAGTACTGAAGACTCTTGTGATCAGTGAACACCTCACATGCCACGCCATATAGATAATGCCTCCAAATCTTCAATGTCTGAACTATGGCTGCCAACTCTAGATCATGAACCGGATAGTTCTTCTCATGAATCTTCAACTGCCTCGAAGCATAGGCAATGACCTTGCCATCCTGCATCAA
>NC_031989.1:10844241-10860913 GCF_001879085.1 Nicotiana attenuata
GATCTGTGCAAAATAGCACAGAGTGTAGTATCAGCACAACCGACCCCATGTGCTGGTAAGTGCCTAGCCTAACCTCGGCGAAGTAGTGACGAGGCTAGGACCGGACTACCAATTAAACCTATGCAGTTATATAATATACAGCGAAAAAACAAAACAGGAATAAACAAGCAAAGATGGGAGGGGGGAACATGCTGTGGGGGTATACCAGTATTAACAATAAATCCAGAGTAACAGTCTAAGGGCAGCTTAGAATTTACAGCGAACAAAGAAACTAATATCCAAAATAAACACACTTGTATCAATAATTGTTGCGGCGCGCAACCCGATCCCAATATATAACAGCACTGTTGCGGCGTACAACCCGATCCATATCATTTAGCATTGTTGCGGCGTGCAACCCGATCCACAAATATCATTGTTGCGGCGTGCAACCCGATCCATATCATTCAGCGTTGTTGTGGCGCGCAACCCGATCCACAAATATCATACAATGCACGGCATCACCCTTCGTGCTTTAACACTCTTCCTCACCCAAACAACAATCACAAATAAGGGTCAAGAAAGTAAACAAATATTGATAGAAATTCCGGCAAGGGAATGCAATTAAACAATCAAATCCCGGCAAGGGAACAATATCAATAAATTTCCATGTCCCGGCAAGGGAGAAAATCAACAAAACAACAAAACGTCCCGGCAAGGGAATAAACCAATAACTCTTCCTCTTTCTTTCACTTTCATCTCATAGTTCACATTATCACTTGAGCCAACGCTCCAAGGATTTAAATATCTCATATACCTTCACAATTTGTATTTCAACTCGAGCCAACGCTCCACGAAGCTCAACGATCACAATTTCCTTTCACATACTCTTTACAACATATAGAAATCGTCAATTAAGTATGGAAGCTATAACTAAACCAGGATATTCGCAATATAAGGACTCACAGTCATGCTAGACACCAATGTATAGATACTCGTCACCATGCCAATACATCGTACTCGACAAATAGCAAGTAGCAAATAAGACTCAACTCCTATTCCCTCAAGCTAAGGTTAGACCAAACACTTACCTCAACTTCCACGGCCAAATCAATCCACAACAACCGCTTTCCCTCTCGAATTCGGCTCCAACTCAATCAAATCTATACAATAATGACTTCATAGTATCAATACATCCTAAACAAATCAAACCCAATGCCAAATTATAGATTTCCAAGCTTTCTTTCCAAAATCCCAAAATTGACCCCGGGCCCGCTTGGTCAAAACACGAGGTTCGGACTAAACACATATCCCCCATTCATCCACGAGCCCGAATATATAATTTGTTTTTAAATTCGACTCCAAAACGAGGTCTAAATCAAGAAAATCCAAAAAGCCCTAACTCTACCCATTTCCCCCAATTTCTACCCTAAATTACATGTTTTAGGCTTAGGAATTCAATAAACATTGATGGAAAATGAAGAAAACGAGTTAAGATTTACTAACCCAAGAAGTTTTGGTGAAAGGGAGCTTCAATGGACGCCTAAAGACCTTGGAGAAGAAGGAGCTCGTGTGTTTTTATGAAAATCCCGCAATACACTGATTCTGGAAATTAAAATATAACTGGGCAAAAATTGCCCTTCGCGTTCGCGGAAAGGAGATTGCGTTCGCGAAGGGTAACTTATCAGACCATCGCGTTCGCGATGGGAGGAGTGCGAAAGCGAAAAGGAAAAGTTGGGGGGGGGGTCCAGTACTTGGTCTACGCGAACGCGTGGAACTTCACGCAGACGCGATGAAGAAGGTCTGGGAACTACGCGAACGCGTGGCTACGAATGCGAACGCGAAGAGGAAAGAAGGCTAAGCCCCCCAGGGTCAATTGACCCTACGCGAACGCGAAGCTAATGCTGCGAACGCGATGAAGGGAATTGGGGAGCTTCGCGAACGCGGATGATGCGTCGCGAACGCGAAGAAGAAACGGCCTGCAACTGCTGAAGCCTAAATCCTGCAATCTTTCTAAGTCCGAAATCACTCCGAAACACCTCCGAAACACACCCGAGCCCCCGGGGCTCCTAACCAAACACATACACTAACTCAACAACATCCTACGAACTTAACCGTGCGATCAAATCGCCAAAATAACATCAAAACAATGAATCAAGCCTCAAAATCACTAGTTTTTCTTCAAACTTCATAAACTCTCAAATTTAGAGTTTTAAATCCGAAATACGTCAAACGATCCAATTTCAACCAAACTTTACAGAAATATCTTAAATCACATATAAGACCTGTACCGGGCGCCGGAACCAAAATACGGGCCCGATACCAACACGTTCTAACCAATTTTCATTTCAATTTTCTTCATAAATTTCAGAAAAACAATTTTACTCAAATATTCATTTCTCGGGCTTGGGACCTCGAAATTCGATTCCGGGCATACGCCCGAGTCCCATATTTTCCTACGGACCCTCCGGGACCGTCAAATTACAGGTCCGGGTCCGTTTACCCAAAATATTGACCGAAGTCAAATTTATTCATTTTAATATTAAATTTAGCATTTTTCACAAAATTTCACATTTAGGCTTTCCGGCTACGCGCCCGGATTGCGCACGCAAATCGAGGCGACTAAAAATGAGGTTTTCAAGGCCTCGGAAGTACAGGGTGATGACCCTTTGGATCGTCACAAAACAAGTCCCAAAATTGTGTGCCAATTTTGACAACCTATAGATTTGACTTCTCCTGTTTATTATATAGAAATTATTTCTTACTATTTAATCCTACTATTAATAAGGTAGAAAGAGAGGTGCCTCCAGAAAAAAATGAGTAGTATCCGATTGCAATTCGGGTCAGAGGGTATTTTTGTAATTACATAAAAATAAATGATTCTATTGGCTAACAAATAGAGTTACTGTAGCTGTTGTTTATATATTTGGGTATGTTGACCAGCTTGCCCTTGAATTAACTCTTTGAAAGTGGGGTGTATCATAGCACACTGATCAACTTAGCCCTTGATCCTGACACGCGTAAAATTTGAATTCTAAGTGGGGCCCACTCTTTTCATTGGTAATAAATGGGCATGATTTCCTTACAAATTCATGTTATTCTGTGGCTAACGTCATACTACTCCTAAGGCTTAAACCAATTAGAAACGATTTTAGAAATCCAACAAAGCAACTAATGCTTTTGCAGAGTCTTTTTCGTCAAATTTGTTGTAGTTCAAACTTGTAAATTTAAACATGGAGGCTTTTAAACAAGTCCCAAAATTGTGTGCCAATTTTGACAACCTATAGATTTGACTTCTCCAGTTTATTATACAGGAATTATTTCTTACTATTTAATCCTACTATTTATAAGGTAGAAAGAGAGGTGCCTCTAGAAAAAAATGAGATGTATCCGATTGCAATTTGGGTCAGAGGGTATTTTTGTAATTACATAAAAATAAATGATTCTATTGGCTGACAAATAGAGTTACTGTAGCTGTTGTTTAAATATTTGGGTATATTGACCAGCTTGCCCCTTGAATTAACTCTTTGAAAGTGGGGTGTATCATAGCACACTGATCAACTTAGCCCTTGATCCTGACACGCGTAAAATTTGAATTCTAAGTGGACCCCACTCTTTTCATTGGTAATAAATCGGCATGATTTTCTTACAAATTCATGTTATACTGTGGTGTCACGACCCAATTCCCAACCTGGTCGTGATGGCGCCTCTCGTGAAGACAAGGCCAGCCAACTAACCC
Organism: Nicotiana attenuata; assembly: GCF_001879085.1. Classification (NCBI taxonomy): domain Eukaryota; kingdom Viridiplantae; phylum Streptophyta; class Magnoliopsida; order Solanales; family Solanaceae; genus Nicotiana; species Nicotiana attenuata. Next base: position 10,847,960 of record NC_031989.1, read on the forward strand.
AAATCCTTTCACTAACAATTATCAAACATAAATAAATAGAAGATACAACTTAATGGTATTTAAAATTGTTAATTTCTACCCGACCGGGGTGTCACAAGTCACGAGCATCTAAAGAAAAGCCTGAACACAACTACAGGGCCAATAATAATATATATGGAAAATTCTGGAAATCAAAGACAACATCCGGTGCCGCGAACGCTGGCGGTCACTTTACTCAGCTACAATAGTCATACCTTCAATCAGCTAAATAACCCGCTACCGGGTGTACAATACTTGCAACTGCACGCGAGGTGCAGGGAGTAAAGTGAGTACTTCCAACTCAGTGGTAATAAGAGTAAATAATAACTGAGCGGTAAGAAATCACGTAAAAGCACTCCATCATGCTATATAGGACAGTACAACTCTCTCTCTCACAAAAACAATGAAACCGTGAAAATCCTTTAGAAAATATCTGACTCAGTTTAAAAACCTCTTTTGAAAACATCTTTTTCCAACAATCAAGCAAATGAATGTGTAATCAGATAGTGCAAGTCCGCACATAAGTCTGCCCCTCGGGCACAACACTCCACAAACAATTAACACCAGGGCGTCTGGTAAGCAGTACAAGAAGTAGCATGGATGCCAATGATATGAGAGTGCTGAATGTCATGACACGTAGTACAAACAGGAACCAATGCATGAATGCAATGCAATGCATATGACCGCTGCGGCGTGCAGCCCGATCCATTTGGGTACCCACGCTCACTGTGGGGGTTCAGACTCCGGAGGGGCTCCTACAGCCCAAGCGCAATATCATCATAGTATCGCTGCGGCGTGCAGCCCGATCCATCCTCAGTCCAGAACATGCAAATGAGCCACTCGGGCAATGTCAAGTAATAGCTTTTAACTCAAAACATCAGAAAATGCAATTTAAGCCTTTAAACTTTAGCAATATGACTACATTTTTCCAAAACAGGGTTTAACTCAGGAACTGAAATTATTTAATATGCTAAATGTCATGAAAACAGTGATTCAAACACTCGGCACGAAGCCCAAAACATGGTAATAAATCCAAATAATGACGATAACAAGTAGTTTCAGTCAATTACGCAATAAAACCAACAACCTGGACGGACTAAGTCACAATCCCCAACGGTGCTCTACCCCACGCTCATACCTGGCGTGCAAGTCACCACAATACAGCACTATGCTGTGCAAATCCGGGGTTTCAAACCCTCAGGATATCATTTACAAGTATTACTCACCTCGAACCGGTAAAATCTCTAGCCCGCGACGCCTTTGCCCCTCAAACCGGCCTCCACGCACGTCGTATCTCCAATCAATCCTCCTTGAATCCTTCTTCAATTTGTCCCAAAGAGCTCTCAAAATACTCAACAATGGTGGAAAAATGACTAAAACTCGCGGATGAAATGTTTATAAACTCACTGCCTAGCTCCTGCATTTCCTTCTACGCGATCGCGACCTAGGCCCCGCGATCGCGTAACACAAAAATCCAGCCTCTCAAAATAACTCTACGCGAACGCGATTAGAGCCCTGCGAACGCGATGCACTACCAACTAATACTACGCGATCGCGAACCTCTCACACGCGAACGCGATGGCTGACCCACTTCCCCTACGCGATCGCGTGACCACTGATGCGAACGCATAGGCCAAATTTCCTTGCCCTCAGATTTGCTCTACGCGTTCGCGACTCACTCCACGCGAACGCGATGAACAATATTTTTCTGCAACACCAACAGCTGAAACCTGCAATCTCAAGTCCAAAAATGGTCCGATTGACCCTCCGAAAATACCCCGAGGCCCCCGGGACCTCAACCAAAAGCACCAACATGTCTTAAAACATTATCCAAACTTGTTCTAATCATCACAACACATCAAACAACACTAAAATCATCAATTCTCATCGGATTCAAGCCTAAGTTCTTTAAACACTTCCGAAACACGCATTCGATCAGAAACTCAACCAAACGACGTCCGAATGACCTGAAATTTTGTACACACATCACAAATCACATATTGAAGCTACAACAACTCTCGGAATTCCATTTCGACACTCGAATCAAAATCTCACCTATCAACCGGAATTCGCCAAAATGCTAACTTCGCCAATTCAAGCCTAATTCTACACCGGACCTCCAAAATCAATTCCGATCGCACTCCTAAGTCACAAATCACCTCCTGAAGCTAACCGAAGTATCAGAAATCACATCCGAGCCTTCTAACTAATAAGTCAACGTTCGGTTGACTTTTCCCTTAAAGAGACTAAGTGTCTCATTTCCTATCCAAACCAATTCAATTCAACTCTAACTCACCCGTTGCTGATAATAAAACATGAAAGAGCAATAAATGGGGAAAACGGGGCTGTAATACATGAGACGACGGGTCGGGTCGTCACATCCTCCCCAACTTAAACCAACGCTCGTCCTCGAGCGTACCCAGAGTTGTCCTAGAAGCTAACCAACAGCTGAATAACTTTACCAAGCATATACCCGGGGTGATCTCACGTCACTCTATCTCATATAGGTCCGACAACACAATATAGCCGAAATCTCACAGTCCATTTAAACCATAAACCATAGAACCACATTGCACTTTCCGAAATCATACAGAACCTCACATCTATACCCAGAATAAATCCGAACCAGCTGTAATAACCCATACTTGCAACCTCAGGTGAAATCATATAATATACCACACAATCCAACACTCGAAACGATAGCCTCTATTCACAGCAGTTGCCCACAACAACCAAATACCGCTAGAAAATCCCTTATTAGCTAAAGTCTTATTCCAACACTTTCATATAATGCCAACGATAAATAAAACACGCGATAGACCGTAACCATTTCTCAGATCAACCATTCATGAAGCCACTTCCCTTTGACTAATATCACAACAGATTTCCGGGCCATACCTTGATATTATCTCTCTAACAAGCTGCAATCAATTCTGTTCATATTCATTAATGACTCTAACGATCACCTCGAATCCAACACACCACTCTGGTGATATGATACCTCAATACAGGCCTAAGCCACAACTTGCATAATACGCGTACCAACAAGAAACGACCTGAATATACTCAAATCATAAAAATAACTCAAACAAAAGAGCTGTACTTCAAGCTCATCAGTATTATCACAACACAAGGCTGAGACCCCGTCTCACATCATAGAAATAGAACACCTGAATCTGCCCCGAAAGGTCATAACTCAACGCAGCCTCGCTACAATGCGCGATCCTATCCAAACACTGTTACACATGGAGCACCTCAAGACACTGTGATCAAAATTCGACAGCCGCACACAATATGATGTCTGAAACCAAGGCAATTCATTGCACCCACGGTGAAATAACAACATACGACACGCCACCTGATAGGTCATAACCCACACTCCATTTACCGAGCAACATCCGATTACTCTTCCCGCTCTACTTCCACTATGAATCCCCAATAGATCTGCACCACGTGTGCCCATAACCAACAAATCATAACGCCTCACAGCACAGAAAGAGCAACTCATAGATCTCCCCAGATCACTAACAAGTTCAATAACGGTCGAATCCACCTGTCCCTCAACATACAACTCGGGCTAACCAAGCTAACTCAAGCTAAATACGTAGCCACATTGGCCTGCCAACGAGCTCATTATCAAGAAGCCTGAAGCTGCTCCTTCCACTACTATAACTCCTGCCAGAGCCGTACGATACGGTGCCCGGCACCAAATAAATACCGAAATCCGCCATCTCACCCGGCGACATGCCCGGCCAAAAAAAATGCATCCGAAAAGTCACTCAATACCGGAACTGAATCAATGGTAGAAACCTCTGCACTGACATCCATCACGAATGCCCCATTAAGAAAAGCAATCCTTCTCAGCCGTCCGCTGCATCTTTTGAAATATATACCACTCTGCAAGAACATAATCCAATGCACCTTGCCGCTCAACCCGTGGCATTTCCGGCCTAGCCCGTAGCACAATAGTCTAGAATAACCCAACACTGAGACAACCAGCCTACAATCCAATATCATATCCAAAATTTGGCATACCAAGCAAAGAAAGATCCACTCGGACCTCTAATTCCCAATAACCGCTAGACGGTGCCGATACACACGATTTACAACAACTGCATAGCCTGAACACGAGAACTCCTAGTCTCCAACTCCATATAGCACACAAATCACTATACCTGATCCCAAATTGCGCCGTACGAATACATATCACACCTCAAGTACCCAATCATCCCACGAAAGGTATTCTAAAGTTTCCCTGTGCCATCAAACAAACTCAGATATCAACAGTCGATCCCAAATGCCGCAACACTACCGAAGTATTATCAGTTTACATCACATTGCCCTTTTACTGGAACATATACCCCCGTCGAATCACTATGGTTGGCAATACCATTTTCCTTAATCATTTGAAGATCGATTCTTTAATCACCTGCAGCTGCCCGTGCTGCTTAAGAATTTAATGACTTTCCATTATGAACAGAACCGTAACCTTACACACAAAAATCCCAATCCTCCACCACATATCGCATATACCATACCACACTAGTATAACATGAGAACTCCATCTCCCTTCCTAACCACAAACATCTACGTACTCCACTAGTCAAGAACTCTCCATCAATCCCATCAAGAAGAGAAATCATTACACATTCCATGCTTCGCATGCCCATAGGCAATTTATACGTCTCTAAACCACGGTAAAACTTATCAAGAACTCTCCCCCAATTCCATTGCACAAGCTAAACTGCCAGGACTGAATCCTTCTACCCGAACCAAGCTAAGCAAGCTGTCAGAACTCAAGAGCCTTGCTGCACAATACCTGTAAAAGCCCATTACCTCGAACACATACGAAGAATTAATCACATCCTTACCATACCGATTCGGTCTACTATCAAGCTATTCCATCTATCTAATTTCCCTTTTTGATTCATCATCAACTTGATATTTCTCCCTCGCCGTAGCATCACAATGCCTCAATCCAAGCTTACCACACGAGACTCGAACATAAGACCACACTGTCTAAGACCCATAGGCCACTGAATACTCTCTCAATTGTTTCCCAGAAATACCACATTTCACTCTGAGAACTTTCTGCGAATCTAAATTCGCTTCCTTTACTTTCCAGGTATCGACACATAGGATCCCATGATCAACATAAAAATACCACAAGTCTTGACATTTTCTAATGAAACACTGTCTCTGGTCACATACACAACCTTAAAACACCTGAGTGCTACATGTAGAATCTTGAACACATTAAAATCATTCTCAAGAGTCATCCACTCTTATACAAACTGCAAATTACCTGACTTAACGAACAGAACCACTCGTGCCTTATTAGTACTCTGACACCACAGGATGTGATCTCATTCCAGTACAAACAAACATCTTCCTTCTCTATACACTAAGCATCATTTATCAACAACAGCTCAAGACATCCTATTATTTCCTCACATCTACGAAGCACCATATAACCTTTGTCATAATTTTGCTTCACTCGTGCCATCCTCGGCTCAATTCCTGCAACCAGGACTGATCCACCAGCATACCTTGATACGGAACCAGCATAGCGCATAACCGTACAATCAGCTAATCAATAGCAACCTCCCCAACTTGGCTCGAAGCCATATATCAAGACACACTTAACAACTCATATCATTTTTACTCTAATGATGCTACAATATCATAGTGAGATTAAACTCAAATCATCTACAAGCTTGTGAAAACACAGATTGTCTAGTACTGAAATTCTCTGCAAACCTCGCATTCATCCCCACATCAACTGAGTCCACTCTCTTAAGCGACCCGAATTTTTAAATTTCAACACATACCCTTCAATTACACATGAGGTCTTCTAATATACACGTAAGAACCATACCACTTAAGAACACTCCGCAGGAGATGACCCACCTGCTTCGCCTCAATTTAGTACTTCAGCATACCTTTCACCATCATATACGTTACATAGTCATTAGTCTTCCTGAGTCTGAACTCATACCGCCGCATGCAATGCACTTCAATTTCCAACTAGGAGATACGAAAATGTTCTTCACGTGCCCATAATTCGGGCTACACATCAATCCACAATAGGAGTCGAATCACTTAACAGTTCATCTATTATCCTGCAGACTTCTTCGTCACTACCAAGTCATGAAGATACATCTCACAATTCTAACATACTCAGCACATGGATATCCAACCGCCATTCCGGCTAATAAGGACATTACCGAACATCTAAGTTCAAAACACTTGCTCACACAATCAGCACCTCAGTGCTCAAGCCATAGGCAAAGTCCGACCTCAAGTCCTCCAGACTGGCCCAACATACTCACGAAGATTACATCTCGCCCCTCGATCGGGGAATCACAAACCATCAAGGCACATATAATACTGAGCGCTCACGTGCGCATACAGACGTGTGGAAGGAATTTCAAGAGTTATATCTCAAGCTGGATCAAGTACGCACGATAAGAATTCCAAGAATGGGAAGTTTTCCTAAAGGTTCTGCAGCCTCTCGAGGAGAAGTACAGGCGTCCCCGTACCGTTCCGCGAGACTCTACTAAACCTGCTCATGACTCGTGAGACCTAGTAACCTAGGCTCTGATACCAACTTGTCACGACCCAATTCCCAACCTGGTCGTGATGGCGCCTCTCGTGAAGACAAGGCCAGCCAACTAACCCAAATCCTTTCACTAACAATTATCAAACATAAATAAATAGAAGATACAACTTAATGGTATTTAAAATTGTTAATTTCTACCCGACCGGGGTGTCACAAGTCACGAGCATCTAAAGAAAAGCCTGAACACAACTACAGGGCCAATAATAATATATATGGAAAATTCTGGAAATCAAAGACAACATCCGGCGCTGCGAACGCTGGCGGTCACCTTACTCAGCTACAATAGCCATACCTTCAATCAGCTAAATAACCCGCTACCGGGTGTACAATATCTGCAACTGCACGCGAGGTGCGGGGAGTAAAGTGAGTACTTCCAACTCAGTGGTAATAAGAGTAAATAATAACTGAGCGGTAAGAAATCACGTAAAAGCACTCCATCATGCTATATAGGACAGTACAACTCTTTGAGAAAACAGTAAAACCGTGAAAATCCTTTAGAAAATATCTGACTCAGTTTAAAACCTCTTTTGAAAACATCTTTTTCCAACAATCAAGCAAATGAATGCGTAATCAGATAGTGCAAGTCCGCACATAAGTCAGCCCCTCGGGCACAACACTCCACAAACAATTAACACCAGGGCGTCTGGTAAGCAGTACAAGAAGTAGCATGGATGCCAATGATATGAGAGTGCTGAATGTCATGACACGTAGTACAAACAGGAACCAATGCATGAATGCAATGCAATGCATATGACCGCTGCGGCGTGCAGCCCGATCCATTTGGGTACCCACGCTCACTGTGGGGGTTCAGACTCCGGAGGGGCTCCTACAGCCCAAGCGCAATATCATCATAGTATCGCTGCGGTGTGCAGCCCGGTCCATCCTTAGTCCAGAAATGCACATGAGCCCCTTGGGCAATGTCAAGTAATAGTTTTAACTCAAAACGTCAGTAAAATTCATTTAGGTTTTTAATCTTAGCAATATGGCTGAGTTTTCGAAACAGTGTTTAACTTTGGACTGTGATCATTTAATATGCTAAGTCATGAAAACAGTGATATCAATCCCTGAAGGATTCAAATAATTGGCACGAAGCCCAAACATGGCAATCAACCCAAATAATGATGATAACAAGTAGTTTCAGTCAATTACGCAATAAAACCAACAACCGGGACGGACTAAGTCACAATCCCCAACGATGCTCTACCCCACGCTCATACCTGGCGTGCAAGTCACCACAATACAGCACTATGATGTGCAAATCCGGGGTTTCAAACCCTCAGGATATCATTTACAAGTATTACTCACCTCGAACCAGTGAAATCTCTAGCCCGCGACGCCTTTGCCCCTCAAATCGGCCTCCACGCGCGTCGAATCTAACCAAAATCAGAGCGAATACATCACAATATGCTAAGGGAACAATACCCAATCGAAAACAATCGAAAATATAGCAAAAATCTCGAAACTAGCAAAACCCGAGCCCCGGTCCCGCTTCTCGAAAAATTACGAAATTCACATTACCGGATTCCTCGTCTCGCCACGAGTTCATACATAGCAAGAACTCCCAAATCCGAGCTCAAATGACCTATCAAATCTCAATTTGAAATATCATAAACTCAAGCCCTAGCTTTACCCCTTTTTGAAGAATTTCAACCAATTTCCATGTTAAATCTATCATAAATCCCATGTATTTAGGCCAAGGAACTTACCTCCAATCAATCCTCCTTGAATCCTTCTTCAATTTGTCCCAAAGAGCTCTCAAAATACTCAACAATGGTGGAAAAATGACTAAAACTCGCGGATGAAATGTTTATAAACTCACAGCCCAGCTCCTGCATTTCCTTCTACGCGATCGCGACCTAGGCCCAGCGATCGCGTAACACAAAAATCCAGCCTCTCAAAATAACTCTACACGAACGCGATTAGAGCCCTGCGAACGCGATGCACTACCAACTAATACTACGCGATCGCGAACCTCTCACACGCGAACGCGATGGCTGACCCACTTCCCCTACGCGATCGCGTGACCACTGATGCGAACGCATAGGTGAAATTTCCTTGCCCTCAGATTTACTCTACGCGTTCGCGACTCACCCCACGTGAACGCGATGAACAATATTTTTCTGCAACACCAACAGCTGAAACCTGCAATCTCAAGTCCAAATATGGTCCGATTGACCCTCCGAAACCACCCCGAGGCCCCCGGGACCTCAACCAAAAGCNTTTGGAGCCCTCCGGAGTCTGTACACGACCCCCAGTGAGCGCAGAGTGTTGAGTGAATTGAGTGTTGAGTATTCAGTGCTGAGTGCGAGTGCTGAGTGATGGAGTGACATTGTTGTGAGGTTGTATTTACTTTTGGTGTTGCTGCATTTATCTGTTAAATTTCTTTGTCGCATTTACTGAGTTGTGGAATTTACCTGTTTATTCTTGTTAGTTTTAAAATTGTGAAAAATAAATAATAGGACTATTTTGCTCAGCTCGTCGCTACTGCTCAGTTCCTTAGTTATTTCTGTACTACTGAGGTGGTTGTACTCATACTACACCCTGCACTTTATGTGCAGATCCTGGTGAGTTAGAGCGCAACGATCGTTGGGTTTAGGTCGGCTATCTATGGAGATTGCAAGGTAGCTGCTAGTGTTCGCAGGACCTTGTTACTCCTTTTGTCATTTCTTATTTTGGACAGTTAGACAGTTTATATATCTTAGTTTATAGTTCTAGGCGCTCATGACTTAGTGACACCTCGATATTTGGGACTCGTTTCCGTATTTTATATTATTTATATTTAGAGTTGGTTTAGTTTATCAGGAATTAAATTATTGGAAATGTTTTATTAAATTCTTATAATCAGATTAGTAGTAATTTTGGGAATAGGCTTGCCTTGTAGCACGATAGGCGCCATCACGACCATGGTTAGATTTTGGGTCGTGACAAGTTGAGTGCAGTGGTAACGTAGTTCAGTGTAGCTCGCAGGAGTCCCACATCGGAAATGAGAGGGGGAGTCATGGGCTATATTAGTAGGGCTTGGACCTACATGTGTAGACGCGTTTTGGGGGTAACTTAGTTCCCTGGAAACAAATCCGTGCGGGCTAGGCCCAAAGCGGACAATATCTACACAGTGTTGGGCCGGGTCGTTACAGTTGGTATCAGAGCCGACTCTCTAGTGTACGATGGGTGGATACCCACAACGAGGACGTTGTGTCCTTGTTGGTGGGGTGAGTGCAGTGGTAACGTAGTTCACTGTAGCTCGCAGGAGTCCCACATCAGAAATGAGAGGGGGAGTCCTGGGCTATATTAGTAGGGCTTGGACCTACATGTGTAGACGCGTTTTGGGGGTAACTTAGTTCCCTGGAAATAAATCCGTGCGGGCTAGGCCCAAAGCGGATAATATCTACACAGTGTTGGGCCGGGTCGTTACATGTGGCTAACGCCATACTACTTCTAAGGCTTAAACCAATTAGGAACGACTTTAGGAATCCAACAAAGCAACTGATGCTTTTGCAGAGTCTTTTTCGTCAAAGTTGTTGTAGTTCAAACTTGAAAATTAAAACATGGAGACTTTTAAACAAGTCCCAAAATTGTGTGCCAATTTTGACAACCTATAAATTTGACTTCTCCAATTTATTATACAGGAATTTTTTCTTACTATTTATTCCTATTATTAATAAGGGAGAACGAGAGGTGCCTCCCGGAAAAAATGAGCCGCATCAGGTTGTAATTCGGGTCAGAGGGTATTTTTATAATTACATAAAAATAAAATGATTCTATTGGCTGACAAATAAAGTTATTGTAGCTGTTGTTTCAATATTTGGGTATGTTGACCAGCTTGCCCCTTGAATTAACTCTTTGAAAGTGATGTGTGTCATAGTAGACTGACCAACTTAGCCCTTGATCGTGACACGCAAAAAATTTGAACTTCTAAGTGGACCCCACTCTTTTCAGTGGTAATAAATGGGCATGCTTTCCTTACAAATTTATTTTGTACCATTGCTAACGTCATACTACTCCTAAGTCTTAAACCAATTAGAAACGACTTTACGAATCTAACAAAGCAACTGATGCTTTTTTAGTCTTTTGAGTCAAATTCGTTGCAGTTCAAATTTGGAAATTAAAATATGGAGGCTTTTAAACAAGTCCCAAATTGTGTGCCAATTTTGACAACCTATAGATTTGACTTCTCCAATTTATTATACAGGAATTTTTTCTTACTATTTAATCCTACTATTAATAAGGGAGAAAGAGAGGTGCTTTCGAAAAAAAAAAATATGAGTTGCATCCGGTTGCAATTCGTTCAGAGGGTATTTTTGTAATTATATGAAAATAAAATAATTTCATTGGTTGACAAATAGAGTTATTGTAGCTGCTGTTTAAATATTTGGGTGTGTTGACCAGCTTGCCCCTTGAATTAACTCTTTGAAAGTGAGGCGTGTCATAGCAGACTGACCAACTTAGCCCTTGCTCCTGACACGTGTAAAAATTTAACTTCTAAATGGACCCCACTCTTTTCAATGGTAATAAATGGGCATGTTTTCCTTACAAATTCATTTTGTAATGTGGCTAACATCATACCACTCCTAAGGATTAAACCAATTACAAACGACTTTAGGAATCCAACGAAGCAACTAATACTTTTCCATAGTCTGTTGAGTTAAATTCGTTGTAGTTCAAACTTGAAAATTAAAACATGGAGGCTTCTAAACAAGTACCAAAATTGTGTGCCAATTTTGACAACCTATAGATTTGACTTTTCCAATTTATTATACAGGAATTTTTTCTTACTATTTAATCTTACTATTAATAAGGGAGAAAGAGAGGTGCCTCCGGAAAAAAAAATAATTTGCATCTGGTTGTAATTCGGGTCAGAGAATATATTTGTAATTACATAAAAATAAATAATTCTATTGGGTGACAAATGAAGTTATTGTAGCTGCTGTTTAAATATGTGGGTGTGTTGACCAGCTTGCCCCTTGAATTAACTCTTTGAAAGTGAGGTGTGTCATAACATACTCACCAACTTAGCCCTTGATCATGACACACGTAAAATTTGAACTTCTAAGTGGACTCCACTCTTTTCAGTGTTAATAAATGGGCATGCTTTCTGTACAAATTTATTTTGCGCTGTGGCTAATGTCATGCTACTCCTAAGGCTTAAACCAATTAAAAACGACCTTAGGAATCCAACAAAGCAACTGATGCTTTTTCAGAGTCTTTTGAGTCAAATTCGTTGTAGTTCAAACTTGAAAAATTAAAACACGGAGGCTTTTAAACAGGTCCCAATATTGTGTGCCAATTTTGACAACCTATACATTTGACTTCTCCAATTTATTATACAGAAATTTTTTTCTTACTATTTAATCCTACTATTAATAAGGGAGAAAGGGAGGTTCCTCCAGAAAAATCACATTCTTAATTTATTAAATGCTCATTTATATTTCTCAGTCATTGCCTATGTGCGTTTAGATAATGATGCTTAAAATTTGCTTTTAATAAATTGTTATGAGTAGTTAGTTAATATAAAAAATTATTTCCCTCACCACATTTTACTGAGTAGCTTTAAAAGCTTTTTATATTGTACTAGAGGATCATTAATTATAAACTATTACAGTTAGAATCGAAAGGATAATATAGTGTACAATAAAATAATACTATAATTTTGTTTACGTTGGGCCCAGGCAAAGCCGGGGCTACCCCCACTAGTAAAAATTGCATGGGGCGCCCTATTTGGGCGCCCCTTTTTAACCTGTAGCCGCTTTGTCTTTCTGTTTGCACCCGTACCCGTTTTTTGTTAAAAGCCATTTGAAAAGACCATTTTGCCCTTCCTTATTAAAAGACTACTTTCTGTCCAAGTATACGCTAGTCCTCTACTTTCTCTGTCTCTCTCTCTCCCGTTATTCGCGTTTTCTAAAGTTCTTCTCTGAAATCAAACGGTTTTCGCTGTTGTTTTTGATTTTTCAACTGTTAGTCGTCGTTGTTCCCACATTACGATTTAATCACAGGTACATTGCATTAACTTTCTGGGTTTTATTTTACGATTTAATTTTTGATTTTGGGTTTGATAGTCATGTATTTATGATAAAATATTTTTTTAGGGTTTAGTTTGATAAGTGCATTAGTTTTACTTTTACGATTGTGTTTTTAGGTTTTTTGAACGAGTGTTTATGTTGTTAATGAAAATTCTATAAATTCTTCTGTGATTAGACGTTCAAATTTTTAAAAATTTTGAGAGTTAAACAGATGATACTATAGTTCAATGATATCTTAGATATGAGCTGAAGTTTTTTTCATGTTTTGGCATTATTTTTGGATTTGAATTTGTGTTT
>NC_031989.1:10861576-10865804 GCF_001879085.1 Nicotiana attenuata
AAACAAGCAATACACCTTCAACAAATAATAAAGGATTTTCAAGGTTTACCTTTCTTTATCTTATCAATTTACATCAAGCCATGAAGGGCAATATCATCATTTAAAATTTCACGTGCATCAATATATATAAAAATATCATGCGCAAATCATGCCGAGGCGACGGCCCGGTCCAACAGAAAAGAAATGTGCACTTGCCGAGGGTCGACGACGCGCCGATAGATGCATCTATTACCCCGCTCGCGAAATAATATGCGTCGCGGTCAACATAAAATAAACACATACCCTGCTCGCGAATCATACATGCGACGCAGGTACACAGAGAGATACATGCTCAATCAATCAAGTAAGAACTTTTTAGGGAATATTTATCAAAATATATCAATTCTCCTTTAACAAATTTTAAGAAGTAAAGTTTAATCCCTTTAGAAATTCATTTACAAATTCCATGTGATTTAAGCAATTCAAGCTACCATAGGGCTTACAAATAATCCAAGTATAACATGCTTTTGGGTCCTAACTACCCGGACAATAGCATAATAGTAGCTACGCATGGTCTCTCGTCACCTCGTGCGTACGTAGCCCCCCACAAATAGGAGCACATAACCAATTAACTCACCTATGGGGACAATTCCCTCTTACAAGGTTAGAAAGGAGACTCACCTCGCTTCGAAGACTCATAACCGGCATTCTACATTCCTCCGAAGACTTGCACCAACGCACAATGCTCCAAAACTAGCCAATGATTATACAAATCCATTAATATATGCTCAATTAAGCTTGCAACCCAATTTGTAACAATTCCTAACCCCGAACGAAAAGTTGACAAAAATGTCCTTGGGTCCACGTGTCCGGAAATCCGAAATTTCTCGAATATAAAGTTTACCCATGAACTCATGAACTCAAATATATGATTTTCTCTTACTTCCATACTCAAAATCGTGATCAAAATTCAAGAACACTAATTTTCTAGGTCTTCCCTCAAACCCCAAGTTTTTCTACAATTTTCATGCCCAAATCCATGTATAAACGTTGTATTTAACTCAAAGCTAGCATAAATTACTTACCTCATGACAAGTGACGAAAATGGCGCCTCAAAGCTGCTCCCCATAAGCGGAACCTTGTATTTCCGCTTATGCGGTCAAAACGCCGCTTCTGCGGCTCCTTCCCAGCCGCCCAGCTTTCGCTTCTGCGCTTCCTTTTCCGCAGGTGCGGTCCCACATCGCGGCTCCCTGACCGCATCTGCGGTCTCAGCTCCCCTTACCAAAATCCGCATCTGCGGTCTTCCTGGCCGCTTCTGCGGCCAAAACGTCGCAGGTGTGGAAATACCAGATACCAGCTACTTCAGTTTTTCTTCAACTCCAAAAATCGATCCGTTAACCACCCGGAATCCACATGAGGCCCCCGGGACCCCAACTAATCATACCAAACAATCCCAAAACACATTACGGACTTGCTCGAGGCCTCAAATCACATCAAACAACGCTAAAATCATGAATCAACCCTCAATCCAAGCTTTATGAACTTTAGAACTTCCAACTTCTACTTTCGATGCTTAAACCTATCAAATCACATCCGATTGACCTCAAATTTTGCACACAAGTCATATTCAACATTACGGACCTACTCCAACTTCCGGAATCGGATTCCGACCCCGATATCAAAAAGTCCACTTCCGGTCAAACTTCTCAAAAACCTTCAAATTTCTATCCTTAGCCAAATGACTCCAAAATGACTTACGGACCTCCGAATTCACTTCCGATCGCGCTCCCAACTCCCGAATCACCATAGGAGCTATTCCGAGACCCGAAATCCCAAACGGACATCGATAACAATGAAATGCACTTCAAGCCAATCTTAAGAAATTCCTTCTAAAATGCTAACTTCCACAATAGGCAGCAAAACACTCCCGGGTTATCCAAAACCCGAACCGGGCATACTCCCAAGTCCAAAAATTATTATACGAACCTGCTGGAACCTTCAGATCCTGGTTCCGAGTTCATTTACTAAAAATTTCAATATTAGTTCATTCTTTCAACTTCAGGCTCCTGAAATAAGAATTCTCTTCCCAAATCAACTCCGGATTTCCCGAAACTCATTTCCGACCGTGCGTACAAGTCGCAATACCTGAAATGAAGCTGTTCATGGCCTCCGACTACTGAACGGAGTGCTGGGGCTCAAAACGACCGGTCGGGTCGTTACATTCTCTCCCACTTAAACATACGTTCGTCCTCGAACGTGCAGAGAATACACTGGGGTAGTCTGAAATCGCTGTTTAACATTTTATGCACCTCCCCGTGCTACCACAACTCGGTTGAGCGCATTTGCTCGATCAATTCTGAAGATACTTCCTTTTATTCAAGCAGATAGGCCTTAAAGCCCAATTCCAACATCCGGAATTCTCCGTCAGGCCTGTTTCCAACATACGAACACCATATCAATCACCACACGCTGTACCCAAACATGACTGCATAACTTTGCTGAATTCACACCTTGCATCATTTTACTCACCGGACCACAATAACATTTTTTGATCAACTTAGTCGAAATTCTACGAATCTGATGCTCCCATTGCACCCCACGACATACACAGGTCTTACTTTAACTCTTACAATACCGCCACACCGGAAAAGATGTGCAGAAATTCATAATCTACTGCCGAGTCAACCAATCATTGAGTCTATGCTTCAGACAACAAACATTACCATATTCCGACCCAAATAATGATATTTACTCCTTAATATATTCCATACAGTCAGATTACACTGATCCTGAATCCAATGATCTCATCTCACCTAGTACAAACTGCTCCAGCAATAAGCCACCCCGGACATAATCAAGTCACATATGATGCCGCAATGTGCCAATAGGCTACCAATTCGAACACGATACAATGAAAACGAACTCTGGAAAGGAAATCCAATTACCCCACTCGCGAATCATACATGCGACGCGGGCAACATACTACACCGACACCCCGCTCGCGTATCATACATGCGACGCGGGCCCACGGCTAATACGAGCTTTCCTCAGAAAATAGGGGATGAAGCACATAAAACTGATATAGGGAACTGTGCTCAACATCACACTGTTGCGGTGTACCACCCGATTCAAATATCATAGACCTTGCATAAGGAGATTGCACACCGAGCGAAATTCGCTCATTACAACCATAATACCGAATATCGGTCATAAGCATGCTAAGTGCCTAATACCATACCTGAGGGAACATATAGCGCCATAGGTTACAACACTCAAGCACAACTGAGGTGCGATATACAACCTGAATCTCAAGAGCCATCTTGCCCCTAACACATCATTTCTACACGGATCCTCAACACATAAGCAATTTCTCAAGCTGTCTCACCACTCGCACGGCGCAATGCATCACTACATGAAATATCTGCCAACGAAATAACACCCTGACAACCCCTCCATAAGGAGCGCATTACAAAAATGAACACAACTGGCCTGGCATAGAGCCCAAATTCACATTTAAATTCCTCCACCGACCTCAAGTCGATCCTGATCATATCAAACTAAGCCAATAACCTTTCAAAGGTTCATACAAATTTCCCTCTTCTCACAACACACAAGGACAACCACCATAGCCGGAGAAATCCTCCACGGTCCACAACTTAATAGACTGAGTGCCCTCCAGACATATATTCTCAATTTAACATTATCATCACAAATCTTCATACTTGGTTTAAATCTCTAATCGATAACAACCGGCCATAACAAATAACTGGGTCTTACCTCCAACCCATCGGCCGCACTAACGCTGATAAGCGATTAAGAATCATTAACCATGATACAAGCCCTCTTTACAAACACCCATCTCAGGTGACGCTGAAGACAATACCAACTTACCTTAAACATCGAAACTCCTTTCCTGCTCGTCCGAGCTTGTGACATCTCTGTCCACACCGAACTGCAACTTTGATTCTCATTTCAAATTTCATTTTACTCGCTGCTCCTGACATGCCCATGAACAGTAGGACACGATTCTTCATCATAATTCCAGAATTGCTAATAGATTAATACTTCATCACATCAAAGCTTTTCACTGAACTCATTTTCTGGAGAACCATAGCAACACACAGGTGAATACTCATAACCGTAGAATATACAAACATCTAAGTAGTGGTCTAAGCCACTATAGCCCTTCCGGAATCTGCTTCCACATAACAAGCCATAACAGTAGAATGCTTCAGAGTAATATCAATTA